>NW_023276807.1:104143302-104498798 GCF_003668045.3 Cricetulus griseus | reverse complement strand
GGTAGGGTCCTGGCCAAGCTCTTTGTGAACTTAGTAAGTCTGTAGCATGCCACCATCGTGGGTGAAGGGCCCTGTCTTCTAGGGCCCCTCATCATTGATGTTGAGGACTGAATTTTGTCCCCAAATGCACACACTTAAGCCTAAAGCCCCCGGGATGTCCTTGAACCAGGACCATGGGAGGACCTGAGTTTTCTCCTTGGGAGAAGGGGCTCAGGCCAGGTCACGATGAGAAGGCAGTTTCTGCAAACCAGGGGAAATGCAAACCAGGAACCACGCTTTGGCCTTGTGCTTCTGTCTTCCTCAAAAGCAGGATGGATGATAATGACTTCTTTACCTGTGGTATTTCTTAATGTCGGCCTCAGCTCAAGTGTTCCGCACACAAAGCAGAAAGCCTGGGACAAAGCTTCAGCTACCTTTCTCCCAGAAGGCAGTCAAGAGTTTGATTCTCTAAGGACAGGCCTTTATGGCAGTTGCATGGTCCCCAAGGACCCTGAGTGATGTGCTGTCAGTCTCAACACTCCCACCCCATGATGGGCAGTGTCCACAAGCAAAGCCTTCTTATTTCACAGGACTCTAGCTTGGCCAGGTGGGTGACACAATGAATATTCCTGTTCCATCCTTTTCATTACCTGGAGTGACCACTCAGAAAGCAGGGATGATGGCTGCTGTTGTCAAGAAACCCTGACTCTCACTCATCAATAAACAATTCTCAGAGCTCCTCCATCCCCATCTCACTGCCTTGAACTGGGCCACAGGTTCTTCCAGATCAGATGGATTGACCCCATCTTAGTTCCAGAGTGGGCAGCTTCCCTCTGACAGCATTATCTTTGGTGACCAAATTCTCAATAAACAGGCTATAGCATGAAAGTAGATGCAGCTGATTCATGAATGGGCGTGGCTGTGTTTTGATAAAGCTTTATTTACAAACTAAGAGAACAGTCGAATTTGGCTCACAAGATGCAGCTTGCCGAGCTCTTCCATAAACCCAGTGTGACTGACCAGTTGCAGCCCCACAGAATCATAGTTAAGAGCAGTGACCAGGGTTACACAGCTAGCTGAAACCTTTAGACCATATTGTGGAGACCTTCATTCATCTGGGTGTGGCCTAGGAGGATGATATTGGAGAGAGAGCAAGGGTGCTCTTACTGCTTAGAACGGTGTATAACTTCTCAAAAACTAACTATCTTTTCATTCTGGAACTTTCCATTTAATATATGCAGACTACAGGGGACAGTATTGAGTGAAATTCAGAAAGTGAGACCCCCAGGTGAGGCAGGACAGCAGGAAATGAGAGCTGAAAACCTTGGTTTGTATGTGGGAATCTGCCTAAGAGACATGAAGAACAGAACAAGACAAGTTGCATACATCCTGCTGGGATTAGAGCACAGGGAACAGTTGCTAATGACAGAGGTTCCTGCCTTATATCAGGGAGATCCATAAGCCCCAGAGGAACCCAGAGCTGTCTGCACACTAGGCAAGCATTCTGCTGCCGAGCCCACCCCACACCATTTGAAGATTTTGAAGCTGCAGTGATTCCCTTTGACAGCTTGGGAAACAGAGGCACATAGCTATGGAGGGTCTGTGGGACTGAGAGTCCACACTCCCACAAATGCATGTAAGCATGCAGGTGAGAACAACTGAGCCACCATCATGAGGTATCCCACCTTGCAGTGTGGGTGCCCCTGCACTCAGGACTACTGGGGAAGCATTGAGATGTGGAACTGGATGCTGAACACTAGCCAGGTGTTTGCCATGTTGGCAGTATAGCTTTTATATTTCCATTTTGACCTCCTGCTTGGGTTAGTGCAGAGGCAGAAAGTGATTTGAGAGGCCCCACAGGCCCCACCCTTCTCTCCACACGGGGAGAGTTGATAAAGTTGAAGAACACGCAGGTGCAGGCACCTCTCCCTCCTATTGTCCAGCAGTTTATGTGAATTTGTGCTATGCAAGTTCCCACATGTGAGGATTCAGACCTTCCCCTACAGCAAGGATGCAAGGCCTGCGTTTTGAAAGTAACCAGGACTCTAGCTTCAGTGCCATCCAGGGACTTTTCCTCAAAGGTTGCAGTGTGTAGTCACTATAAGCATTCCTGCACTCCCTGGGACAACCCTCCCAACCTCATCTAAGCTGCCACATCTGCTGTCACCTGCCCCTTGAGGAAGGCTCACAGGTGGAGATGTGCCCCATCTTACTGAGGCAAAAGCCCGGGCTCAGGGATCCAATGTCATTCTTTTCCTGCTGTGCCATCTTCCGAGGACACTGGGAACCAAATAGAATGGCTCTCCAGGCTGGGAAGGAGGAAAAGCCACACAGTCTGCCTAAGTTCCACCCCTGCCTCTCCTCTTACCCCTACTCTGGCCGGCTCATAGGCAGCTAACATGTGTTTCTATGGCATGTGGAAACACAGGAGGAACCCAGTGAGAGAGAATGGAAGAGACAGTGGAACTTAGAGACAATTGCTCTACGCATATCTGAATTTCCAAGGCCATTTCAGATACACATGACTTCATAGTGGCTATTAATCCCCTGCCCTCCAGGGTCTGACCACTCTTCTGGGTTGCACTTCTCTTCTTGGCCACCATGGGGCACACTTCCCCCCCAGTGAGCAGGAGCCATGATGAAAACCCTAGCTGGTCTTTCCTTTCCTGAATGGACTCTCCAGGCCTCATTTCTAGAACAGTCCATAATTTCTCTAATAAAACATCATTAACTATGGAAAGGCATCCAAAATAGATGTAGGTGTGCATTTCTGTTCCAATATTCACCTCCATCTTTACCACCACATGAGAGGGTGTTTACAGCAGGGCGCTGGGCTGGCAGAAGTCTAGGGCAAAGTGATGCTCGTTTCCAGCCCTCTGTGGCCAAGGGCAAGTCCCTGTCTTACTGTGAGTCCCCCAGAGGTGTGTCAGGGCCTGGAACACCACCCCATGAGGGGTCCCACGAGGGAGAGCTGCCTTTGTCAAAGCCTCAGATTTAGGGTTCACAGGTCCCCAATTGAACCCAAGGGCGATGAACCCAAACTCACTGGTCCCATCAGAAAGGAAACACTGGTATTTCTCACAAGAGGTTGTGTGTGATTGCATGCCTGCTCAGTGTGCTCATGTGTGCAAAGGGTGGGAGAGGAGCCTTTACTTATCTGAGGAACAGTCAAAGGAAAACTAAAGCATGCTCACCCAAGCCAGGTGTGGTGCTGAGCTCCTGTATCTCAGTACTTTGGAGACTGAGGCAGGAGGATCAAAAGTTCAAGGTCATCTTCAGCTATGTAGTAAGTTAGAGATCAGCCTGGACTAAAATTTCCATCCAAAAACATTACCCACTATGTGCTGGGTGGGCGTGCTGAGCAGCCTCACCTCCAAAGAGCTCACAAATGACATGTGAGAGACAGACAGATGAATCCAGGTGGCAGTTCAAGATGGCACAGGAAGCCCCAAAGGGAACCAAGGAGGCGTCCTAGCCACACAGGGAAGCCTTAGACAGGCTGGAGATGAGAACCAGCATAGATGAGAGAAGGACAAAGCAAAGTGGGGTATTTGGGCTCTGAGGTCACCAGGCTGCATATCTGGGGAGCCTCCCTCAAGGGTTCCACTTCATCCTGACC
Source organism: Cricetulus griseus (assembly GCF_003668045.3). Classification (NCBI taxonomy): domain Eukaryota; kingdom Metazoa; phylum Chordata; class Mammalia; order Rodentia; family Cricetidae; genus Cricetulus; species Cricetulus griseus. The sequence continues at coordinate 104,495,200 of NW_023276807.1, read as the reverse complement.
AGCTGTGCAACCATATACTCAGCCTAAGCTTCCTTAAGCCTCAGTTTCCCCAACTATGAGATGAGGCATCTCTCTTCAGTTCTGGAGTCTGGAGTGATATAAACTCTAGTGTGCCGACCATGGTTTTAGAGGACCATGGCAGAGATGAGCCATCGTACCTCGCCTGCCCAAGTCAGTGTCCAACCAACCCACGGATACTCCCTCCTCTGCACCCAGCATTGTCATCTCACTCAGCAGCTGCTTTATGAACACTCCCTCCCCATGGCCCTGCAAAAGTGGTCACTCCCCTGCCCTGAGATCCCCCTGAGTCACTACCCTCTCAGCTTGCAGGATCCCATTGCAGCCTAGCCTCTTACCAGGACACCTGCACATTCATAGCCCTTGGAGGCCATCTGCTAATCCCCAGTTTCTGGCTAGTTGTCAGTATTTGGGATAGGTTATGGAGTGAGACAGACCGATAATAAGCCCAATATTCATGTTCTCAGTCACTGAATGAAAAACTGAAGTGTCTTAGAAACAGGAAGTCTGGATGGGAGTCCACTCTGGGGATGACACCACCTCTGCCTGGAGACCACAGTCCCCAGTGTCCTTGCAGGCTTTCCATCTTGGTAAGGTAGCTGTGCCCTGATGGGTTGAGCACCTTCCAGGCATGAGGAAGGTCTTGGATTTCCAAGAAGCCTACAGCCCTCTTGCATGGCTACTTTATGTGTCAGGGCATGTGCTAATATCTAGGTATCTGCACTGAAGCAAAGGCTCTTGGGTTGGATGATGCCAAGTGTCTCTGACACATAGCTGGACATGTATTGCTGTGGTCAGAGAGTAGAGCCTACACAGTAATCCGTGAGTCTGGTGGAATCTGAGGAGTGACGAGGGAGAGCCAGTTCAGGATTACAGGGACAGGACCGAGGATGGAGGGGAGCTGGGCCTGGACTGTGACAGGTGTGTCTCAGAATACTTGTGTATATTGGTTACTTTTCTCATTGCTGTGGTCAAATATCTGACAAAAGGCAGTTCAAAGGGAGAGGGGAGGCTGATGCACAGTCTGAGGATAGGGCAGGGACAGCATGGCAGCAAGACTATGAGTTGACTCAATATGCATCAGCAGCCAGAGAGCAGGAAATCATGTGAGGCTATAAAATCTTAAGACCCACCCACCCCACTTTCTCCCCAGCAAGGCTACACCTCCTGAAGATACCACAACCTTTCCTGAAACAGCACCACCAGCTGGGGACCTAGTATTTGAACCCAGGAGCCTGTGGGGACATTCCACAGGCAAGCCACAGCCCAGCCTTTTTCAATGAAAAGGCTAGCCGGCTTTAAGCAGGAGGAGATTGGGTGGGATCACATCCCTGTGAACCACGAAGCTGACAGCTGGGGGACTGACTGCCAATTGTCTGGAAGGAAGGCTCTATGTGCATTCAAAGAGAACAGTGCTGTAATTTGATGAGGGCTTCCCACCACAGACCATCCCAGCCCACAGCACTATTGTTGGGTAATGGAACCTTCAAGAAGGAGGTCTAGTTGGAGGTCGTTAGGTCATTGGTGTGGAGGGTAACAACCCAGTCTCCCCTCTGTTTCCCTGCCCAGTTATGAGGTAGGTAGTTTTGCTTCCCTCATTCTCCTGCCTTGCCAGAGGCCCAACACAACAAGGGACCCTGGTTCTCTCTCTCTCCAGGGACCCTGACTGTAGGCTGGGGTGTCTTCTGAGCCCCTGGTCTTGGTGGGACTTGAGTATCAAGTTGTCTCTTCAGAACACTAACTCCACTCAGGTTTCAGCAGCCTCTTTTCTCCATCCCTCCCTTGAACACACACCACAAAAGTGGACTGAAGTAGGGTGCCCCAACACAATGTCCTTCTGGGAGGGGCAAGCAGCACGAACGGAATACCTCTGAAATGACGCCGAAGACAGCTTTTGGTGGCTCTCAGATTAAGTGCTACTCTGCTACCAGCTTCTCTCCAGTTTTCCAGTTTCAACGTGCGACTGAATCCAGGATGGGGTGACTGGCCGGTAGCCTGGCCTGTAGCGGTGTAGAAAGGCAAGTGGATGGGAGAAGGAAGCCAGAGCTATGGAGGGGCAGAGTGCAAAATCTGTTGTGATCTGAGAGGGTGGCTGGTGTGGAGGAGTGGGGACAAGATGAGACTGGATGTGCCAGTTAGGGAGGGGAGACTAAAGTGCTGCTGTTAGAACCCCCAAAGGGTAAGGGTAGAGACATGGGAATGGACACTTCTGGGAGACACACCTGGAAGTTGAGGCCAGTGATGCTTCTAGAGAGAAATGAGGTCAAGTGCTTTGCTGTTCAGAAAAAATAATCCTGACTGGGGTCCACAGAGAGGACATTGGCCCAAGGCAGCCAGTCGGATGTGAATCACTGCACAGGCCATGGTGGCTCCTGTGGACAGTCTGGGGCTTTGGCGGCCTTTTGTGAGAGTCCTGGTTGTCAGGCACATGGGAGGACCCCTCTCCTTCACAACCTCTCAGCAATATGTAGACTTTTCTGTGAGACTGGCACCATTTGGTCCTCACAACATTATTTCTGTTTGAGTTGTATTGAGCTGGTGAGGCTGATGGGCCATTCAAGGAGCCAGAGCATAGCAGAGAGGGGAGAAAGAGAGGGGACTTGCTGAACTGCCACATACCACAGCAGAGAGGAGGAAGAGCCAGGAGCTATAGAGGAGGACGGAGGTCATGGTGGTGCTTCCAAAGAAGAAGGGGTCCCTATCTAAGTGTTTTCCAGAGAGGTGTCCCAGGATGAAGCTCCCAATGGTGCAGAGGTATGGCCAAGGGCAGCCTCAGCTGAGGTGATGGTAGAGGATTTGAGAGGGAAGTGGTGATGGTGTGTGCAGCCATAGGGGAAGGAACAGGAGCAGCAGCCATGACCCAGTCCTTCCAGAAGCCAGGTGCCCAGCCCTGGGCATACTGGAATGGATGCAGACAGCACTGGGATTCTGGGATTCCAGGATTCTGCCCTCAACACTGGACTGCTGTGGGCCTTTCCCTGCAGGCAGAGGCCTGAGGCTGGGAGGAGAGGTGGGTCAGACGCCTCAGATTTCAAGAGCCAACTTCAAAGGGACCAGGCTTGGAGGACCAGCCCAGGAATGCATGGGGCAGGCAGGATGGTTGGGGAGCCCCTCCCATGGGATGCTGGCCTGACCCCCAGCTGGGGCTGGGAGGCTAAGGCCAAGGGCACATTGACAGGGTGGGGCCCAACCCAGCCCAGCATCTGCTGTATTGTGGCTCCAGCCACCTTTCACTGTGCCCCAAGACAACAGGTCACCTGCCCTCCTCGGGTCCTGGCTTTTTTCTTAGTGAAGCTGTGAGGGGGAGTAATAGATACACAACTTTCCATGGAGGGCTGGAAACTGGGAGGCATCAATGCAAGGCTTCCCCTCTGTGGAAGGCTGTGTACACTTAGGGCCTGACAGACACACTGCACATGGCTCGGAAACATGAAGGGGCAATGCCTAGGAGTAGCGAGTCCCCGAGTCCTGGAATCCCACACGCAAACTACACAGATACCTGGACACATGGCACACATGAACCCTCATGCACACATGTATGTACATATAGAGACTCAGACACATGTGCAGATGTGCATCCCATTTGCATGTGCACACAAAAGCACAAGAGCACATGTCTACAACATACTCCATACACATGTGAAAACAGATGCTCAGACACACATGTACATGTGTCCCCCAACCCATGTATACACAGATGTGCATACACATTTGCACATACAGCCTCATACACACATGTGTACTTAGGTACATGGCCAAGTGTGCAAACCTCCATATGCACATGTGTACACATGTTGGCATATGCCCATTATATTAAACACTTGCACAGGCATGCACACTCACACACATGTGCTCACTCATGGAGGACTCCTTCCTTCAGAGTCTGAGACTCTAAACCTGTTGATACTAACACTTTGTAAGAGAAGGGAGCAAAATGCTTTCTCCCTAAACCATTTAATTAAAATGCGCAGTTAGAAAAATCAGTAGCAGTGGGTTTCAATAAACAAGTTTTAACTTCTGTTCCCAGTTTAAACATGTCTTAAATAGGTTTCTGCTTCTGGCAGACACATCGCTGACTACAGCCTGCCCCTAAAGAACTGTGAGCCCTGGACTTGCTGTGGATGTGAACCAGTCCAGCTGATGTGGATGCCCCCTGTCTCTTCAACAGAGTCTGCCAACCAGCTGCTTTCCCATTGCCTGAATTCCCTTTTTGCTTTTGACTAGCATTTCAGCCTTCTTGGGTCCCTAACTGCATCCTGAAGTCAGCAGGAAGTAGAATGGGAAAGAATACGTCGCCCATTTTCCCTGGTTGAAATGTTAAGTCAAAATAAACTCCCTTACATAGGGGATGCCAATATCACTCACTCCCTGATGGGGATGCTGGAAAGACAGCCATTCCATGATTGGAATCCCCAAAAAGAAAATGGGGGAATGAAGGGACCAGCTCCCCATTTTGGCAGCCATAACAGCCTAACACGTGCTTGCCTGACCTTGCCTTGGTCACTAGGAGGTCAGATGCCTGCCTCATGGCAAGGAACCAATCAGAAGTTAGCTGGTGGTGCTGTGCTTTACCGCTCTAAATGTGCTTTATGGACAAGTGCACAGCAATGACGCACAGAGCATAGCAACCGCCCTGGGAGGGCCTATGGGCCATAACAACCAGTTGACCAATCAACACAGGGCAAGTCCTCCAAGCCTGGAGACACACCAATCCTGAGCCTGTGCGTACCCCTAGACACTCCCCTTATGCTGCCCTATAAGATCTCTGTCCCGTGATTTCTCGGGGTCTTTTCCCAGCCATCCACCATGGTGGATGGATGAAAGGCCCAAGCTAATGGGGTTAGCTCATTAAACAACTGCAATAAAGCCTCTTGCTGTTTGTATCAGAGAGAGAGAGAGAGAGAGAGAGAGAGAGAGAGAGAGAGAGAGAGAGAAATCAGTAGCAGCAGATTTTATCAGCTACAACTCTGGGGTGTCAGAGTAGCCCATGTATGACAGCCTGTAGTCCTCCCCAGGCCAAGCTCCCCTCGGGCTACATTTGGACACCCATCTTCCAGTGAGGTGGGATTTATCAAGCTACCAAAGACAGTGCAGAGGGTTTCCAGTGATTTTTCAAACACACCTCTTATCCCCAACCATGTAGGTGAGACCCAATTTTCAGGAAGTCTGGAGCTCAGTGCCTCCCCTGTCAGGAAGCCCTTGAGGACTGCTCCAGACTGAGCCCCAACTACATTCCTGCCCAGTGCTCCTCTCAGGAGCTGGGTGTTCACACACTGCAGTTGGTTCAGAACAGCATTGGTGTTCAAGGGTAGCCATATTACCTACAGTAATCCTCTTTCTTATCAGGGGCACCCAGAAAGGTTTCCAGAGCCAGGAACATTCCAGTTCTCTATATCTTTGTGTCCTTCACTCTCTGGATCAGGCAGGGTGATGAACTTGATCTATGAAGAGCTGCAAGGCTGCTGTCCTGAGCGCTGAGTAACAGTTGCCAGCTCTGGCTGCCACCATGGTTCAGGAGACTGCCCACATGTTCATGTACGCAAGGCCTACCTGCTTTCTAGCTCCACATGGCCTCCCTGACCAGGCTCCAGTTCCAGCATTCAGCCCATGACCTTCACTCCAAGGAGAGCTTCCATCCCCCATCTCTACTGACCAAGCCATTGTCAAATTTCTTTGGCCAGGACTCTGCTTCCTCCCCAGAGAATGGGACCAGTGTCAAGGTCTTGCCTGTGAACACACAGTTCAGTGGGCCTGAGCATTCACAGTCACCTGCAGCTGCCACTGCAGCCAGCCAGGGTCAGAGCATCACACCATAAAGAAGGCTGGGGATGCTAGCCACCACCTTTCACCCACCCATCCTCAGCAATCACAGGTCAATCCTTTTGGTAATGGATGTCCCTGTCTGGACATTTTGTAGGATGGAGACATATGTGCAATTGGCCTTGTCCACTTACCTGTGGCCTTGTGGGTCCCCTGGGGCATGTCAGAGGCCAGCACTTCCTCTGCATGGCTACTTATTCTGCTAGTACCACAGTTGTCTCCAGGTGAGTAGATGTCAGGCTTTTGCACCCCTGGAAAAGTACAGAGTTCTAGCTGCTGGTGTATGAGTTGCTGCATATACACATGTGTTTTCTTTTCTTATGTATGGTCATTTCTACGAGTGAAGCTGCTGGCCCGGGTATGACTGTTCTCTAGACTAGACACATTTATCCTTCCATTTGAAAGCAAGAGCTTTACAACTAGTTGAAAATAGCTCCAAGATACTCAACCCTGGCTGGTCAGAAGATGCCTGTAATTATCTTGAATGCCTCCCCCTCTTACCCAGCAGCCAAAGGGTGTATCTGCCCATCTCCAAGAGGCACATGACCACTGAGCAGGACTGGGTACCTCTCCATTCCCTAAATTTACACATTTCTACAGTATCCCCATCCCATGTTCAGAAGGGCTATAGTGATCCTCCAACCACTTACTGGGTCCCCAGAGAGAAGGGACGGGAAGGGTCACACAATCATATACTAGAGTGACAGGGTCAATACATGGTACATTCTGGGCTTCTGGACATCTAGTCCTTTCCTGGGTCCATCAGCCTCACCAGCTTTCATGTCCTACAGACCAGTGCCTTCCATGAGAGTCTCTCCCATGTTTGTCTCATATGGGCTCTTACAGATATGCCCATGATTCCATGAAAACACACACACACACACACACACACACACACACGTTTACTTTTGTTTAGCATATTTCAATGAACAATATCACTACCTTTCCACCTAAAGTTTGCTTAGGACTCACTATGCAGCTCAGGCTGGCCTCAAACTCATGATGATCCTCCTGCATCTGCCTTATGGATGCTGGTATTATAGGTGTGCCACATCACACTTGGTTTAGCTTACTGAGGTTTAGCCTCTTCCATATGGGACCATTGTCCAGTAAAACCAGGGTTACCTGAACCCAGAGCTCCATGGCAGGTGCTCTCATGATGAAAATACGACCTAGCAACTAGTGAATGGGGAGTTGTACAGCTGGATTTCCTAGTGCTTTATATCCTTTGAGACAGAGTGTGACAGCAAGAGATTCCATTGCACTCCTCAGAAACATGTGTGATTAAGTACAAACTTATAACTGTTCCTTTCTGGATCTTTCCATATAGTATGTTCAGACTATACATGACAGTGTGTGATTTTAAATGCAGAAAGTGAGACCCCAGATGAGGAGGGACAACATAAAAATATAAAAACAGTGTGCAGAACTGCAAGCAGATTACGAGAAAGTAGGGATGTGAGCCATGCAACCAGCAGTCTCTAGACAGGGACCTAGGAGCAGAGAGTACAGTACCCAGGGGCCTGACGATAGCAGTAATACTTCCAGGACAGAGGGCCCTTGCTCTTTCCTGTATCTTCAAGATTCTGCACCATGTATGTTCACCTTTGCAAACAACTTTTATTTTGAATGTTGGTCTGAGATCCCCCTCCCTACCTCTATAAGCCCCTGTAGACCCTCCCTGTCATCTTGGAGACAAAATTCATCCCCACACCACTCATGAAGCCATGAAGGTGTTGGTCACGTGGCTTGGCTCTCAGATAGTAGCTATTCCCACCCCCTTCCTTATACATGGATTCAGAACTTCCCTGAACCCACTTCAAGGCCTTTTTGCACATTTCTGTCCTGCCCAGACACACTGCCTATCCTCCATTCATGGCTCTGCCACCCCGTGATCCTTTTTCCTCTTGAAAACTATTCACATCCCAGGTCCTAATTCCATGCTCTTGGACTATTCCCTCTCCTGAGGAATCTGAGTCACCCCTCCCTCCCAGACGATGCTGACACTTAACTTCCATCCTTGGTGAGTTCTTGGGTAGCCTTTTTGTTTATAGTGAGGCTTACAGGGCTTACAAGGAAGGACCTAGGGGTATTTGGTTCCCAGCACAGTGTCCTGCAGTAGGGGCTCAAAGATGGTAGAATGAATAAAAGAAAAAAGAAGAGCTTGGTATTGATGTAGAGGGCTTGGGGGGTCAGAGGCACTGCCAGGAGGGTACCACCCCAGAGAGGCATCCCTATAGTCTACAGTGCCTTTGGCTTCAATAAACAGAACAAATAAGGTTCAGCTCTAGTCCAGGAGCAACCACTGAGAGGTCTCAAAGATGGCAGGCAACAGGAAAGTGACTCGAAGGACCAGGGGACATTTCTCAGGCAGGAGAGGCCCAAAAGGTATCTGGGCAGGGGAGACGGTGAGGGTAAAGACAGGGAGGCTTGCAGCATACAGCAGTTAGTTCAAATCAGTCCAAAAGAATCCAGCTGGGCATCATCTCCTAGAGAGATCAGTGCTGTTACAATTGGGACAGCCGGCGAATGGGTCATGGGAGTATTTACATCAGAGGCAGTGGCAAGTGTCTTGAATGAGGCTTCTTTCTTTTTGTGCCCCGTGTCCCCTCTACTCCTTAGTCCTCATCCCCTAGACATTTCTTATTCTTTATGGAGTGCTGGTTTGCCTGCTCAGTGCTGTTCCGACCCGGACAGAAGTGTCCGTAGCTGCAGGAAGTTACGCTCAAGATAGTGCTGTTTAAGGCCTGCCCCAAAGCCACTTGCAAGGTGTCTGCTCTTTCCCATGAAGGGTGGTTATGCTTTCTCTTAGACTTGCTGAGGCCACCTGACTCATAGACTGTCCTTCTATAGCTTTGAGGGCCAGTTGGCCCCACCGCAGGAGGGCAACTCTGCCCAGAGCCCCTGGGGCCTCTCTTTGCCCCTGTCAGTCTGGCATTCCCAACTTCCTGGCCCAGGAGCTCTCCAGAAGAACATAGGGCCAAACCCAACATCACTTCAAGGTTGATTTAGAAAAGAAAAAGAGAGAGAGAAGAAAGAGAAAGAAAAAAAAGCAGCAAGCCAGTGAGGGTGCGGGCTTGGGGGTGGCAAACTACGCAGGGACTGGGCAATTATCCTTTGAAATTAGGCTAGCCAAACAGATGTTTCTATTTTCATCCTGTCCTGTTCTCTTTCCAATCCAGCAAAATTAGTTGCAAAGTCATCAGTCACCCAATCACGCTAATAGTTTAACATCCGATCTGCCAGAGCCGGCGGGCGGGGGGCGGGGGGCGGGGGCGGCAGATCCACTTCGTGCTTCCTTCCCGCTGCGCAGAGTGAGCGGCATCTGCTCTAACATAAGTTAAACCTCGCAGTTGACTTTATTTTCTTTCTCCTGGTCCTCCGGGTCCCGAGCTGGGGGGAGATAAAGTGAAACACATTTGCTTCCCCGGAGGGAGGAGGGACACCGAGCTGCCTTTCTGGAAACTCGGCCCATCAATCATAAACTGATTACAAATTCGTCACCTTGAATCAATTTCTGTTCACAAGTTCAAAAGGCGCTATGAGCTCGAGGCTATCTGGAATATTCTACATGTGGAGAGTATTAACATTTGATCCAGCTCCTCCTTCAGAGGAGGGGACTTGCCAGGGAGGGGAGACTAGTTTGCATTGACCGGCCAGGATTCACACCCCGGGCCCCCTCCACCATGGGCATGCGGAAACTGTGGACCCAAGATGGGGGAGGGAAGAGACAAGAAGCTCGTGTTTGATGGAGTCGATCACATCACAGCCCACATTTTCCTTTTGACAAGCTATAAATGAGTCTTAAACTTTTTTTTTTTTTTTTTTAATGTTTGTTCTTTGTGGTACTAGAGCATCGTGCATGCTAAGCAAGTGTTCTACTTCGGGCTGCTGAAGCACTCTTACACACAGAAAGACACAAATGAGAGATAAAGACAAAGAGACAAAGAAAATGGGAGAAAGAGACAGAGACAAAGACACAGAGACCAGAGCAGGAGAGGAAGGGAGGAAGATAAAAACAAAGACAGAAAGAGGGAGATAAAGAGAAAAGAAAGGGAGGGGAGAGGGACTCGCAGAAAGAGGAAGCAAGATGCAGAACAGTAAGAAAGGAAAGGCAGAAGAGGGGGGAAGGGAGTAAAGAGGGGAAAAAAGTATGAAGGCAGTCCATTTCCCCATAGTCCCCCAAGTTTCTGGTCCCTTCAGATTCCATATTCTTCCCCCCAGTTTCAGAAACTTGGGGGCGGGGTGGCACCTTTCCGGGGATGTAGTCTAGAAGTTTAGCCAGGGAAACCAGCTTCAGAATGAGCTGGCTCCAAACTCATTATGCCACAATCAGGGAGAGGTGGGTGTGGAGGAGGCTTAGCAGCCACTCTGACTCTGGCTGTTCCTCTACAAGAGAGAAAGAAGGAAGGAGGAGGAAGGGGAGGAGGGAAAGAGGAAGGAAGGGGGGAGGGGGGACCTGAGAGAAGACTGGTTCCATTGCCATGGGGCCAAAGCCTACTCAGATGGAGTGTGGGTGCAGATCCAAGCTCCCCCTCCAGCAGGTGCAGCCAGGGTTCCCGAGACCCTTTCAGTTGTAATAGGAGACTGAGCTCCCCAGCATTCTGGTCATTGCTCACTACAGCCACACCCAACAGAATCCCTAAAAATGGGTGACCACAGCCCAGGCATACCAAGGACCTTTGGTTCAGAGGAGTCAGATTAACCAGTACCCAGTATGGGCAGACATCCTGACAAGGGACCCATAGCATGACATGGACTCTAGGAAGTTCTGAGATCCATAGGCTGGTGGTAGGGCTCTAGAAGCAGATGTGACTGCCAAATTTCTGTAAGGTGAACAGACAGATACTTTGGGAGAAAGTCGGGACACAGCAGGCAGAGAGAGCAGAGCTGTTCCCTCCATGAGTGAAGGCAGTGATCCAGCTCATATGGGCCCCAGGAACCAGTGTGATTTCATTCAGCAGCAGTGACATGCCTACTTCACCCTGTGAAAGGTGCCCAGCACAAGCCTGACACAGAGGCCACCACAAGCACCAAACCTCTTTTCTTAGGCGATTGGTCACAAAGGACACTGGAACCTGCTCTCAGTTCCCAGGATGTTAATTTGAACTTAGCTCACCAGCTTCAAGGAGCTGGGAGTCAGGACTGTGTGTCTGGGCTTCTGGGAGAAGGGTGTTGAGAGCTGGGGCTTCAGATACTGTGCCAAGAGACTGACACTCTTTATAGCCCAGGGACACCGTGTGCTGGTGATTTCTGTGGCACCCAGTGGAGGTCAGAGCGTCTGTAGTCCTTGTCTACAGACAAGGATGGTGAGGGGCTGTGGGCTGTGGGTTTGGGCACTGCATGTCCTGTCTCAATTGGATTTTATCTTCTGGGACTCCTTCTGGCCCATCCATGCAGCTAGCAGAAACAGGGAGCCCCCAGACACATCTGGGGCACATCCCTAGAGAGCTTAGTTGGGCCTGGAATCCAATCAGGTTTCAGCATGGACCAGGCATTGGAGACATGGTGGAAACCAGTTTCATGTGGCACCTCCAGAGTCATACAGAAGACAAGGAATAGGTGTCAGCACAGGCCCTGTGAGAGGTGTGTGGGAGTGGTCTGCTCCTGGCTTGGACTACTGGCTTCATAGCCAGTAGTCTCCAGAAGCAGGGGCCAGACAAGGCTACTGGTCTGTCAGTCCTGGTGTGGCAGCAGAGGGGTAGGAATGACATTGCAGTCACAGGAGCTGTCCTAGGAAACCTGGACAAGGGGCTTGAGCCATCACCTTGACTCTGGCTACTGAGAGGTCTTGTGCCTTTGCTTCCCTAGTGCTCCAGGGGTGGTCTTGCAAGTTCTTTCTTGGCTTCTACCTCTCTGACCCTATGATGTCTACTGATCCCAGCAGGCTTTGTAACAATGAGACTAGGACTCTCCTATGGGCTTCTGCACACCGAGATGGATCACATCAAACTGGCTCTATGTGGCCATGAAGCAATGGGCCTAAGAAGTACATAAGCTCACATTTATGAGCATGGGACTATCCAGGACCTCAGAAAAGAAGGTAGCTGATTAGTGATGTCTACCAGGACAGAAAAAGGTACTAGTGTCGATTAGTGATGTCTGCTAGGATAAGGAGAAGACATCATCCTGCCTATCTACAAGTTTCCCCAAGAGGTTGCTTGGGATTACCTGCAGCCTGGGCTAGAAGGGACCCCACAGGGCACTTTTACCAATAAGGTGCTGAAGTGAAGAAGCCTTCCACTCCACACAGATTCCCCTTTTCCCCAGACCCCTCTGCTAGCTAAAATGTCCTCACTATGCTTAAAGCCACCTTACATGAACTCCCCTCCAGAGGCTTTGAGGCTTGCTTCTATAGCCTTTGCCTCTGTAAGAGGGGCTGAAGAGCTGAGCCAAGCCTGCAGCTTGAGCTACTGGTTACTTTTGTAACACACCAGCTTCCCAGGACCAGCTTCTCTCAAATTAGGAGGGTGCTCAGGCTTGAGGTCAACTGACCCTCTTTCCTGTCTGGCCTATCACTGAGGACTCAGCCCTAGGCTGGCCACTTAACCCCTGGCCTGTGATAATGCTGCTCTGAGGGCCAAAGGCCACCCACCTTGTACATGGCACGAGGAGCTGACTTGGAGAAGGGATCCCAGCAGGCAGTGGGATGTCACCAAGTTCAAGCCTGCAGCTTTGCCTTCCTGCCTTGGCCCTTGGCCACAGAGATGGGGAGGAAAGGGCTCTGACATGGGTACTTAGTTGCTACAGGGACTCAGAAGAAATCCCATTGCAGGGTCCTGCTTGAGAAGAAACCAAGCCCCTGGAAAGTTCAGTGGGTCCCCCAGTGAGCTAGTGTGTCACATGTCTCTGCCCTGTCCTGGAACCTGCAAAGAAGCACTGGGAAATGTACCTATGTCCTTGGTTAAGATGAGCCATAGTGGATGAGGCCATCTGTGAGTTAAACATTCTCCCTTCAAGAGAAGAGGATGCTAGGCTCATCTGGGGCATATTCCAGTAGAACCTGGACCTGGAATCCCATTAGAAGACAATCAGGACCAGGTAGAGGTATGATGGAGACCAGAGTGTGGCCCCTCCAGGGTCACTTTGCATGCAGACATGCAGGCAAGGGGCCCACGGTAACAGGTAGCCCTTGAGTGCTGACAACCCTTGGAAGCTGTGGGAGGTAGGAGAGGGGCATCTGAATCTCATAGGGCAGCCAGCCCTACTCACACCCTGATCTTGGACTGTTACCTCTAGATCAGGGGAGAATGTGTGTCTATTGCCTTAGCCGTGCTATTTAGAATGCTAGTGCAAGCCAATACAAACTAGCTTCAAGTTCAAGCTGTACCATTAACCAGCTGTGTGGCCTTGGATGGCTCCTTTCACCTCTCTGAGCTTCACTCTCCTGGTTTAAACTGTAGAGGTAGCATGTGGCCCTAGGGAGCAAGTGGGCAAGGTGCTGTGTGAGGCAGTAGAAAGTCCCTGTCCCTGCTCCCGGCGTGAGGGTGCCATGAGGGGAAATGGGGCATTATGAGGTTTCCGGTGGTTCTGTTTGATGTGCACAACCACATCCGAGGGCACATGAAACACTTTGAGCCAGGTCGGGGCAGAAGAGCTCTGAGAAAGACTGGCCCCGCAATTAGCTGTGGATTGGATTTCTCTTGGTTCCCAGGAGCCTGCCGTCAGACCAGATTGCTGGGAGAGGGCCACAGGTCCTGGACTGCACAGCCCCCATTCTCATGCCTACCCCTCTCCGTGGGACTCTGCTTAGTAAATATTAATTTACCCTCAATTACTACTGACAGGTCGAGGAAGGCCTCTCCCTGCCCTTTCAGGGCCATGTCCTTCAAAGTCAGCACCAAGCAATTAGGACTAATAGTGTCTGCAGGCGGGGCCCATCTCCTGGAGGCTGCAGCCAGCTTGAGTCCAGATAGCCACCTCTTCTCCTAGAGAATACAAGAAAGCATTGTGGTCAGGTGCCTGGGAGAAGCCGGGGTAGCTGGGCCCGAGGCCTCAGACCTGTGGACTATAGGGTACCTACATGGAGACCCAACAGGTGCCCCTGAAACAGGGTATCAATGAGGGCCTGGCTGGTCCAGGGAGGAAGTAACAACAGACTTTCATGGCAAAGAAAGGGCCAGGGTACAGACCTCTCAAGGACTGATTTTTTCAGCTGGTAGGGAGGGGATCAGGACCCCACTGGGCAGTGCTGGGAGCTGAGTGAGATGATGGTGTTGAGATTTACCTGCTAAGTGGGTCAGGACACATGAAAGGCTAAGGATGGGTTTGCCCCAGATAGACCTAGAAAGTGAGTAGAGTGGGCTTTGCCAAGCCCAACATCATGGGAGGAAGGACTCTTGTCACTACCAACCTTTCATAGCTCTCCTATTTCCCACAAGGGCATAAGTACCAGTTCCAAGGGCAAAACATGACACATATCCCACTGTTGTTTCTGTTTCACAGCTAAGGGCCTGGAATCCAGGGTCAGGGTGCTGGCTGGGCCCCTTCTGGAAGGGTCTCTCTTGAGCTGCAGGTGGCTATGCTCCCACTTATCCTCACATTCTCATGTGTTGGAGAGAGCTCTGGGGCCTCTTCCATAGGATGCTAATCCAAGTTAGGGCAGTCAGGCACATCTCTGTTGTCTAGAGGCATTTCCTCCTATCTTATTCACATCTGTTCCCTGGGACACCCCATTGCACACAAAATGCTAAGAGCCAGAAGCAATGGGTGAACTCAAGAGCACTGATCTTGCAGAGGCCACACTAGCCCTGGGAGGAGAGAGGCAGCCTGGCCACCACCCCTGACCTTCTCCAGCAATTGTGGTCTCTGTGTACTCAGTGCCACTATGGTCAGGGGCCCATGGTAAGCATGGCACCTGTCAAACAGGACTTGGTTTTCCTGTGATGAGGACATCCAGGCTGAAGGACAGGACAGTCAATGAAGGGACGAGGAGGACAAGGATGGAAAGGAAGGAAGGAAGAAAGGAAGGAAGGAAGGGAAGAAGAAAGGAAGCACTCCCATGTCCTGAAGGGAAATGCAGTGTCCTGTGCTGAGTTGCACGCTCCCCAAATTCCTGTCTACCCAGAACTTAAGCATGTGACCCTTCCTTGGAAATAGGGTCTGTAGAGACAAGGCCAGAGTGGATAAGGGTCAAAGCCTCATAAGGAGAGGAGAGAGAGACTCAGGCATGTGGAGGAGGCCATGTGGAGATAGGGCAGGGACTTGAAAGATGAGGCCACAAGCCTAGGGTCATCAGGAGTGGGAAGACCAGAGGACCCTCCCCAGGAACATTTGAAGAGAGCATAGCTCTGTCAACACTTGAATCTCACACCCTGGGCCTCTGACCTATGTGAGTGAGTGACTGAAGCTCCAGGTTACTGTCAGGTTTCATAACAAATGTCTCCAAGACTGCATTTCGATTAATCCTCATTGTCCATTGACTAGATCTAAAATCATCAAAGGGATATGCCTCCTGATCTGTCTGAGGGCATCTCCATGGGAATTTGGGAGGGAAAACTCATCCTGAATGCAGAACGGTAGGCTTGGGACCATATGAGCACCAGCATTCCCCTCTCAACTTCCTGACTGTGGATACAATGTGACCATCAGCACTTCCTGACTGTGGATACAATGTGACCATCAGCACTTCCTGACTGTGGATACAATGTGACCATCAGCTCTTCTTGACTTTGGATACAATGTGACCACCAGCACTTCCTGGCTGTGGATACAATGTGACCACCAGTACTTCCTGGCTGTGGATACAATGTGACCATCAGCACTTCCTGACTGTGGATACAATGTGGCCATCTGCCACAAATCTTTCCCTCCTCACTGTCCTGCCAGGACAGACTGTACCCTCAAGCTGGGGGCCAAAACAAACCCTTCCTTCCTAAAGTTGCTTCTTGACAGGTATTCTGGGTATGAAAACGTCACTAATTGTCTTAGTCAGGGTTTCTATTGCTGTGAAGAGTACCATGACCTTGGTGAGTCTTTTGTTTTAAGATTTTTTTATTTGAATTAGAAATAAGATTGTTTTACATGACAATACCAGTTACCTTCTCCTTCCCATCCTGCCCTGCCACTCCCCCAACTAAAACCCTACCTATCACATATCCTTTCTGCTCTCCCTGGATAGTGAAGCCTTCCATAGGGTGTCATCAGAGTCTATCATATCCTTTGGGATAGGGCCTAGGCCCACCCCAGTGTGTCTTGGCCCAGGGCTTGGTGACTCTTATAAAGAAAATATTTAATTGAGGTGGCAGATTACAGTTTCTGAGGTTTAGTCCATTATCATCTTGCCATGGTGACTAGAAATACGGTGACATGCAGGCAGACATGGTACTAGAGAATTCTATATCTTGATCTAAAGGCAACAGAAAGTAAACACTCTCACTGTGCATGGCTTAAGCATATATATGAGACCTTAAAGCCTGCCTCCACAGTAACACACTTCCTCCAACAAGGCCACACCTCCTAGTAGTGCCACTCCCTTTGGGGCCATTTTCTTTCAAATCACCACTCTAATACAGGGTCTGACCCCAGAAAAGTATCTCCCAAAACACTGTTCAGGACTAAGGACAAAGGTCAAACTATTGCCCTCCTGCCCCCAACTGCAAGCCCCAAACCTTGGTCTAACAGGTGCTCACTCTATCTGGGACTTGGATCTCTGCTAGATAAACATGGGCTTGATGGATACATGCTGAGTTCAGTGTGATTGAAACAGAAGGAAGGCTCCAGCAGAAAGTGAGCAAGAACAAGGGACAACCTAAGCTCTTTGAAACATATAACCCCTGAAAGAAACACATTTGATTATTAGCTCACTTTGCAGATTAGAACATCAAGGACACATGTCCTGAACATAGCCTAAGAACTGATGGAATCATAGTTTTTAACCATACTTCTGAGAGTCCCCAAAATCTTCTTCAGAGTGTTATATATTTATAGCCAACTATCTCTAAAGAGCTAAAATATAACTACCTATCTCAGGCTCAGAGAACTAACATAACAGTTCATCTATAATCCTGTGTGTCCCATGTTTTACACCTGATCTTGGAATTTCACTCTCCTTTTCTTTATTTTTATCTTTATAGTTACCTTTATTTGCACATTCCCTCATCTGAGTGATACAAATTCCCTGTCATCTAGATGTCCCTATTCAGACACCCCCCACATGTCTGGCACAGCTTGGTCCTGGAAACCTAAGTGGGGTGACAGACAGACATATAGAAAACTCGGGATCAGGTGGGCTGTGCTCCCTCTGGTAGAACCGTGTTAACTATGAAATAACAGTGAACCTCAGCGTATTTATTATGTTCAGCACAAGGGAAGAAGGAGGTCTTTGTAGGGGAGCTCAGGTTGCAGTCAGGAAGGAGGAAGCCACAGTTGCTACATTTGCTGGTCAACCATTAGTAAACCACTCTAGTGCTTGGACCAGAGAGAGGCCTTGCTGTGCCTCTGAGACTTGCCAGAAGGAAGGCTTTACCAATTCCCATGGGTCTGAACCACTGGTTCTTGTCCTTAATATATATTCACTCAGGACTCCATCCACTCCTTACATATTCACTCGGGCCTTTCTTGACTCTACACAAATTCTGGCAAAATGTAACCAAATTGTATAGGATTTTGATTTGGAATGTACAAAACCTACCAGTAAAGGGTAGGAGAATTTTCTAAAGCATCACACAAAAGCATGCATTTCAGGCTTTTCTGACTTGGTGGACACTACCACCAATAGTTAATGCTGCCAGTGCAGTATGAAAAGCCACAACATAATACTTAATAAAATGTTACTTATGCAAATAGACACTCAGTCTAAGTGACCACCATTTGCCAGCCCCAGCTGACCATCAAGTCAAGGGAAAGACACACCTCAACCATACTGAGTTGCCCCATCCATGAACATGGAACAGCTGTCCATTTCTGTAGATTGTCTTTAATTTCACTAAGCAATGATTTGAATTTTTTATGTAGTAGTGTCACATAATCTTTATTATTTTCTATTCCTCCAAATGGTACTTATTTTATTTAAATTTTATTTTATTTAAATTTCTCATTAAAAAAATCAGCTTATGGGCTGGCAAGATGGCTTTAGTGGGTAAGGGCTCTATATTACTAACCCTGATAACCCAAGTTTGATCTCCAGAACCTACATTGTGGAAGGATAGAACCAACTCCTGCATGTTGTCCTCTGACTTCCACATGTACCACATGCATTCTTGCATACATGAGCTTGTACACACACACACACACACACACACACACACATATATATATATATACACATACAGTGTGTGTGTGTGTGTGTAAATTAGGAGGTGGATAGATGGCTCAGTTGTCAAAAGTATGTACTACTCTTTCAGAGGACTTGAATTTGATTCTCAGCACCCACACTGGGCAACTCACAACCAACCACCTATAACTCAAACTGTAAGGGTTCTGATGCCATCTTCTGAACTCAGCAGCCATTGCACTTATTTGCACAAACACAGACACATATAATTAAAAGAAAATATTTAAAAAGAAAGTATTTTCTTTAAAACATCTGAATTATTTTTTAAAAACCCACATTTTACAAGCTATTGGTAATGTGGAGAAATTACTGCCAAATTCTGAGAACTGATCTTGAATCTCAAAGCCTGGTGTGATCTGCTTGTTAAGCCTAATGGATGTTTGAAGATTCCTTCTGACTTTGTACAGTCAGGTGGCATCCTGTGACATTTTGATCAATGTGAACTGGAACCCACCAGTGGCAGCCATATGTTCACCATATAATTTGATTGTATAATTTTTTTCATGAGCTTGGTTTACTTTTGTGGTGTTTTGTTCATCATGTCCCTAAATGGGAGAAATCCAGGAATCATCTAGCCAATTAAAGTCCTCATCTAGAGGCTGGGGTGATGGCTCAGTCATTAAGTACTTGCCATTTGAATGTGAGGACCTGAGTTTGACACCTCAGAAATCACATTTTAAAAGCCACACATGGTGGCATGTGTCTGTAATTCCAGAGCTGGAGAGGCAGAAACTGAAGCCTCTTCAGAGATAGCTGGCTATCCAGCCAAAACAACTGGTGAGCTTCAGATTCAGTGAGAACACCCCTCATCTAGAGAATGTATAGGAAGTGAAAAGCTTCGAAGCCATGCCCTGCTTCGCCATCTCACTAGAATGTTACGATGCTTCTGTGCTGTGCACTGGCCTAGCATTTTTTTTTTCTTCTCATGCTTGAACATGGAAACTCAGATTTAAATGAGTTCATGCCAGTCTGCATTTGGGACCCACAGGCCAGTGCCCAGTGCTGGGCCTCTCTTCTCATTTGAATGAATATGCCCAGCATGCCTAGCTTTCCCCTAGGCAGTGTGATGGATCCACACACTGGTGCTTATGCCCCATCAAAGCTGGCAATGTGCAAACCCCAACCCTTGTCATTTGATGAGCCACTCTACCTAGCTCAAACAAACCAGGGAACAAAATTAACTAAATGTCTGCAGTGGGGGTGGGGCTAGCACTGGCAACAGTTATTCTTGTCAGGTAAAAGGAGAGCTACAGAAGGCAACTAATTCTTCAGACTCCAGTGCACAGAACCACCACCAACATCCCTCACTAAGCCTCTTGGACTAGACACAGGAAAATCTCTGGGATATCTAGGTCCAGTTGGTCCATGATATTGGCCTATAGTGGCAGCTATTTTTTGGGAAAGGAATCCACTAGAAGGTGTTCCCATCTCCCGGGGTGTTGACGCACAGGAACACAGGCACCAGATGTCCCAAGCCTGCAGGGAATGCTCCCTGTCCAAAGAGATTGGCCTCTCATTTATCTTTGTCACTAGAAGATTCCCTAAAAGGAGCCCCACCTAATTCAGGCTGAGTGTGAGTCTAGACACACTCACTGGAGGCATCATGATCTGAAGCAGCTGTGCTTCTAGAAGGATCTGTCACTCAGTGGAGGTGTTTGAGTGGGCAACTGAAACCAGGACAAGATGATGCTTGCAAACGCCCTCAGCTGATTGGAGGGAACTGAGAAGTAAGCAGGTACACACTTTGTTATTTCTTTTATTTTTAAAACATGTATCTTTTTATTTTACGTGTATGGAGGTTTTGCCTGCATGTATGTCTGTTTACCATGTGCATGCAGTGTCCACGAGGCCAGAAGAAAGCATGAGTCCCCTGTAACTGGAGTGCCACCTGTGTGCTGGGACTCTGGGAAGAGCAGCCAATGCTTAACTGCCGAGTCATATCTCCAGCCATACAGTTTTATTTTAGGTTTATTAATTTTATTTTATGTGTATGAGTGTTTGGCTTGCATGTATATCTGGAAATCAAGTTTATGCCTGGTGCCCATTTATATCAGAAGAAAGCATCAGATCCTCTGGAAATGGAGTTACAAGTAGTTGTGAGCCAACATGTAGGCACTGGGACCCAAGCTCATGTCCTCTGCAAGAGCAGCCAGTGATTTTAACTACTGAGCCATTTTCCAGTCCCACACTGCCTTTTTTTCTAAGAGGAGAGAGCCCTTGCTCTAATACCTCGGGTCTCCAAGGATTCTTCACCATAGAACTGGGAACCAAAACTGGTCTTACTTCCTAGCATATAGGAAACAATAAATACATGCTGCATGAATACATGAGTGGAAATGGATACTCTAAAATGCTGGGTACCAGAAAGGCAACCATCCTGGCCGTATCTGCTAACTCAGCAACCAGCTTGGAGTCCCTGAGCCCCTCAGCAGTCCTTGTCCTGACTCATGGGATTTCCCCAAGTCTCTGTGCTGCCTGTGAGTGTCAGGAACAGAGGCCTGTCCTCTTCATATGTGACAGCCTAGTCCAAAACAGCACTTGAGCAAGTCATATTCAGCTGCAGATGGGCTTACATGTATAAATAAAATGTTTGCTGAAAAATTAATATTTTTAGAAGCATTTTGACCCAAATCTATTACCACGTGGAACACAATGAAATAACACTAATAAATATGCAAGTATTTAATATATTTGCTATGATGATAAGTTTATAATAAATTGTATAATACATTACACACATGTTTATATGTATTATATACATACAATATAGATGCTTATATATTTGTTTACTTTTATTTGTTTATACTTGTTTATTTGTTTTTTAGTTCACTTTTTTATTTTCAGAGTTAAAATTTATGATAGAAGACATTGAATCATATATATGATAACACTGAAACATTGAACCACCATACATATAAACTATCCACTGCCATCTGGTAGCTCCAATGATATAATAATTTTTATGAATATGTATATATTTATATTTATATAAAAAGACCAATAATAGCAATATGTTATGCATCAATAGCAGCAACAGCTTTTCCAGGTTCTGCACTCATCTGAACAAAATTTTATGTTATATTTTATAGTATTATTTTGGAATATTATTATGTACACCTATGTATAAATGTATTGGTTGATTAATTGATAAGCTTGTTTATTTTTCTATTACTGGAAATTGAACCCAGGGCCTTATAAATATTAGGCAAGTGCTACCTCTTAGCCACAACTCCAACCCATAAATACATTTATAAAGCATATTGTATTATTTTATTCTAAAGGTCATGTTTTTATATGCTATACATTATGTATAATAACCATGTATATAACATATGAAAATATTATATACATATACACCATATAGTTCCCTACTTCCAAGGGGAAATCATGTAATTCTGACCACTTCCACTGGTCTAACATACTGATTGGACAATCTCTTACCTGGAACTTGAAATGGCTGCTCACTGAGTTTCCTGGATAGCAACACTGTAGATGTAAGTTCAAAGCAGAAGGTTAGCTGTGATGGCCATCAGTGTGAACACTACCAGCAGAGCTGGGCCATCCGTGGAGCAGGGTGGGGATGTGAGGGGCACATGTGCTCCTCCACAGTGACTAAAAATGCCATTATTCTTATTTAGGATACCTGGAGTGAGAGGTGCTTCAATCATAGCACACAAAGTTTATAACTCACACCTCAATAATTCTATCCACCTGTCCAAATGTTGGGTGACCCTTGCAGGCATGAGCAGCTTTCCAGGCGCAAGGCTGCCAACTGGTCATTCACAAGGCCTTAGTGTCACCTCTACCCTCAGGACAGTTGGAAAGGCCTGACTTAGTCAGGAAATCTTGAGTGTGGTAGTCACTTTCCAAATGCCTCTGGCTTTTTGCAAAACATATAATCCCAGCATTTGGAAGGCTGACGTAGGAGGGTTGCCACATGTTTGAAGCCAGCCTCAACTACATGAGATCCTTTGTTTAAAAGGATCTGCAAGTTCAAGGAATCCATATATAAAAGGTAGGAGTGGTGACATGTGCTGTTGAGGTGGAGACAAGAGGGTTCTTGTTGCTCCTCGGCTAGCCAGCCTAGCCCACTTGGTGAGGTCTAGGTCATTTAAGAGACCCTGTGTCAAAAAACATGATGGACAATGCCTGAAAAACCATAGCTAAGGTTGTTTTATGGCCATCTATGTGCGCGCGCGCGCGTGCGCGCGCACACACACACACACACACACACACACACACACACACACAAGACAAAAGCAGATCAGGTTGGCTGGAGTCAGGTAGTGATTTGTGGTGAAGTTATTTCATCTGAAAACTGGCCCATGGCTCCCCAAAAAGAGTGGATCTTTAGCAATGTAACTTAAAATACAGGAAATCAGCAACTTCGATGAGATATTAGTCACACTAGTGAAAACAAGTGGAAGGAGTTTAATTTTTCTGAAAGAGCACCACTCAATCACTCAAAATTATGCCTGGGATGCAGTTTTCAGAAGGAACAAAATGACTGAATGGGTTGTGCTCCATAGCCTGCAGCTATGTTCTGTGGGATATGCTACAGCAGTGAACACTTAGGAGACTCTAGATTGTGGACTGCACAGCAGCAGTTGTATTTCTTCTTCTTGTGTGTATTATGAGCACATGTTGACTTTCAAATTAGTAACACTAGTCACTGGAAGGCAGCTTTCAGGAGTAGAACATCCACTGAGTACAGATCAGGCTCTGGGTTTGAGTCTCAGCACTAGGGTGTAGGGGAGAAAGGCAATTTATTTTATTATTATTTTGTCTTTTTTTTCAAGACAGGATTTCTCTATGTATCCCTGGCTGCCCTAGAACTGTAGACTGGACTGGCCTTGAACTCAGAGATCCACCTGTCTCTGCTTCCTGAATACTGGGATTAAACCCTGTGAGCAATTCTATTTTTAATGTTCTTTTTTCCTAATAAACTTGAGCTTGAGCATAAGGAAGTAAGAAATGGACTAAGAAATGGACTCTTGGAGGGTATGTGACCTTGGCCAACTTCCGACTTCTCTTGGAGGCACCTGTGTATCCCCAGATTGCCCAACACAGGATGTCTATGGGGGGACTGCTTGAATATCTAGGACTGTCCCTTGGATAATAGCTGGCCAGGAATTACAGAGAATTGGCCTACTCAAACATGCAACAGATGTGGACAATTCTCTTTATCTCAGAATCTGGCTAGCCACCAGCTGTACACCGTCCCATACTGGGTATGCCACCCTGGTCTGACATCCCTTGCCATCCATCCCTACACCCACATGCCAGTTGTGAGGTTCTGAGTTCAAGCTTTCCACTAACCTATCTCCATATGTAAATAGAAGCAAATTGTGCTAGCCCACCAACTGTGCCCAGGAATCTACAGGCACCACAGTCAGTTAAAAAGGAGACACCAGCGAGCTGGAGAGATGGCTCAGCAGTTAAGAGCATGTTCTGCTCTTCCAGGAGACCCAAGTTTGATTCCCAACATCCATATTAGGCAGCTGACAACTTCCTGAAACTCTTACTCCTGGGTAATCCAAATGTCTCTGGTCTCCACAGGCTCCTGCAGTCACATGCAGCTACCTACATTTGGATGCATACAAAGACACAGCATTAAAATAATAAAAATAAATCTTAAAATAGAGCAACCAGGGACTCATATTCAGATATGAAAGTGCAACTGCAGCCTCTAGGGACAGCTGAAGTAGTGACAGACACCCCTGGGGTTGTGTGGTCCTCAAGTTACCCCCTTTGAGTTTACTATAGCTATGTGGGCTCCTGGGAGTGAGCCAGCAAAGTAATCCACAGACTGTCAATAGATGGAACATTCAAGAAAGGCAAATGGAGATCAGGGAGTGAGTCCACAGAGCTAGGGGCAGAGTCCAATCTATGACTTTCAGCTCTGGCTCCTTCCTGGCCTATTCTCTCTCTCTCTCTCTCTCTCTCTCTCTCTCTCTCTCTCTCTCTCTCTCTCTCTCTCTCGTCCCCTCTATTGCTGAACTCTTGAGAGGACAGTCTGGGAGACAGGAGAGCTGAGGACTCCAGGCTTCCTGCTCTCCCTGTGATGTAGGCATCCCTCCTCTGGGCAAACACCCACATAGGTGGATAGGATCAACAGTTCATTGATACAAATATAGAAACCAAGAGAGAAGGCCTTGGGGTCACACAAAGCCACAGCAGGCATCAGCCCAGAGCAGAGCAACCATAAAAAGAAACGGACATTGTAACTCACAGTTTGAAGGTTCCAGCTCACAGTTTGAAGGTTCCAGCTCACAGCTGGATGGATCTGTTGCTTTTAGGCCTATTGGGGGTGGGAAGGGACATGGATGAGAGCACATGGTTCATCAAAAGTGCTCACTGCATGATTGAGAACAGATAAAACTAAAAAGGAAGAGACTTCCTACTCCTTCAAGGGCTCACCGCCAGCCACCCATAAACTTCCTGAGATAGGGGTTCCTATCTCAGAGGCTCCATCACATCCTAGCAGTGCCACACTGAGGCTCAGCCTTTAACACACAGGTCATTTGTGAGGATGCTTAAGACTCAAATTATAGCAGGCCTTATCTACAGGTATCCACTGGGAACACTGGTCATTCCAGGTCTGCCCAGTGGTCAGGCAGCACAGAAAAACAAACCTGTATCTAGAACTACACATTCCTGCAGGTTTCTAGACTGGGAGATATCATAGAAGAGGGTAGCCCAAGAGAGGACAGTGGTGCCAAGACCAGGCAGTGCCGTGTGGCCAGGAGCTTCCCTGGCCAGTGCTATGGTACTTGCCTGCAGACAGAGGCAGGGGTCAGGTGTCTGTGCACACAGAGTTAGGTCATGGTGGGTGCTCCCATATGCTCCAGGTGCAGTGGTCAGGCCTCGTGGCAGGCTGTCTGGAGGGCTGAGCAAGAGCAGGCCAGGCTGGAGGGAGCTGAACCCTAATGAGAGCCAGGTGGAGCCACACCTCATCTGTGGTCGGCACCTCCTGGCTTTGATCAGTGATAAGGCCTGCATGTTCCCAGGACCCCTGCCCTCCCCCATAACCACTCTGCCCTAGCCACCACTTCCCCTTCAAAGCCAGATCTCCTCACTGGCCACAGAGCGGACAGAGAGAAATCAGAGGTAACAGGGAGGGATCACTTCCCTGTGACCCACTCCCAGGGTGACTGCAAAATGCCCCCACATGTCCTGGATATGCAAGTAGACCATGGCCCCACCTTGTACAACACAGACCCAGATGGAGTCCCTCTGAGCAAACTTGGCATGGGTACCTTAAAGGAGTCAACACAACTGAGCCTTGAGGGGAAAGCTCCCCCCTCTACTTTGTTACTTTTGACCACTTTGAATGTTTTCTCTGCTCTGTGGTGGAAGCTCTTTGGGATACATAGTCAGCCACTGTCCTGAGATGGCACACTTCCCAGACAAGCTGCAGAAAAGCAGGGATCCCATGCTTCAAGGCTATTCCTTTTGCGGGGCAGTGGTTTGGTGGGGATGGAGTGTTGAGGGAGTGTTGAGGATATGTGTGGTTGGGACTCAGTGTCAGACAGGAGTGTATTTGGATGTGTATTAGTGGACATATATTTAAACAGGGCTTCTACAGTTCCCAGAAAGTTCACTACTGGGGACAGTGAGACTGCTCAGTAGGTAAAGGCACTTGGCCACCAGGTCTGCCTGCCTGAGTTTAATCCCTGGGACCTCATGGTGGGAGGAGAGAACTCCTGCAAAGCTGCCTCTCTACCTTCCACCCTTGCACACACATAAAATAAATAAATGCAATAAAGTAAAAATAGAAAATAAAACATAAAAGGAAGTCCCCTCCATTGGTTGGTGGGGAGGAGGTGGCCATGTCCCCACTCTTGCTCCACAGATAGTTTCTAAGGTATCTGGGACAGAACAGTTTCAATGGAGCCTTCCTCTGCTATATGGCTTTACAGCCCACAATTCATTAGCAGCATGGTCAGCTCTGGCCAGGGCAGCCAGCTGCTTATGAGAACTTAACCAACCAATTCGTCCAGGGGACAGAAATGAATGGCTTCCTTAATGAGCAGCTGTCTGGGAGCCGCGCCCACTCCACCGTGGCATTAGCGGCAATTGGACTGTTATTAATTTATATTCTGCCTCTTAAAGGAGAATCTATATTGTCAAGGCCATGGGGGAGCACCTTGTTCATTGGCTTTCCAAATCTGTCTGAATTATTCAGGCCAGCTAATGAATTTGTCGTGGCCCACACTCCTACAGTGTCTAGACGGAATCCAGAGCCTCAGCAGCCACATCCATCCTGCAGCCTGGGACCAACACCACTGCACAAAATCAAAACTCACGCAGTTTCCTTCAGAGGCAGTTTCCAGGCTAGAAGCAAAGCCTTGTGTTTCCAGAGCGCATGTGAACGCATCTGGCAGACGCCGTTGGAAGAGACTTCTAGGGGTGTCAAATTCTGTGGTTCTTTGGCAGAATATTTAGAAAACAGAAAAGCTGGTGGAGTGAGCCATCACCATCGGTGTTCAAAGAAAACTAGCCGGGCTAGGCTCAGGTGTGCTCACTGCTTGACGATTGGCCCCCCCTCACGCCAACCACAGCCAGCTGTCCGGCTGAACTCTGGGACACAGACGGCGACAGAGTGCAATTGTGAACTCAGGAAGCACAGGCCCAAGACTAGAGGCTCAGACATTGTCCAGCTCCTCTGAGGTATGCAGCAGTATGCTAAAGGGGCAAGGACAGCCAGGCGGGACTCTTCGGCCTCAGGACTCCACCTCTACTGTAGTTGGGGGAAAGGCCGCTATCTTCCATCTAAGGCCAGGTGAGATGGGGGTCCCAATTATGTCTCTCATGATAAAGGACTGAACCCCAAACCGCAGTGTATGATTACATCTGGAGACAGGGCTAGGCAGGGGTGACTTAATTACAACAATGTCTTGACCTCAGACTTCAGACTCTGGATTGTGAGACTTTAACTGTTGGTTGATGAAGCTCAGGTCTGACTTAGGTGTCATGCATATGTTTTGTGTTGTGCATCATAGCAGCTGACTTCAGGGATGGAAAGCCCAGTGTGTGTGTGTGTGTGTGTGTGTGTGTGTGTGTGTGTGTGTGTGTGGTGTGGTGTGTACACATGAGCAAGTACATGCTCTGCCTATCCCCCAGCCCCCAACGTCCCCACAGCCCTTAAGGCTCATCCAGACTTGAAGTTCAAGGAAAGTGCCCTGGGCCTGGTCTCACACCCTCCCTCTACACAGATGAGCCTGGGGCTCCAGGCTGGCGAGACTGCTGGAGCATCCGCCTCCTTGGGCCCAGCCGCAATGCTGCTCTGGCGGTTAAGTGGAGCACTGACTCCTAATTGCCATAATGGACTTGGGGAGGCATTTGCCCAGTGGCTAGTCAGGTGTGAGGCTGGAGTCTGCATTGCCCAGCCCTGTCTCCCCTGTGGCCCACAGACAGTCGGGTCACCAGGGATGGGCTAGGCTGCCAGGAAGACAGGGTGCCTGGCTCCTCTACCTGTCACCATCCTCACTCATTGTTTGTTTATTCACTGGTTCATGTAGTCAGAAGACACACGATTGGCAATACCAGGAGCCCGAGCAGTGCAGTGCTTCACATATGCTGACCCAGTCTTAGTGATGGTTCTTGGCCATCACTCCCGATCTACACTTGAAAGCTGGGTCAAAGAGCAGTAGGGTGCTTGTCCATAGTTCTCAGCTGAGAGGAGCTGAGGCTTAAACCCAGGCCATCTGAGTGGCTCAACCTCCAGTAACACTGCATGATGGGGCGGCAAGGCAGGCCTTGGAGAGCCTCACTGGCAGCGAGGCCTGTTCCAGAGGGGACTGGTGCATAGAAGGTATCATTAGAGGAAGAATCATGTCCATATGTGCTGTGGTCTCTTCCCACCTGTGGTCCATGTCTGCTTTCCCATACTGACCCCCCAGGAGGAAGGAAAATCCCCTTCCCAGTTGCTGCAGAGGGCTGGGCCTGCCCACTGTGGCCCTTACCTGGAGCTCTTGTCTCCTCAGAGATGCTGGGCTGCCACTCTGCTGTCTGCTACCACTGCTCATTGCTGTCTTCTTGCCTTCAGTAGGTAAGTTGAGTAGGTAAGCCAAGTTCGGTTGCTCCCCTACTCTTAGAACTTTCCAGACTCTTCCACTCAATCAACCTCAAATTTGGCACTTGGCTGTATTACTTCCTGGTGTGAAATTTAGAAACTTAATTTAGATCTCCCCAAGTCTGCAATTGCCCTAGCCTCCCCAAGAATCAAGAGGGAAAGAAAAAGTGGGGCACGCAGAGAGATATCAGTCTCTATTACCATCAGGGCAGGTGGTAACCAGAGACCCTGAGATAAGCCCAAAATGGGAACAGAGAACAGGAAGTCCCAAGGCCAGTGTGACCCTCACATTTCTAGCTGCTTAAAAAGGTCCTTGTCAGTAAAGGCTGGAGCAGAGTCTGCCAGGAGCCAAAGGGCATGACCTGAGTGGGTTACACTGGGCTCAATGGAGCCTGTGATTATAGTGTAGGAAAGGGGAAGAAGGAGAGGATGAGGTTGAAGGGAACAGGACTCCACGTTGGCCCCAGGAACAGGCAGGGACTCTCTGCAAGGGCTGTGTTGGAAGACAGCTGACCATAGACCCAGGCTGAGCCACAGAAGCTGTGCATGTTGAGATATCCTTTGCATATCACATCCTCCCAATCTGTTGTCTTCTGTCTTTGCCAACAAAACCTGAGGGACCCCAATACATTTTCTAGACTCTGTACCTACTGTGAACCTGATCCACCTCTGCTCTGCCTCCAAGAGAAGGGACCAAGTAAAGATGCAGCATTCCCACATGCACAGGGTAGGTATGGTGCATGGAGTTTGGAGCCCCAGCTAATCACTGGGGTGCCTGCACTGAGATAAAATCCAAATCCAGGTCCGCCTCCCCCAGATGGTGATGCTGCTCACCCTACCACCACACACTTATAACCACTGAGTGATGCACACACAAAGCCTGCTTCCTGTGAGGCTTGGAAAGCAGGTCTTCTTTAATTAATGACTTGCCATGTAATTGCAGAATTGCATGCGGTGGGCCGCTGTCTGCAATGGGCTTTCGAGACAATTTTGGCGCCAGCAGCCTGAAATGGGCACGCTGTGCCTGAGTGTCCAGGGACTCAGTGCCTATCCATCAAACTGCCTCCTCCAGCACTGGAAAACCCCTCCCTTCTCCCACACCTAGGCTTAAGCCCATCTTCTGCCTGTTGCTAGTAGGATGCTGCCTCTGCCTCCTGGGTATGCCATGCTCACCGTGTTTTTTCCTAGGGTGCTGGACTTCCCTCCAACTGCAAGGAGATCTCCGGAGGGCCAACCTACAAGGCTGCTCAGAGAAGCAGCATGTGGTCCTTGTAATCTGACCCCTAGTTCACTCCTAGCCACTGGACCTGAGCCCAGCATATACACCCTAACTGCACTGAGGGCTGTTGCATTTTGGACCCTATTCTGTCCGTGGTGCACATCTCCTATTCCTGTTCTCTGTCCACTCACTGGAGGCTAAATGTCCCCCAAGAGTGGCTCTCTCACCTTCCATACTTTCTGACCATGGTGCCTCTATGGCTCCATACTCTATGGTTTCCCAGGGCCCAGGACTCAGTTGCTGATAAATGACTTAGCAAGCACAAGTAGATCAACAGTTCTTTACAGACATGCCCAGGACACATGACTCAGAGGTACAGGAAGCATAGAGGGACCTAGTGGCTGCTACAGTCCCCTGTTATCCCTGATGGGGTTGAATTGCATGTCCTTTTCATTACCTGAAAATATCTTCAGGTCCTAAGCCATGGTAGTTCACTTCATTAAAAACAGGGTTGCCGTAGATGTGATCAAGTGGAAACAAGACTATCCTAGACGAAGCTGGGTGTTCCTAAACCCAGTGACACACACATAGGGACAGATAGCCATAGGACAGCACAGGCTGTGTGAGTTAGACCTTATTTGCTATGATTAAATAGCTATGAAAAAGTTCACAGAAGGAGGGAGTCATTTGGGCTCGTGGTTTTAGAGACTTCTATCTATGGCTCCTTTGATACTGGCCCAAGGTGAGTCAGAGCACCATGGCAGTGGGAACCTGTGGCAAAGGTTGCTCACCTCATGGAGGACAAGAAGCAGAGAGAAAGCCAGGAAATGACCAAGATAGAGATGCTTCGAAGGTCATACTCCCATGATTTACTTCTCCCACATACAAAGGTCTCCAGTGCCTCCCAAAACATTATCTCCAGCCGTAAAGCCTTTGGTACAGTAGTTTTTTTTGGGGGGGAGTAACAACTAAAATCCAAGCCACAACAGAGGCAAGCGTGGCTGTGATACAGGTACTAGCTGGAAATGCCAAGAGATCCATTTGTGTCCACCTCCCCAGTGTTTGGATTGCTATTGTGTTCCATGACATGTACATTTTTAAAATGAGGGCTCTGGAGATCAAACTGAAGTCCTCATGCTTGCTTGCAAGCACTTTACCAGTCAGGCTGCCTCTCCAGTCTCCAGCTGCAATATATATATATATATATATATATATATATTATATATATATATATATCCCAAAGACCTTTTGTCCCTATCATTCCCACAAGCCCTTTTGTCCCACCATCAATATTCAATATTCCACAGAAATGGTCCCAGCCCCTCTCCATATTACAGGTGTGTTGAGTTGCAGGCCCTTTCCTGTGGCTATTAGTCCCATCAGGGAACAATTCATAGCCTTCAGCCTTCCTTTAACCCTGCATGAGGTGTGAGGGCCTCTATAGGGAACACTGAGATTAAGTCCCTGCTCATGGTACCCCAAGGTCAGGGCCAGGTGAGTGGCAGGCAACCTGAGATCAGGGAGGAGTGCATGGCAATGTCTTTACTCCTGGGGACCCTGGGAAGGCTGGGTGGCAGGTGTGATGTGTCTCCAACTCATCAGAGGATATCAGCAGCCCACCGCTGATCAGGAGTGATTGCTTTCAGCCATGGAGCCAGCCAGGAGGAGATTTATCAAACTGTTAACTGTGCTTATGGCAAATCACTTTAATGATGTGTGAACATTTAATTAGATGGCTACTAAATGCCTCAGATTGTATGAACAGCCCGTGAGCCTGATCCATTAGAGTTCAGGGTCCAAGTGAACAGGACTTCCAGGCTGGACCAGAGACCTTGCCCAGTGAGAACCTGTGCCCTGGAGTTTCTCAGGCTGTGTCCTGAATCTGATGAGGCCTAGAAGTATACAGTTAGGATTCCAAGGAAGTCTCACACTCCTAGGGAAGATAGCTGCAGCACTCGCCTGGCAAGGGTCTCCAGACAGATGGCACAGGGCTCCAACTCTGAGAGGATGCATGTGGACAAGGAGAATAACTACCATGAGTGCAGGGATGGAGCCTTAACCCATTAGGAAGGTTAAGGAATACCCTTAACCTTCTTGCTTAGCATAGAAGATGTTTATTTGAATTTTACAAACAGGAACTGGATGCTCAGAGACGCCGTCTATACTGTGTGGTGCATGGTCATGCCAGAGGGCAGCAGGAAAAGACTGGGTGAAGCCGATGCTCAGCCTTGTAAGGCAAACACCCAGGCCCATGACACAGTATTCGAGACCTGACTCATAGAGCTGAGAAAGGCTTTAAGGAGGGGAAGCAATGGAATGCTGACCAAGCCTGGCAATTTGGAAACAGGAAATGCAGGTACTACTTTGAAGTTACTGGTGTCACTGCCAGGCAAACAGGCCTGCCCTGCCAGCTGTGAGTGGGAAGCATGGTTTCACCAGCTACATGCCAGGTCCTTCCAGGCAGGGATAGTACCTGGTAGAAGCACTCCACCACCTCATGCACAGTGTTCACACATGTGATCATGGAACTGCATGTACATATGCACACACTGAACCTGTGTACACACATGATCTATGCACATATTCTGAGTGCCCATGTGCACACATGTGTATATACAGAAGTGTGCACACCATACACACATATATGCCTGTGTCCTGCATGTACACAGCTTCACACAGACAAATGTGGGTGCATGCTCATTCCCTTTTTGTCATACACATGTGCACGTGCACATACTCTTCCATGCTGCATGCATATCAGAAACACACCCCATACTCCAGCAGGAAAAATCCCTCCACCTCTTTGCTGAGCACAAGAGTTTTATTTGCATTTTCAAACAGAATTCAAGGCTCGGAGTGTCCTTCTACAGTGCTCTGTATGTGGCTGTGCACGAGGCCCTCAGGGAAAGACTTACAAACATCCAACTCACATATGCCCCTATGACACTCAGTTTCTGACTCACTCCATGCTCCCATAGTTGGAAGTGGAGGGACCAGGGATGCCCATTTGTACCCGCTGCCCTGCACTAGCATGTCGTAGTCTAATACCTCCTTCAAAAGGCACATGGATGCCCAGTGCTCTCCCCCATGGTGCTTGGCCCACACCTCTGCCTGGAGGCCCGGCAGCAGCTGTGCTGCCAACACCTCCCCGGCTGTGCTTGGAGCTGGCCAGCCAACCCGAGAAGCCCTTAGTGACGAGACGCAACCAGACAGGCGCAAGGAACAGCCCCGCAGTCATGTAAAATGCAAGAGAAACGCTGTGCCCATGCTGCTGGCAGCAGGACATAGCCCCGTCCCCGTCTGGGGGCTGTTTAACCCAGGCCCTGTGCAATGGGATCCTCATTTAAAAGAAGCCAACAGCTTAGCATGCTCTTTGAGAGGCATCGTGTGGAGGGGGCGTGGAGAACCTCAAGGTCATGTGGTCTCCGAGAACCAATCTTACCCAGCACCCAGATGGATGCTTCCAGATGAGTCAGGCTGTGGGAAGAGAACAGGCGGTTTTTTTCTGCAGTCAGCTAGCAGCCTGGGGCAGCTCAGGGTATGATTGACCTGGAGAGAAATCGTGCATCTGCCAGCTGGCGAGCCGTGGGCTGCCCTGCAAATTCCACACACGGGTCACCTCCCCGACACAGGCCATGGTGCCCTCTGCCTGAGTAGGGGAGTGGGGTGCTGCCTGCTTCCTGCACATCTCTCACAGAGCACCAGGGAGAAGTGGGTGAGACCAAAGGGTTGGGGACATGCAGACAAGGCTCAGGCTTGGGTTGAACTAGCTGAGTGACTTTGGGTGAGCCTCCAAGCTTCTCTCCCACATAAGGGAATCTCTTGGCATGGTGAATAGCTAGCTTACTTCAACAGAGATGGAAACCCTGAGACAGGAAAAAATGGAACATACACCCCACCTTCCACTCCCCCTCCCCCTCAAAACCTCCTGGTGACAGAGGAGTTGTGCCTCCATCAGATCTTCAGGAGATGCTGTGCAGCAGAGGGCCCTCACTCAGAGAAGGAACCACGGCAGGAGAGCTGAGAGACTCCATCAGACTCCTTTCTACAGGTGTCCCTGGAACCACAGAACCAGAAGAGAGTGAATGAGCAAAGAAGTAGATACAGAAATAATGGCCAAGAACTTGCTGACATCAATGACATGGTACCCTAGTTAATTTTAACTGTCAGCTTGACACAGCCTAGAATCAGTCTCAGTTGAGGGATTGTCCCGCTCAGAATAGCCTGTAACATGTATGTGATGGATTGTCTTGGTTGTTAATTGGTGTAGCCCACTGTGGGCAGCACCATTCCCTGGATAGTCATTCCTGAGCTGTTTAAGAATGTCAACTAAGCACAAACCTGTGAGCAAGCCAGAGAGCCAGGCAGCAAGCAGCGTTCCTCTGTGCTTCCTTCTGTGAACGAGTTGTTCCCTGGCCAGAGCCTCTGAGTGTTTCCTCAGTGTGGACCCTTTCTCCCCCTAAGTTGGTTTTATCACAGCTACAGAATGCAACTAGAACACACCAAAACATAGACCCAAACAGCTCACAGAACACCAACCAGTATAGATGCCAAAAAACAAGGACCAGACAGCAAAAGCCCATACCTTGGCCTGTCAGAGTCATGAACTTGGGGGACAGAAGGAAAACACTAAGGCTAGACTGAGGGGAGGAATGCACTGTGTGTGGTAGAGTGGCACCACATTCAGGAGTTTTCATCAGAGATCATGCAGGCAGGACCTGTTGGTTCATGACCATAGGCCTTGCTACTTGAGAGGCTGAGGCAGGAAGACAGAGTCCAAGAGTTCTGTGCTAAAGTGTCCTATGCTGATTGAATGTCCACACTAAGTTCAGCATCAACATAGTGACTTCCTAGGAGTGGGGGACCACCAGGCTGCCTAAGGAGGGGTGAACTGCCTAGTCTGATGAGAAATAACACAAAATGGAATCAACAATGAAATTCAAGTATCTTCCCCCAGTTCCAGGAACAAAGCAAGAATTACTTTGCCATTCTTATCTGCTGTGTTTACTGAACTATAAGCTCCAGCCAGTGTGACAGAACAAGAAAAGAAATAAGAATTTCTTTTCCATACGGACAAGGAGACACAAAACTCCTCTTACAGATAATAGCATTGTTTATATTGGAAACAATTCCAAAGAAGTTGAGTTTCACAAGATCACAAGATATGTTAAAAATGCAAAAATCAGTGGCACTTATATACACATATGAGCGAGGAAGAATTGGAATTTTAAACAAACAAAAACCAAATATACTAATAATAGCACCAAATATTAAAAGTTTAGATATAAAATTTTAAATATTCCAGGATTGCATTCCTGAAATGAAACACATTGCCAAGCCTAGATAGTAAATCCAAGGTCAGTGAGAGCCCTTGTCTCAAAATACAAATCCTGAGGGACACACATAAGGTTGACCTGTCTTCCACATGCACACAAACACACATGCATGTACACTCACACAGCTGCACATATATGCATATGTATACAATAAAAACATAAAAATAATCTTGTATTTATAAAGGACTAACACAAATGGCATAGAAATTTCCAGAATGTCCCTCACGTAGGCTCCCCTAAGGCTAATATCTTACATCAACACAGAAGTTCTTTGTTTCAAGATGGAGTCGGAGGTATGTGCTGTGCACTTGCTTTCTTCCTGACTCCCTGACCTCCTAAGCTCTTCATACTTCAGAAGTTGCTCTACAGTCCATCTCTGTCCCCTTGGATTGTTGGTCTGATGCTCTCTGGATCAGGTAGCTGTGGGTATTGCTCTTTTGGGGATAAGGGTGGCAGGACTATGTCCTCTCAGGTGCGTGCGTGCGTGCGTGCGTGCGTGCGTGCGTGCGTGCGTGCGTGCGTGCGTGTGTGTGTGTGTGTGTGTGCATGTGAGTATAGGTAACTACAGAGACCAGAGAGAGTTGTGGGCTCTCTCAGGAGCTAGAGTTGCAGGTGGTTTTGAGTTGCCTGACCTGGTTCTGGGAACTGAACCCAGGTCCTCTGTAAGAACAGCAAGTACTCTTAATCACTGATCCATCTCTCTACCCCCATTAAAAAATATCTGTTAATGTATTTTATCACTGTGGCATGGCTGGGGACTGTCTGTCTCTTGCACTTTGCCTTTTACCTAGAGCTATGCAAATAGGAATGACTTTCTCAGGCTGGTCTCTAGGATGAGCCAGTGCTATTGGAATGGACCAAGTGGAGAATGTAGGGACATCACCATTCCCCTGGCCTGTGGTGATATCTTGTCTGTACAAATAAAGCATGTCTGAAGATCAGAGGGTGGAGACTGCTACTAGCTAACCATAGAGGCCTGGAGGTCTGTACAGACAGACAGGAAATGAGATGGCTGGGTGGAGAAAGGAATGTAGGCTGCAAGAAACAGGAACTCGCTCTCTTTTTTGCTTGAAAGCTATTGAGATAAAGGTGGCTTTGGCTTGCTCCTTTTCTCTGATCTCTCAGCATTTTTCCCTATATCTGACTCTGGGCTTTTATTATTAAGACCAATTAGAACTCGTGTTACACTGGCCTCTCTGGGCTAGTCTCCCAGGGGCCCTTCTGTGGAGTGTATGCCCTTGAACCTTCTCAGACCCCTCCCTGTTCTCCCTGGTGATTGATCTTTCAGCTCATCTTTGAGATGAGCTGCCACCTTTCCCACACCCAGTGTTCCCCTTGAAGCCATCAACCACATGCCCTACCTGGCCGGAGAGGACATGGAACCTGCCTGAGCCAATCAGGAGCTGCCCTGGGGTTTTCCACTCAGATGCTTGGGAGAAAGGGTATCAGGAAGAGTGTGAGGTCTTGGTGGCTACACTGTCTGTCCCTCAGACTGGGTGGGGTTCTATTCAACACTGCAGTTACCACCTTGAGTCTGAGGAGCCTGGGGCTTTCAGCAGCCTAAAACAGGATGAACTCTGCTATCTTCCTCCTGAGGGGTGCAGGTTTATCAGCCCTGCACCTCTTCCTCCTGGCTGAACATCTCCCATCCTGCTGTCTCCCAGAACAGGCCAGCAAAGCAAACCTCCGTGCCAGTTTGGTCCAAGCCTGAGGCCAGGGCCAGTGCACAGACAGGCCCAGACTGGCCCCTGCTCTTGGCAAGAGCTGCTAGAACATGGATGGACGCAGCTGTCTTCTTCCCCAGAGCCCCCCCACCCCCTCCAGACCCCATTAATTGGGCCACATCTGGTGATTATAGAGCATCTCCCATCTCATCCACACAGGCTCCCACCATCTGCCTCTGGCAGGAGCCAATCCGGGCTGTACACTCTTCCCTTCCCAGGGCCCCACACTGCACCCTTTTGAACAGACCTATATGTGTGCTTGACACTTCTGTCCAGACTTTCAGGTGCCACACCCACCTGTACATAATGACTGACTATGACTCCCCAAATTCTAGGCTTTCGTGTGCCTCCACCATCATACCAAAACTCAGTGCCAAGGGTGAACTTTGGGCCATAACAGGCCTGTGGGAGCTGATCTGGGTCAGAAGTGACCCTGAAGACTCCCCATCCCCACCCTAGGCACCCTAAGCCCAAGGGAAAGGAAAGCAAAGCCACAGATCATTTCAGCACGATGCCATGGCCAGCCTCTTGTGGCTGTGCTGCCCATGATGGGGAAAGTGAGGAGACAGTAGCCAGATAACTGTAGCTCTGGAGTGGCAGGCCTTTGGAGCTAAAGGATGTCAGGACAGGACAAACACCTGGACCACAGAGCTACATGGACTCATAGACAGATATTTGTCCTCCAACCTGGCTCCTGCAGGAAGACAAGAGTCTGGGTGACCACCCATGGCAGGACAGAAATGTCAGCTAGTGGAGCTGAAACCTGCCAGTATGGACCAGCAGAGGCCTGGGGGTCTCATAATATTTTCATTGTCTGGATAGATAGACAAGAGATGGGGAGGGCCAGGGCAGTGATTGGGTCAGGCAGGGCTTTAGTTCAGGTCCAGGACAAAGATGTCCAACAGGGGTCTGGCACAAAGATGTGCTCTGGGCCTGCATGAAGGTGGCTAGGGTGGTGTACAGGAGGACATTTCCTAGAGAGGTAGCAGGATGATTGTCAGGTCATATAGATACTCCTGGATCAGCCCCAGGCCATGAGGGTATCATGCTGACTCCCCCACTCCATCCCACCCCCACAAACACACACCAGTACTCTCCAGTGTTCCAGGTTTCTTTTCAGCTTAGTACTGGAAATGACTGTCACTACTGAAACAGTGCTTCAAAATTTCTGGGCTGTTGGAACAAGAAGGGTGGTCGAGTCTGTTGATGGAAGTCCCTGTTCAAGAATCCAGATTGGCACCCAGTCCTGCAGTGGCTTGGCCTCTGCATCAGGCTGTTGGGGTGACAGGACTCAAGATGCCTGTGCTTAGACATACGCTCTAAGATGCCTGATTGCCAGCTGGGTACATGAACTACAGTCAGCCCCTCAATGGGTCTCCAGTCTGTTTTTGCTAGAGCCAGGCTGCCCAGAATTCAGTCATAAATATCTACTAAATACCTTTAGATGTCAAATTTGGTCTAGGTACCCAGTCAGAGATGGAAGAGGTTAACAACATTCTCATGAACATTCTAGAAAGGGCACACAGAAAACAGATGCAGCCATAGGAAGTAAGGACATAGCTCATGGGAGATGGAGCAGAGCACCGCCCTCCCCTGTCTGTGCAACTAGACACTTGGGATGCATGTGTGTGAGACCCCCTGGGAAGGGGACCTGCCTGGTAAGGAAGGCCACTTGTGCAGGTTTGTGGGGAAGTGTAGGTTTTCCTTTGTGGAAGTGGGGCTCCTAGACTCCAGCCTATGGCTATCAACAGCCTTCATAGGGGCTCCTTGGATTGCACATGGATGGGAAGTTCAGAGAAGAAACCATGAGGTTTCATCACTGAGACTCAGGGACATTATCAAAGGCACAAAAATCCCTTGTGGACTCCATCCCTGAAGGACATCGTTGTCATCAGGGCAGATCCCAGAGGTCCTAGGGGTACCGGCCCAAACAGATCCCCAAAGTCAGGGCCAGAAGAGGTCCTGGGGGATTAAGCCTTGAAATGCAAGCAGATGGCACCCACCCACATCCAAGAGTCACCCTAGCAAGCCCATCCCTCTTCCCAGTAGGGCCTCCTCACAGATTTTGG
This sequence comes from Cricetulus griseus, assembly GCF_003668045.3. Classification (NCBI taxonomy): domain Eukaryota; kingdom Metazoa; phylum Chordata; class Mammalia; order Rodentia; family Cricetidae; genus Cricetulus; species Cricetulus griseus. The sequence continues at coordinate 104,456,662 of NW_023276807.1, read as the reverse complement.
AATAATGGTGGGAATACATTGCATTCTCTGCAGGACTGATATGTGTGTTTGTATAAAATGCCAAGATTCTATTTTCCAGTGAAATCAAAACAAAAGAGATGGCTGCCTGTTTTAAGTGGTGCCCACTTTGCTTTATTTAAGCTTTCCACAGTGACAAGCCTTGACTTGAAATGTTTGCCCCTGACTGAGTGCTTCCCAACAAAGGCAGCCAGCAAGACTTTGAAAATGAAGTTCAAAGGCCCTGATGGGCAGTCTTGGAGGACCGCAGTGGGTTGCTCATTAAACGCCACAAACTCCAGTTTTTTTTTCTCTTTTTGTTTTTGTTTTTTATTTGATTTGTTTGTTGGTTGGTTTGTTTGTTTTCAAGACAGGATTTCTCTGTGCAGTTCTGGCTGTCCTGAAACTCACTCTGTAGACCAGGTTGGCCTCGAACTCTGTGTGACTCCACCTGTCTTTGCCTCCCGAGTGCTGGGATTGAAGGGGTGTACCATACTTGGCCTGAATTTCAGTTTCTCATTTAATACAGGAAAAGTCACTTAGAAGTTTTCTTCTTAAATTTGAATATGAAAAATTGTTTATGTCTTACCAGGATTATGTAATATAAAGGAAATATGATGCATTTTCCTTCCAAGTCCCTTGTCACTTGGGGTGGTGTCTAAACACTGCCCTTTTCTGTGTGGCATGATGTATAGGAGCCTAGAAAAACCTTCCAGGCAGTGAAGGGAGGCTGTCCCTAATGGGAACTGGAGTCCAAAAGGGGTGGCTGAGCATTGAGGAGGCCTACAGATGGGTCTGGGGACCAGGAAAACAGTAGGAGCCAAGACCAGGGTGCTGGACTCCACCTCGAGGGGCCTGGCTGAGCTGAGTCTGGAGCTTTCATAGGGGCAGGAGGGTGGATTTCATAGTGGATAGCAATGTACAAGAGCAAAGCCTAATGTCCCAAGGGAGCGACACCAGGCTGCAGACCCTTCCTCCTCTCCACACTGGAACCCAGTAGCCTTCAATGGAAGCAGAGGCTCAGCTGAGGGCATTTCAGGAAACTTGTTGCTGCAGGGCCCAGGGGGCCCTGTGGTCATCCGGGTGACACTTAGCAGGGGAAGCTTGTGTCCCTAGGGGGCAATTGGACACTTCTGAGCACTTTGGAGAAGTGACCCCCACTCTAGAGACCTGCCCCCATTCCTGAGATGAGCTCCTTCCCAGTGGGCTGAAGTGGAAAGTTTTGGCACTTGGGGTACAGCTGGGATGAGGGAAATTAGCCCGCACGCATTAATGCAAGGCCGTGTGAAGATAATGTGCTCTCAAGGAAAGGAGATCGATGCGCTCGGTCCAGGAACGGGCTTCCAAAGAAATCCAAGGCCAGCTCGGTTTCAGGGCTCTGTGACCAACTCCACTGTCTATGAAGCTATGGGAACTCCAAACAAGGTAGTCACAGGAACCTAGCGACATCACCATCACAGGTGGAGCACCTGGGCCTGGGCAAGCATTTCTTCCAGGCACCATTTCCTCCTGAGCCATCTAGCCTGTTTAAAGAGTCCTCTTAGGTCCCTTTCATCGCTGCTGTCTGATTCCCTACTGCCTTCCAAAATGCCTACTGGGGGATCCAGGCCACCATTGGTGAGATACATGCCACTTGGAGTGTGCTGTGGATCCCAAAGGGCCAGCTGTGGTAGTGTGGGGAATGCAAACAACATTGGATGAAGGTGGCCTGTGACCCACCCTCAGTGCTGTGCTTCCTTTTCCCGTATCTCATTCCATCCCATGACTGCCAGGGAATTCCATCTGTGGATGAGAGTGACCCCAACCCTGGGCTGGGGTCAGGCCAGCCTGTCTGCCATCACAATGCCCCCCAAGGAGACTGGGCCTAGTGGGGAGGGACACCTAAAGCTGTCTGCAAGTTGCTCTGCAGGATGATCATGCCTCGGCTGTGCATGGAGGAAAGGGGACAGGGAGGTCAGTGTCCCTGTGAGCCATTGATCAGCCATGTGACAGCTTTCCTCACTGTTTAGCCAAGCAGTCATCAGAAGTAGATGTGATGTGATGACCACAGTTATAGCAGCCTACAAGTCACGTCAGCAGGCAGTCCAGCCACAACAGAAAGCAGGTGAGCCTGGGTGTGGGATTAGGTAATGGTGGATAAGGCCAGGGCCTTCTTGAGATGTGGAGATGCTGCTATTTCTCTGCAGCTCCGGGCCAGACAGACATGTCACTGAAGGACAGTTGGCAGGAGAAGAACATGTTGGCTATGTCCTGGGACTGGGACACGTGGACACCATGTTGACTGAAGACATGCCCTAGATATTAAACTACTAAGAATTTTATTAACTAATCCCAGTCTGCAGGAGCAATTTTCAACAGAAAAGGATCAAGCCAGGCCCTGTGATGGGTCTTACCCTGCCTGTGTCAAACCCTCACTCACCACCCCCCTAGTGGATCATCCATTGAGGTAAGGCACTGTGTCTGAGACGCTGGAGTCCCTGTGCCTGGATTCCCACAAGTAGAGAGAGATGAAACCAAAGAATCAATCGTAGCCCAGTGTGCAAGGGGGCATGGCCTAGAAGCCACAGGCTTGTGCCCCTCCACCAATTGCCACTCACTCAGGATCAAGACCACGCTCCATCCACACTTGATGTCATTCAAGGGCAGAGCAGGACCTCCACCAGCTGTGAGACAATGACAATAGTCTCTTCAGGCTCTCAGAGGCTTCCCTCAGAACCCAGACAGACCTGGAACCCCCAGGGTGACCATTTGCCAGCAGTGGTTAAGTATCCTTTCTGCCATGTGCCTGTACCCACACCTCTAAGAGGTGAGTGGCATGCACCATGTTGACTGAAGACATGCCCTAGATATTAAACTACTAAGAATTTTATTAACTAATCCCAGGCTGCAGGAGCAATTTTCAACAGAAAAGGATCAAAAGCAGAGTGACTGTCAAGCCTGCTAAGCTATCCAGCGACTCCCCAAATTCTTAGTTCCCATGTCAGACCTCAGCCCACTTCTGTAATCACAATCCCTGGCATAAGTTGCTGTCTCCCCCTCTGTGATGCTTGCCCCTCCCCTCTGCTGTCCTACAGCCGCCTATCTCAACTCAGCAGCCTCCTGCAAAGACTTTGCTGCTGGAGTCAGGCAGCACCCCTGAAAGTATCTCTGTAGAGGCTGGCCATGCATGGAGAGGCAGAGCTACAGATGTGAACAGTTATTTGCCATTTAACTGGATTTTCAATTAACATGAAGTTTATTAAGTTAACATTGAGTTGGGGCGATGCCTCTGTGGTTAAGAGCACTGACTGCTCTTGTAGAGGACCTAGGTTTGGTTCCTAGCACCTGTGTGATGACTCACAACTGTAACTTCAGTTCGGGGAATCAAATGCCCTCTTCTGGCCTCCACAGGCACTGCATACACTACATGCAGGCAAGGGCTGGGTGAGGTTGTGCATGCCTTTAATCCCAGCACTGGCATTAATCTCTATGAGTTTAAATCCAGCCTGGTATGCATAGTGAGTTACGGGCTAGCCAGAGATACATACTGGGACACTGTCTCAAAAAGCCAAACAAAAGACAAACAAAACCATATAGACAGGCAATATATAAAAATACAAAAAAAATACAAAAAACAAAAATACACAAAAAATAAAAACAAAATAAATTGTTTGAGGCCAGCCTGGTCTACAGAGAGAGTTCCAAGACAGCCAGGGCAGTTACACAGAGAAACCTTGCTTAGAAAAACCAAAATAATCAAATAAATAAAAATATATTTTAAAAGTTAACATTAAAGTTAAATATTCAAAATGCAAGTCCTTCTTGTTTGAAAGGCTCAACTCTCTGAGCTCAGGGTGCCCAGCTCATGTATGGCACAACAACCTTCTGTCGAGTGCTCTCTGATGCCAGAGTCACTCACGTGAACACATTACTGCCCCTGGATGTGCTGGGACTCACCACAGGCGTGATTTATTAGGTCCTTTAAACTGAAGTAATAAAAATCAGAATTACTAGGGGGTTTCTACTCCAAAACTTCAAATGTCTGTCTGGGGAGCCTCATGGATCTAAGAAGTCTGACAGTTCCTGAACGGTGGCCATGGTGACTTGCCACTGCCACTTATGATTTGATCTGAATTCTGTTCTATTTTAAGTTGCCATGACTCAGTGTTGCTTTTGAAAACTGTTTAAGGAATCCTCCCATGGCTTTCAGGAAGTTTTAAAGAAATGAGGATCAATAGTTCTAGATGGAAGGAAGTGCTGAAATTTGTCAGATGTCCCAGAACATAGTGACTTCCAGGTCCTCTCATATGTGTCTGTTGTGTGGCAGACTCTGAGTAGTGCAATAAATGTCTGTCATCGTGTGTGGTCCTGGCTGAGCCCTGTGTGACCACGGGCCCAAATAATCCCTTCTCTTTAAGATGCTTTTCTCAGCTTTCAAGGTCGCAGTGACACAAAAGCTAATATAGAAAATAATAATGGGGAAGTGGGGCTTCCATGAATACACCAACCACGCAAGTCTCTTGGCCTTTGGGACAGGTTTTCAGGAGGGAAGTGGACAATTCTGGAGATGTGGGCTAGAGGATTCTGGAAGTGAAACCTAACGGAGGATTCTGGTGGAACCTCAGAAGAGCAGAATGCCCGCAGAAACAAGGCAGGCAGAGACCAGCCTCACAAAGCTTCAAGGTGAACAAAAATGGTGCTTGGAATTGGATTAGAAGCCATTCACGTAACAGTTTGGTGATCTGTGTTCTGGCTATGCTCTAAAAAGCAGAGTGATTCTGAACTCAAAAATAGTGGACTAACTACCCAAGACAGCACAGCACTAAATCTGTGGCACAGTTACTGCTGCCTGCTTTCAACCAGCTTCATAGTGAAATTTGGAGGCAGAGAACAGAGCAAAAATATATGAAAGCCACACAGTTTAGACAGGGAAATGGTGTGTTTAAAGTCTTGCTTGCTAAAGGAATTAGCACCATTGAAGAGCAGCCAAGCACTTGGCACCAGCCATTAAGAAAGGCCCTGAGGCTGTTCAAGGAATTGGAGAGACCTCACCCATCCAGACTCCTTGCCTTTGGTAAGAGGGACCCGTGACATCTGCTTAACCAGGGTCACCTATGGACTTGTTTCTCCAGGTTCAGCCACTCAGACACCCAGAGAGATACCCTTTACCTATGGTCTCAGATGGCCTGGCAGCTGCTGGACCCAGATACAGAACTTGGCATCTTCCACAAGGCACTAGTTTTGTAGGCACACAGTACACAAGAATAACAGGCTGCAGAGGCTCCTACCAAGAATTTTCAGTAAGAACTGTGGGGGCAGGCAGTGTGTAGCAAGCTCCGATTCCCTATGGGAAGATCCTGGTGCACTGATGCAGGAAGTTATGAGCTGCCATGAGATCCCAGGATGCTGGAGGTGCCAGGAACTTGGGGCATCCACTAAGGAAAGCACCAAGTGTGGCCAGAAAAGAAAGAGTCTTTAGTTGTAGAGCCATTCAAGCCTGTCAGAACCCACCACATACCTTGTGTCTCAGATGCTGGACATGGTCACAGGATTCACCCTGCTGCATTTCAGCATCCTTTGGCCCCAATCTCTCCTTTCCATGCACCACCCCTCCTTTTAGGATGGAACTGTTTACTCTGAGTCATTGGATCTGGGATGTGTGCAACTTTCTCTTTAATTTTATAGGGGCTCACAGCCTCGACCCTCAAAGGACTTGAATGTTAGATTTCTGAAATGAGTTGGGACTGTTAATACTTCAGGGAAGTGGGGCTGGAGAGATGGCTCAGTGGTTAAATGTGACTACTGCTTTTGCAAAGGACCAGTCCACTACCCAGTACCCACATCAGGCAGCTTAGAACCACCTGTAAACCCAGCTCCATGGGATATAATGCCTTCTTCTGGTCTCTACTGGCACTGCACTCACATGCACACACACACACACACAAAAAAAAAAAAAAAAAAAAAAAAAAAAAAAAAAAAAAAAAAAAACTTAAAAAAATGACTTTAGGGGTTCTTAAGTTTGGACAAAAGCATTTTATATTACAAGCTGCCCACAATCCTTTGTAGCCCAAGGGAAGAATGTTCTAGTCTGAAACATCCCCCAAGGGGTCATGTTTTGAACACCTGGTCCCACACACTGATTGTGTTACTTTAGGAGGTGTTGGAGATCTGGGGAGGTGAGACCTAGCTGGAGGAAGTGATCACTGTGGATAGACCTTTGCAGGATGTATCTGTGCCTGGGTCCTCCCCTCCTCTCTGCTTCCTGATCTGCTGTGATCTGAACAGTCTGGACATCTCCATCTTCCCCCAAAACAAACTTCTCCACCTTGCCCTCCCCACCGTAGTGGAATGATCACTCTAAAACCATGAGCCAAATAAATCATCCTCCATTAAACTGTTTGTGTCCAGTGTTGTGGTCAAAGTTATGCAAAACTAACTTGGTAATAGTGTGGTCCTGCAAGCCATTGGCCATTTTGTGTAGCTGCTCCAGGAGCAACCTCAAAATGAAGCCACTAATTTAGTGCTGCTACACCACTGCTTGTTCCTCAGTATAGGAAGGGGAAACTGAGGCTCAGAAGGAAGGAGAGATGAAGGGCCATCGTGCCTGAGATGGAGGCAGGTAGAAGAAGGGTAGAGCTGAGAGAAGACTGATCCTGGAAAGGCTGAGGATCCAGTTTTAGACTCTGAGACCCCAATGAAAAACAACACAAGAGAATTTCAGACTCCTTCAGCTAGCCCTGCCTCCTGTGACCTTCAGCTCCTACATGTTCCTGCTCAAAGCTGACTCAAGTGGCTAGCTTGAAGCAAAGACTGCTTCTAGTAGCTGCCTGATAGCTGCGGGCTGTCTCCTGGAGGCCACTTCCCTCCTCTGGCCTCCTGAGGCCTCGGGCTATCATGCTTAGCAGGCCTGAGCAAGCCGATTAATTGTTCCTGAAGCACTTAGACACTCTCAGGCGACAAGAGCCAGCAGCATTACTTCATTACCATCCCACAGAGACAGGGTCATCAGCCAGGTCTGAAAACAGGACTGGAAGCCAAGGCAGAGGCCTTTCTCACAGGAGTGGTCCTGGGGGACAGTGGCAGTCACTTAGCGCCTTGCAAAACCCCCAGCCCTGGGAATGTCCTAGAGAGCAGAGTTCCGGGCAGGCAGCTCTCTCGGGGCTCTGGGTTTGGCCTTGTGCTGCTGTACTCTGAGGAGAGGGAATGGTGGCCCCATGTGCACAGGTAGGCTGTGCAACCTGAGACACATGACTCGTGTGTGCAGAATGCCAGAGGGTTTGGCATACACGTGACAGGATTGCTTCCATTAGTCTCACTCAGAACCAACAGCGAGTTTGTTTAATTCACAAATCTAGGATGCCTGGCAGGCACCTCGCTGAAAGGGCATTGGTAAGTTCCATCACTCATTCATTCTTTCTTCTACCCTCCCAGAAGTCTGCCGACCACCTAGATGGTGGTGAGTTCCTCTCTCCACTAGGCCCTACTGTCCTCCATGCTAGTGTTGGGGACATAGCCTAGTACAGTGAAGGCTACCTAAGCACATAGCAATCCTCCAGTCACCTGGACCCTGCTGTGGTTTCTGTCCTAACCCTTCGCATCTCATCCCACTGGCTCCCTGTACCAGGCATCCACAGGCACAGACCTGCTGTTAATCTCACATTTGTGTCATCCTGGGAGTCAACAGCACCCCCTAGCACCATTCCTTAGCACTGTCATCAGCATCATCCCTCATCACTGCTGCCCTGTCTGCCTCCAGCATCACCAGAGCACCAAGTATTGACCAAGCACCCCCAAGGACTGAGCACTGACAAAGCACCTCCTGCAGGTTGAGCAATCTCCAAGAACCTGCCATTCACCGTGCATTTTCAGAGTCCCCTGGGTGCCATCAGCCTGCACAGTATGAAGGACACAGCCCTACCCTCAGGGCACTAACAGCCTCTTTGGGCTCCAGATACTGCTGCAATTTGGCTGACCCTGATGCCACAGCAAATGTCCTACCATTCTTACTGTGGGCATTGTGCTTCCTGAGGATGAGGCTGGGATTCCCACTCAGGGCACATCATCTTAGGAGGAGATTTGAGGCACCGTGGTCTGCAGAGAGCCTGAACTTTCATGGACATTCAAGCAACCCCAGCAGCCAACAAGAGGGGAGGTAGTTCTGTTCCTGTGCCCCTGCCAGCCCACCCCCACCCCAAGCTGACTGTCCTGTTCATCCTGATGTTCTAGAGAGGTGATTGGACTTTGCTGTCATTTGCACCCTGCAACCCAGAGTCCAGCCCAAAGGGATGTGGGCCAAGTCTGTCCTGTGAGGTCAAAGGTATTGCTGGGTGGACAGTGACTTCTCCATGCAGCTCAGCTGTGACCACTGGGCACAGCCAAAGAGTGCTTGGACAAGGTACAAGCTCTTACACACTGTGGTCCTGCAGCCCTGGATCCAGAAGCTGTCCACAGAGTCCTGATCTACTGTTGTCTGTGATCCAGCTTGCTACTTCTGCACCAACTATCAGCCACAACTGATGGTTCCCGTGAGACCAGCACCAAGTTCTTGAGATTTTCCAGGGCTGTCTGGAGCCTCTGAGCCAGAACCTGGTCACCCAGGCAACAGACAAGATATTATCATGTTGCATGGGGCAGGCAGGCAGGCCAGTGGACAGAAACCAGGTGTGCACTCTCAGAACCTAATCCGTGGCAGGCAGTCTCTGCTTGCTCCCAACCTGAAGTCTAGGCAGTCATCCCAGAGTGAAGCCAGGGCTGTTCAGCCACAAGGCTCCTGAACTGACTGACTCTGAAGTCCAGCCTGGCATGAGGTGGACAGTGAGATGATGATGGTTTAGAGGTAGTCTGGGAGCAGAAACCCACATGTAGCAGAGCTGACCGTAATCATACACTGAGCTCACACAAGTGTTGCCTGGATGCAGCATGATGATGCACTGGGCTCCCAGGAGTCCCCATCCCACCTGTCTGACTGTCCATATCTGAGATAATCTCCCTTCCACCCCACCAGTGAGTCCCACTAAGGCTGTCCCCAGTGGACACGAAGAAGGCAGCAAAGCCAACAGCAACCTAATCTACCTGTCCAGGTAGGAGTTTCTCTGGCAGTTCTCCTCTACCCATGCCAACCCCCTTATGTCCTGGGTTCTCTAGGATGGAAAGGGTTACCCTGCCTCTGCTGGACTCAGAAAAGTTTTCACAAGCCACGTTCACCTGGTAGAGTGGATGAGAGGCCACAGGGAGGCTACAGCCACACCCTGCTTCTCCTTTTCGGGGTTTGAGGTACAGGACACAACTTAAGAGCCAGGCTGATCTGAGAAGATAGCTCCACCTCAACATGCCTGTAGTCACCCATATGCCTGCTCTGGAACTCATTCTTCATATCCACACAGCAGGACCAAGCACAGTTCCTGTGATGCCGAATCCTAGAATGCTGTTCTGCCTCCAGAGCAGACCTTTCACCAACCCTGGACCTTCAGGGCACTTTGCTGAGGGGCAGCAGTCTCTATGGCTTGCACAGTCCTGCAGAGAGCAGCGCCAGGGCCAAGGAAGCATCTGGCCTTGTGATCCAGAAGCGCCTGGGAACAGTTGGAGCTGCTCCTCCAGCAGCTGGACCCACCTCCTGGCAGCACAGGGCCGATAATTAAGAATCAGGTTTCCATTGAGCTCTATTACCGAGAGGGGTTGTAAATCAACAGATGACATTTTTATCGTAGGACGAAAATTAATTATTTAGTGTCGAACATGTTTGTGCTCCCTTAACTGCCAGCAGGGGTGGCAAGGGGACAGTCAGATGATCCCAGCTCAGACAGCTGTAGAAGTGGCCTTATAAGACCTTGGAGCAAGGGGAAACTGAGGCCCAGAAAGGCAAAGGGGCTGCACAGAGTTTAACTGTCATGAAAGGCAGTCAGCCCTCCAACAACTATGCAGAATTCAGGGCCTCTTGCCCTGTCTTCAATGCACACACATTACTGGTGGCAGATGAGGGGTGGGGTCAAGGTTCATGCTGGTAAGTAGGCAGGCAGGCCCCGAGCCTCTGCTGTAACAGTAGTTATGCCTGTCACCAGCCATACTCACCTACCTATCTCTCCATTTTCCCCTGACCTCATGAACAGCTCTGCCAGGTTTTGGGAGCTATGTACATTGCCAAGAAGTAGAGATGAACCCTCAGAACCTCAGGGGCGTAGAAGGGGGGGTTACTCCTTTACATTAGTCATGTGACCAAAGGAACCCCTGGATACTCCCAGAAGAAAAGTTGTAGGAGCTAAGCAGAAGTCACACCTGAGTGAGTACTGGCAGAAGAGGTTGACCTTTCCTTTAATGGAGAAGTTGAAGTTCCAGAGGGCCCACCCTGAGTGCCTCGCCAACAGGTCACTGTGCCCATGGGAGACCCAGGGCCTCACCTCCTTTCTGGCACTCCATGTCCTATCTTCCCACTAGGATCAGGACTCCTCCATGGGTCCCTAGTGTGGTTCATATATAGAAGAATCCTCCCAGCTAGGGCTGGACAGAGGTGACTGACTGGATCCCTGCCCCAGCTCAGCAGGGCAGAACAACACCTCTGATGGCTGACCCTAAGTTCTGAGGTTCAAGAGGTAACTAGATTGAGGAATGGCACCAGTGCTTCTTGCTTCCATAGCCCTTTTCTTGCCCAGACACTGTGCCTAAATGAGCTTCAGGGATGGGCTCTTTGGGCCCAGTTGTGAGCCCTCATCACCCTGTGTATGTACAGATGGTTCCTGGGGGGGGGGCAGGCATCCCTGTCTCAAACTTTCCTTCCCTCAGGACCACACTCAAGCCTTCCATGAAGGGAATCAATGGACTGCTAGATAAAAACAAAAAGAAAAGCAAAAAAAAAAAAAAAAAAAAAAAAAAAAACAGACCCTGTACTCCACTAGTCCACTTCATCCTCCCAGGATGGGGCAGTTAAAGGGCAGAAGACTCAGGCAGAGTTTAATGCAAGGCTGGCTCAGGCTTCCTGTGGCAGTCTTCCACATAGGACACACAGTCTGATGGAGGCTAGGAGCTCCACTTAGTCAGAGCTGCTCCAGGAGGCGCATTCAGTGCTTGTGATCACAGCACCTGCCTGTCAGGCTTGCTGGAGAGATGGAAGAGAGAGAAGAAAACTTAGGCTTCATGGAGAAGTCATGGAATGAGCTGCTCCTCAGTGTACCTCTGGTACTAGTCATGCTGAGGAGGTGCGTCCCTAGGGTTGGGCATTGAGCCGAGCCTAGAAACAGGTCATCTGGAAGGTCACTGATGCAGACCTGATTTGTCATCTGGTAAAGACTTGAATATCACCTTAGTGCCACACTCCCTGGAGCACCGGGGACAAGGCAGGGAGTAAGCAGGATTACCTACTGAAGCTCTTCAAGGACCCTGAATACTGGTATCTATGTTGTGATGGTCCTGCTGCTGAGGGTGAAGGTGGGAAGTGGCAATGGTGTCAGTCATTATGGAGAGCTGGAGACGGCCATCATTGTGGTGGCGGTGGTAACTGTGATGATGATAATGGTGGTAACAGTTGTGGTAGTGATGGGGTTGATGGTGGTAAAGGGTGATGACGGAAGAAATGGTGATGGTGATGGTGACTGTCAGAGTTAGCTTCAGCTTGACAGAAACCTAGAGTCTCCTAGGAAGAGGGAACCTCAACTGAAGACTTGCTTCCGTAAGATTGGAGTATAGCTATGCAGAGGGGCATTTTCTTAGTTGCTAACTGATGAAGTAGGCCCCTGCCCACTACAGGTAGTGCCATTCCTAGGCCGATGAATGTGGCCTGGATATGAAAGATCACTGAGTAAGCCTGAACAAGCAAGCCAGTAAGCGGCTTCCTCCATGGCCCCTGCTTCAGTTCCTGCCTCTGGGCTCCTGCATTGAGTTTCTGCCTTGACTTTCCTCAATGGACCTGTAACCTGTAAGCCAAATAAACCCTTTTCTCCCTCAAGAGGTCAGTGTTTTATCACAGCAACAGAAGAGCAAACTGGGCAAGGAGTGATGATGGGATGGATTTGATGAGACAACGGTGATAATAGTGGTCCTGATAGGGAGATGAGTGGTGGCAGTGACGGTGCTGCAGGGAGATGTTTGTATTAGTTGTATTTCTGTTGCTGTGAGAGCATACCATGACGAAAAGTAACATATGGAAGAAGTTTATAAGTGTCCTTCATGGCAGGAAAGTATACAGCAAGCAGCAAGCATGCTGGCTGGAGCAGAAAGCTGAGCACTCACACCCTCATGCACAAGCGCAGAGAAAGCAAACTGGAAATAGCATGAGGCAGTAAACTCTCAAAGCCAGTGACATACTTCCTCCAGTAAGACTGAATCTTCTAATTCTCCCTGAAAGCACCACCAACTGGGGCCAAGCGTTCGAATACTGAAGCTGATGAGGGCGGCATTCCTCATTCAAACTGCCACAGTGCTGGAGATTGATGATGGTGGTGGTGGTGACTATGGTAAGCTAAAGTTGAGAGGAATCGGGGAAGGGGGAACCAGCTTGGGCAGGTGCTATGGAACACAATTCTGAAAGCTGACACACCCACCTTTGCCTTGGGAGGAGCCTCATTTGCATTTTCTGCCCTGAGGATGGCAGGATGGTGAGTGAAGAACAGTGTGACCATGATGAGCATACAGCTGTGTAAGGAACTGGCTGTGAAATCCACATCCCTTACCAAAAGCAAGGGACAGGATCCCAGCCCAGAGATAAGGCACTGTGGCTGTCCTGACAGTACAGCTGCTGCCAGGCCAAACTGCACACATGTTGTGGTCTTGATGTGCATCTCATGTCCCCAAACCTTCTTCCCCATCTTTAAAATAGGGCCGTAACTGTCACCTTCACAGTGGTGTCTGAGAAAAGACACTTTACAACTCGGTAGGTGCATGTTACATCGGGAGGTCAAGAGAGCCTGAGAGCTCTTCACTAGCAGGGTCTGGGGACATCAGAAAGGACCCCACTGCACATCAGAGGTCCTGGTTATGACCATGTATTAATATTTCCAACACGGTTATTTACAAACTTCCCCAGAGACAGCCCTGATGGGCTGCGTAGCCACATTGGGCTGAGAAGAGCATATTGATCTGGGGGAGAGGTCAGTGTGTCCAGACCCAAATCTATAAGACACTGAAATCCATCAATCCAGTTCCCAGGCTGCAGGAGTGACACCCAACCCCACTGTGTTCTTCACAGCCTGGTCAATATGGCTCCATTAGGGCCACCACCGTAAGCCCCCCACCCGGCTGTCACCTCCATGCTGTCCAGATTAATATGTTCCTTGGCATTTTCATTCTGTGTCCATTAGTGTCACATTGCTAGCTGACCAGTTCAGTCATCGATCCCAAGAAGGCTTACTCAGTGGGGCTGAACCCTGTGAGGTCAGCAGGGGACACAGTGACAGCTTCTCCCAGCCTGAGGGCAGAGGTCCCTGAGCTTCCCAGGGTCCATCTTCTGGGAACAGAGTCTGGTGTCCTGACTCCAGCTGCAGGAAACCCGAGTTTCTGTGGCTATACCTGTTTCACCAACGTGTCTTGCCCAAAGGTGTTCATGGTTATTGAGCTCCTTGCAAGCTGTGGAGGTACTGTCAACTTGTTGAGGTTATAAACCAACGCGTCTGAGATTGGACATTACTTATGAAGCTCACAGCTGACGAGCAGAACAAGCCAGACAAACAAAACAGGGTTTGTGTGACCTCCTGATCTCTAACCACACTCTCTCTGCTTTGCAATGGGTGTGAGACTGGAGTAGCAGAGCTTATGGGGCATGTGCTGCAGGGTGAGTATGAACCTAGAGGATATTGAAGGCAGAGAACAGCAGGCTGCCCTGTGACAGAACCCAGGCCTTTGGAGAGAAGTATGCTGAGAGACAGGTCTCTTATAGGGCTGCAGGACAGAAGCAAGGTACCTAGCCAGGACCAGCTTAGGCAAATGTGGAGCCTGGACCTCTGCTCTAGGGCTGGGGAAGACAATGGACAGGAGTAAAACACATTAACAAGGATACAGGTGACCCACCAGGCAGGTGGCAGGGGAAATCCCCACTCAGCTTCCCCCTTTATCTTTGACCCTCAGTGTCACAGCCCAGGTTATAATGGCTCCTTCTGTGGAGTACAGCTGGAGAAGAACTGTGAGGAGGCAGCCTTGGAGCCCATATCATTGGTTGGGACCCAGGCTCTGCTTCCTGTCAGCAGTGGAAACAGCCAGAAACTAAGATCTCTGTGTCTCAGTTTCCTCACTGGTAAAATAAGGCTAAACACTGTACCTTCTGGGTAAGGAGGCCATAGAAAGGTGGGTGAATAGTGGGGACCTACAACAGTTAGCTGTCCCCTGCCCTTCTCATGGTGGTGGGAATTTCCCCCCACACTGGATGAGTTTGACCCAGCATTGTGGAAATTATATTGAATTTGGAAGTAGTCTCCAGTGTAGAAAGTGGTAAGATACATAGTGAGGGCTGGGCTCCCCATTAATGTATAGGCCCAAGGAGTGATCAAAGAGTGAGCTGAGCTGATGACAAGGATGGACTGCATAATGCAGTCCTATGTGAAGAAAGAATGAGACCACTGCCCCCACCCTTGAAGAAGAGGGCTGAGCGTCTGGGAGCAGGTACAAGCAGGCTAGCTGCCAGGAGCGTCACCATTAAGGACAACAGCAATGGCTGGAGATGGAGGAAAGGATGGAGAGAAGAGAGGAGGAAGGGGGAGAGAGAGAAAAAACCTTTACCCTAGGACAGATTATCTGCCAGGGCTGCAGGAGCCAGCCCAGTTATTCCTTGACTGTGACAGAACAATTGCTATGATTGAAACCCCACTCTTGGTTTGTGGAACATTGTCCTGGCAGTCCCAGGCCACAGAGCCCTGCTTTAGTGTCCACAGTGTATTGGCCCTCCAGCCTGGTCAGTTGGACACTGGGACCATGGGAAACTAAAGATGGGACGCCCTAGGAACTTGTCAAATAGTAGGATAAACAAAATGGGGTGGAAATGAGTCCCATTTGTGTTTCTGACATTAAAAATCCTGCTTGAAGCCAGTGCTTACATGGAGATCTGGGGCATTTTCTGTGGGTCCTACAGAGGGCAGAGCAAACCCTGTGGCAGTTGTCCATAGTGTAGGGCTCTGTGCAGCTCTCACATGTGGGTCTCAGCATCCCTGTGGCTGGAGGGGAGGGACCTCTCAGAAGGCCAGTGCCCTTTACATTGCTCAGCCCAAGAAGACATCAACCAGGGTCTATGACATAACATTCCCAGGCCTCAAAAGGGATCCCAGCACCTGCCAACCATTTCTGCCCTGAGGCCATGTCAGATCTACCAACAAGAAGGTGGCTGGATATCTGGCAGAGCATCCCCATAGTGCTATCTCTAGTGTCCACAGTGGGCAAGCCCCAAGCCTGCCAAGGAAGTTCTTCAGACTTGAGAGCTTTGTGTAGGGCCCCAGCCATGGGCATCATGTGCTGTTTCTGCTGTTGGCACTAGTCCAGAACCTGTGACCTCACCCTCTGTGTCCCTTCTGCTTCCAATGCACAGCAGCTTGATGGCCAGGCAGGAGGATCTTGCTCAGGAAAAGGTGGTCAGTTCCCTGAAAACAAAAAATGCAGACGGACACTGTTTGCCAACACCTGGGCTATGGGTTCATTGACCTGTGGAAAAGTCTGTGTGGTCTTTTCTTGATTGATGATTGATGTGGGCTCAGCCTATTGTAGGTGGTGCCATCCCTGGACAAGTGGTCCTTGGAATAAGGTTGAGCAAGCTCTGGGGAGCAAACCAGTAGGCAGAGTTCCTCCATGGCCTCTGCTTCAGGTCCTGCCCTGACTTCCCTTCATGACAGACTATAAACTTTAAAATGAAATAAGCTTTTCCTCCCTAAGTTTCTTTTGCTCCTGGATGGTATTTAACACAGCACTAGAAAAGTAACTAAGACAGAGGCTGAGTCTCCACGGGCAGGGCAACTTCCACAGACTTACATAGCAGGTGGGGCCATGTACCAGCAGGATGTTCCACGGGCATGTCTCCCCTCATCTCTGGGTACTGAGTTCAGGAATGCCATAAGCCTGAGAACCTCACCCGAAACCATTTGGCGGCCAATCACCTGTCTCCACAGGAAGTCTCTGGGCAGAAGGGTCTCTGGCTTGTCTGGCCTCACCTGAACTGCCCTGTCCCAGCTCCTGAGCTGCATATTGGCTTCATTCATTGGCTTGAAATTCCAAAATAAGAGCGAAATCTCATTGTGCCATGTGTCTTTCCAGGACTATAGTATGGTCTCATAATAAAGACATGGTCTGGAAGGATGACAGAGCCACCCAAAGCCAGCCCCATTCTCTGTGACTAGTCATGTGTGAACAAATTAGATACCCAAATGGCCTTGGCTTGTTCAGAGCCAAGGTCCACAGCCCATCCCTAAGGAGCAGTAGGGAATATCTGTCCTTCTGTCTTCCCACTTGGCAGGTGGCTCTTCCCCCATGCTCCATGATGAAGCAGTGTGGCGGGGCTGGGGGGGGGGCTTCTGCTGATAGACCGTATGGCAGCTGAGATCCCCTTGTCCCCCGATGCCTGACATTTGTGAATGTGGATCAATGAGTCACCAAGCCCCCCACCCCCATCCCCCGGGGCAGCCCCTCTCTGGTTGCAGAATTAAAAGGCAAGCTTGTTGTTGGTGTTGTCAGGGGGCCTGCCACTGGCTCTAGTTACACAGGGCCAAGGTGAGAGAGCCCCTCCCAGGTGTCTGCAGAACAAGGGGTCCCCTCTGTTCTCCTGGAGGCTGGACTCCTAGTATCAGGCAGCTCCAGTTGTTCAATTTTCAAATAGTAAGTGAGAGGCCCAGGGAAAGGTGGGGAAGATAGCCTGAGTCACTGGCAAGTGTCCTCCTAACTTCCCTTCAGTTCTGAAAATCTCAAGCTTAGCCCATGATTACTATTGATTCAGGAATGCTGGAGTCCCCCTGTCAGTCACCACCTGTGCATTGCACCATGGGAGACACAGGAAGAACTACAGTGGCTGTTAGTGTTCTCTCTCTTTCTCACAGTGAGAGAGTCAAAATGGAACAGCATGTATCAATCCCAGTGAAGAATAATCAGAGCCAGGAGGCTGTGGTGATGGGGCCTGGTGATAAGCACTACAGTGACCCTTCAGGGCTATAGCTCAGCTGAGCCTCCACCTGGCCCAGAAAGCATCCCGAAAAGAGGTGGGCTGCACTCAGGGCAGTAAGTCACCAGGATGACCCTCAGGCTTACCATGATGAGGGTTTCCCAAGGATGTTGGTCACCTCCATGCTTCCCACATATCCCCCAGCTAGACTGTTGTCTACAGAGGAAAGGGTGGCTCTAAGGACGAGCTTCACCAGGTCTTATAACATTTCACCTGGCACACAAGGCACACCAGAGCTGGAGGGGGACCCACCGGGTTTTCTCTTCCTAGTTAGTTTGTAAGTGGAAGCAGGAAGCCAATCCATCCCTTAGGGTGAAGCAGGCACTTGCAGCAGTGCTATGTCACCCAGAAGAGGCGCTTGAGCATGCAGGAGCTCCTGGATGGCACTTATCTCCATGCTCACCATGCTGCAGTGTGTGTATGTGGGTTCCTGGGCTCAGGAGGCCCACATAGGAACTCATCTCTCTGCATCCCTACACATCTTCTGCAGGTATGGTAAAGGGCAGGCTCTTGTACTAATGTCCTCTGCTACTCAGTGTTGATGCCCTTTCAATTGTGTAGCTTTGTAGCGCCTCTGGGGACTTGGCTGGCATACATACCAGAAAATCCTCTGCAAGCGGTCAGCATCCCTGGGGGTGCCCCCCCAACTTTCTAAGTCCCACTTCATAGATGAGAACACTGAGGCCAGGGGGCTGCCACCAGCAGCTTGGTATCAGGGGGTTCTGATGCCTGCAATCCACCCAGAAATCCATAAATCCTCAGCTCAGATGCCAGACTTCAGATGCCTTTCCCATCCCGCAGGCACCGCCAGCATTCAGCCTGTAAAGGTCCCCATCAGCCAGGTCATCAGAGTGGAATTGTGGCCATCAGCAGGCCGGCCGCTGGCCTCCCATTATGGCCAAATGAATGATTCCGTTTAGAGAAGTTGTTCAGGGTACTGTCACAGACAATGACTGCTGTCAAAAGATTGACTGGAGCTTGCAGAGATGAGGTGGGAGGCGAGGCGGAGCCCCATGGCCTGGGCTCAGCGTTGACTCACTCATGTGGAAAGCAAAGATTGCAGTGCTGAGCGTTTTGCCGCTGAAATCTGTGCCTTTTGACCCCAGAGGGCGAGATAATCCAGGGCCTGTTTCCACTTGAGCTTGGGGCTGTGTAAACAGCTGGTTATGAGTGCAGCCTAGTATGGACCTGTGCAGAAAACATTCCCCCTGTTGGAAACACAGCTTTACTTCCTGGCTGCAGGCTTTCACTGTGTCCTCTAGGAGAATCCCAACTATGAACTGGGTACTTGGGGCAATGTTCCCCACAGGAAATTCAACGAGTGTTCTCCCTCCGGCCTCCTAAAGACTGTGAACTTAGCTGTGATTTCTTTTCCCCTTGGATGTCAGGAAGCACAGAGATCAAAGAAAGTTTAACTGTGTGAGCAGGACAGTCCCTTCTAAGTGACTTCTGATTACTTTATTTCTGCAGATTCTGTTTGTGTTTTATTACATTATTTAATGTGTCTTATATTACAGGCAACCTTAAATCCTTAGCTGGAAAAGTGTGTGTATATGCAAAAAGATGACAAAGTTGACTATAGAAACAGGGGACACAAGGCCGGGGTCTGGTGATCTTCTTTCCTGGTGGTTGACTTGACCATCTGACAATGTAAGGGGCCCATATTCCATCCAACTTGCCACAGACCAGACCCAACCAGCCTGAACCACGTATCTATCTGATCACAGATTCCAAAGGCCATCCTCAGGACTCTCAGCTGGCTCTCCACAATAACAACCACTCCCAGGTGTCACTACACCCCACAGCAGATGCTGATTCTCATGGTGCTCAAGTTCAGGGTCAAGTGTTCAACTCTGGCTCAACCAGAACTGAACACTGAGGTGCAGTCTCTCCCAGAAGAGTGAAGAGAGTGGGAGGGATAAAGAGAACACAGCCAGCTCTATGTGCTTCTGCAGCTGCACCTCTTCCATGCTGTGCCAGGAGTCTGTGGGAGGGATGTAGACCCTGCTTGCCAACCTCTATAGCCACAAAGAGGTAGGCACAGAAAATTCAAGTAGAGGGCCAGAGGTAGTATGGTGAGTTGAAGGCAATAACTATCAATACAACACACACACACACACACACACACACACACACACACACACACACACACGTCTGCATGCACACATCTTGAATGACATGAACTGGTGAGCTGTAATCAAGAGAAGGGAGACAAGAGCAGGTGGCACTGCTTCTCCTGGCTCATCAGAATTTCCACACAGATGGCCTGAGCATCATGGAAGCAGAAAGAAGCTGGTGCCTAGAGTGGTCCCATAGCGAATAAACTTAGCCGTGGGGAAAGGCTGACTCTCCTCCCAGACTTCATAGTCCAAGGAGCAACCACATGAGTTCTAAGACCAATGATCCTCACTACTGAGTCTCAATCTTCCCCAGCATCTATGTTGCAAGGGTCTGCACCTGAGAAGTATGGCTTTAGGCCACCAACTACTTGCCACTCACTGCACAGTGTATTGTTACTTCTCTTGTTGCTGCAACAAAGTAGCTGACACAGCAACTGAAGAGAGAACGTCTTTCCTCTCACACTTCAGGGAAAATGTAGTCCATCACAGAAGAGGGGGCACAGAAGTGGGTGTCATGGCAGCAGGAGCAAGCAGACAGAGCCCATGTTGGTCAGCAGGAAGCAGAGAGAGCTCAGGTCAAAATAAAAGTGGGTGAGTCTCCAATGACAAACCTCTGCCATCTAGGCTACAAAGGTTCTGCAACCTCCCTAAACAGCACCACTCTCTCTTGATCTAGCTCCACTTGATACTTTCCTTGGCAGACATTCTCCCTGCAAAAAAACAAAAAACAAAACAAACAAAAACCCATCCTGGGGCTTCACCCTGACTGCTTCATTCACTGTCCTCTGGGGACCTGCCTGCAGAGAACCTGACCCTGTTACATACTGCTCAGCCTCATGGAACCTTTGGAGGAACCTTGCTGCAAATCTCACGTTCCCGTTTACATGATGCATGCCTTTAAAAAAGCACCATATAAAGAATGCCAAGTTCTGCTGTATGCTCAAGAAATATCTGCATCTCCTTGGACCATGGCTGCTGTATCCTTCAATTGCCAGGGAAGACACTTGCCCTCCAGGAGGTCCTGTTTGAGTATCATGACCTGAAGGATGATCTGTGTGTTCAGGCACTTTCTTTTCAGATACTCCTGAGTTCCCTTTTAAAGGGAAAAAAGTCTCTCAATTGACCTTGCTCTTTGACATTCTGGAGCTTTCTGTGGGAGGGGTCTATCCTTTGAGGCATCTTTCCTATCACCCCATACCATATTCATGGTTGTTCCTGATTAATGCCCTTATTCTCTTTAAAAATGATCTACTTTGGGGCTGGAGAGATGGCTCAGAAGTTAAGAGCACTGGCTGCTCTTCCAGAGGTACTGAGTTCAATTGCCAGCAACCATTTATAGATGGTTTATAACCATCTATAATGAGATCCAGTGTCCTCTTCTGGTGTTCAGGAATACATGCAGGCAAAAGGCTGTATACATAATAAATAAATAAATCTTTTTTAAAATCTAATCTTTACCCACATAATTTTCTTTTTCTATAACTTTAAACACCAGGCTGTGGGATGATTATTGTTAGTTGTTTTTAGCCAAGTTTATGGGTGGTGTAGAGAGAAAAAAGCAGAGACAGATGCTGTGAAATACAGTTTGGGGTGTGAATGTGTTTAAAGTTACAGCAGCAGCAACCCCACTTCTGGCACCAGTTTTCTTTATTAGCTTCTTCTATTGTTGCTGAGATCAAACACCTGACTAATGTAACTTTACAAAGGAGGGATTATTCTAGCTCACATGGTCGGGGAGCTTCAGTTTGCCAAGGCAGGGAAGGCATGGCAGTCTAAGTGGCTCTGTCCTTGGTGATGAGAGCATGTGACAGTTTCTCCTGGGGAATTCTCACATGATAGCTAGGCTAGGAAGCAAAGAAAAGAGCCAGGCTCTAAGCCAGAGGATCTACTTGCATCCTGTATCTACCAGCTCAGTCCCATATCCCACAAGTTCCACAAACTCCCTAAATAGTGTTATCAGACTGGAACTGAACATGCAAACACATGGGCTGGTTAGGCACATTTCACTCTTAAACCATACACATGGCTACAGGACAGAAAGTGGGTGCCTCCATATGGGCTGCTGCCTTCACCCAAGGTGGGGCGCAGAAGCTGATAGGCCTTGAAGTGGCAGGTGGTGGAGAGCTAAAAAGGATGGGAGAAGACACCTGGGAACCATGACTTCACCAGTTCAGCATGGAAAGTAGGAAGATTACCTGCCTAACTCAATGATGCTGCAAACCTCTACAAAGGGTCAGATGGCAAATATTTTAGATTTTTGTCAGCCTGTCACTACAGTGATGCCTGAAGTCTGCGGCTGTGGCTCCAAAGCTTCTTAGGACAGCATCTAAACATGTATGGATGGCTGTGCCACAGTAAAACTTGGTTTACAAATATCAGAAGCACTGGATTTAGTTCATGCCTCCTGGAGATGATAGGTCCAGGAAAATACACCGAAAGTGCCACACCTCTCCTCCGAAGAACAGGGAGGGGTTGAGGAGCAAGCTGTTCTGCTGTCAAGGAAAATCTAGAGAAAGTAGAAAGAAACTAAGGCTTGCTGGGTGAATATGATGGTGATGGTGGTGGCAATGACAGTGACTGTGATGATGATGATGGCGCTATGATGATGGTGGTGATGATTATAATGGTAGTCATGATGATTGGGGATTGTGTGGTTGTGGTGGCTGTCGTGGTGATGGTGGTGATGGCGATGGCGGTGATGGTGATGGTGTGATGATAGTGATAGTGATTTAGTTAAAAATGAGGGAAGGGAAAGTCAGTGTTATTCATGGGCCAGGCTAGCCACCTTTGATAAGTAGCTTGAGTATATTTAAGGCAGGACCACTCTGACCCTTGTCTTTTTACCTGAGAAAGACCACATATTGGAGCTCCCCCAACAGTAGCTGCAAAATAATGCACACTGAAGCACATCACTGGAGAACATGAAATCCCAAAACCTATCTGCTCTCCTGTCTTGTTACCCAAATGTATCCCTGCAGCTTCCCTATGGGGAATTAAAGGACCATCTTTTAAGTGTTCTCTCTGCCCATGTTTTTGAAGATGTCACATTCTTCTCTGACTCTGTCCTAGAGCCATCCAGTGAGGAGCCATGCTTTTCTCTTGACACCCCCCTCCACTCCCATTCTGCTGGAGAAGCTCAAACTAGCCCAGGAGCACAGTGTTAAACCATCAAGAAGTTTACCAATCAGGCAATAAACTGTTGACACTGAAATCAGTCACAGGGTATGCACCCCAGAAGTCAGACAGATGGGGATTCAGATCCCAGCCCCAGCCAACAGCTCCATACTCACCATCAAGACAGATTAATTAGGCTGTCTCTCCAGTGACTCTGAGTGTTCTTATGTCAAGGTCAGGTAGAGGCCTTAGCTCCCCATCTCACTGATGTATCTCCTTCTGGGGAGGACCCCTGCCACCCCTTGGAGCACTTGCCTCTTGACTTTCACTTGGCACAAGCTCCTTATCTTGCCCCAGCACCACAAACAAGGTAGGGTTTTCTCCCAGGCACTTTTCTTTTTTCCATAGGTGCTGCTCCCCAGCTTAATCATATCCAGAACCATTGCATCCTTAGGCTGTCAGATGCATCACTCCACCTCCATGTCTCATGACCTCTTCCTCAGGCATCCTAAGTCCCTGTGCCCCTGACCAAACTGCCTTCTTGTCTTCACTGATTCCAACTGCCAAATCTACACTCAAACTCATCCTGTGGGACTGACTTCCATTCACTCACTAGAAAGACCCTACTTCTAAGTAAGGTCGAACTCATAGATTAGACCTTCGTGTCTTCCGGGGACACGGTTCAGACAGTGCAGCATCTCATGTTTAGTGTGACCAGTAGTAGAGTCACTCCACCAGCTCAGCTTCCTACCCTGATTCTTTTTCCTTTTTGTTTGAGACAGGATCTTGCTGTGCTTGTAGCCCAGGACAACTTCAAGCTCATGAACTTTCTGCTTCACACCCTCAAGTTGGGATTCAGGTGTGAGCCCACACCTGGCTCCCTCTCCAGTTCTTCATCTTACTAAAGAATGCCATATTTTTGATGCTTGGAATGAACCACTCTTTACACGCCAAGTCTCCAAGCACAGCATCATTTGATCTCTCTGACAGTCACTGAAGTGGTCCAGCCACCGTCAGCTCCCACAGCACCTTCAGAGCTCCTTCCTCTCTAGGACCTTTCTCCATGCTAAGAGGACTCTGTCCCCTCCCATCCCTGCTGGTGGCTTCCCTCAAGCCCAGCTGACCCACCAACCCTCTAAGCCACACAACCAGATTCCCGAGGCTTAGCCTATTTTCTACTAGGCTGGGTGGCTATTCTCCCAGGCCTTCTTGGTCCCTTGATCCTTGATGGCTCTCCTCTCTACCCAACATTCTTTTACTCCAGCCAGCTGTTCCTCTCCAGGGACTAAGTTGATTCTTCAGTATTTCCCAACCAGCTCTCCCTTAGGAGAGCCTCAGGTCCCAGGCTGTGGATGTATCCAGTCCCAGGTCTTATCTGGACCCAGGCCAATATTCTACACATACCAAGTGCTCCTCAGAGTTGGGCTGAGTAAGAGAATGGGGTGCTTTGGGGCTTTCCAGGATTCATCTGTCAAAGACTGGGGACTGTCTCCCCTGTCTCTCCATCCAATTGACTTTCAAAACTAGAGAATGGCAGCAGGGATTTCTGGTTCCAGCAGGGGAACATGGAGCTGAAGAAGGTAATCAAGACCAACAATGTGCCCTGCATCCATCTCCACCTGCTTCTTTCTACTGTAATCTTGACCAACTGTCTATGGTGCTTGGCTGCCATCTCTTGAGTAGGGATTGAGCCTTTGGCCGTGGCCTAGAGGTTCCCATTGAATAGGGCAGTGGTGGTGCCTACAGGGACTCTTCTCAGGGCCTTACTCCTTCCTACACTTGCCTCAGGCATCTTTAGCCCACCTGATAAACAGGGACCGGAAGTATAGAAGGGTAAAGTGGCCATACACACAACAGAAACCAAGCCTGGATTGAACCCAGATTTGTCTGCCTGGCAGGGGTCTCATGCTGCCCTGAGGGTATCATCACAATCTCTGGTGCTGCTTCCCCCACTGCACATGAGCACTGTGCAGAAGGAGGAGCATGTTGCCTTTGTGTCCCAGTGTCCAGCATGGAACCAGAGATCAGGAAAGTACAGGATGAATACCATCTCTTCTTCATCACTAACCAAGGGCCTCCTTCTCACACAAGCAAGTACACAGACTCCATGGCTTGTAGCCTGGACACTGGTGCTAAATGCTGGTGGAGTGATGCCACAGGCTAGAAGACAACCTGGTCATTTCATGAAAGTTTCCTGAACACTGCATGCACCACAGGCCCAGTGGACCCATTCAGAGTGTAACCATCATAAGGATTCTCTGGTTTTTGCCCTAGGCTGTCCCCAGAGGCAGCTTCTGATCAGATAGCAATCTGTCCTCTCACTGATCCCACCCCCATTTCCCTGCCCGCCCAGAGGCAGCACCTTCAAGCTGTCCCTTGCTGTAACATGATCATGACAGGGCAGGATCTAGGCCACCATGCCAAGAGACATCTTAATTAGTGGCTTTTCCGGAGCAGCCGTGCCCCAGACATCCCATAACTTGTCTGGTGAGTCTGAGCCAGAAATCTAGGCTTCCCACACCTCTGTGGGACAAGCTAGTAGCTCACCTGGGCAGCTCTTGGTGGCATCTCTGTACAGGAGTCTGCAATGTGGAATAACCCACTAGCCACACTGTCTAAACACATCTTATAACACATATTATTTCCCTCCCTAAATTCTTCATTGAACTCCCTTTGCCCCAAAGGTGTCACATAGACCACCAAAGTCTCATCATCACCTCCTTACCAGGAACCTCTGCTGGCAGCCTGGAGACAAAGGCCAGACTGCAGCCAGCCCTGGTTAGAGACCCAGGTTAGGTGCCTGTTATGTACCAGCCCTAGGTCCCTGAGCCATTTTCTCATCTGCACAGTGGAGCTGCCTCTGGTGTACACATGGAGGCCAGAAGAGGGTGGATCCATAGTTAGACCTATAGGCAGTTGTGAGACACGTGATGTAGTTGCTGGGAACTGAACTCATGTCCTTTCCAACAGTAGTACATGCTCTTAACTGCTGAACCATCTCTCTAGCTATGTTTTTGTCATTTTGAAATGGGGTCTCATACTGTAGCCAAGGCCGGCCTGAGACTCATGGTAATCCTTCTGTTTCAGCCTCCTGAGGGCTGCAACTACAGGAGTGAGCCAGTTTTATTTTAATTAATTAGTGTTTTGAGAGGTTTTCTCAAAAATCCATGTTTCAGCTAACCTCATACTCCCTATGTAGCCAAGGATGACCCTGAACTTAACCTTCTGCCTCCCCCTGCCAAGTACTGAGATTAGAGATGTTCACCATCACTTCAACATCAGAAAGCTTTTTTTTTGAAACACTAAAAACATATGGATGAGGGGCTGGAGAGATGGCTCAGCAGTTAAGAGCACCGACTGCTATTCCAGAGGTCCTGAGTTCAATTCCCAGCAACCACATGGTGGCTCACAACCATCCGTTATAAGATCTGGTGCCCTCTTCTGGTGTGCAGATATACATGGAAGCAGAATGTTGTATACAGAATGTTGTATGCATAATAAATAAAATCTTAAAAGAAAAAACACATGAATGAACCAGAAACCACCATTCGCCAGCATCCTCACCATCAGGAATAATAGCTGGAAGCTCCTAAGGAGGAAGTGTGTCACCTTTGAAGTCACTCGCTATGGCCAGCCCTCTGCCACAGCATACCTCAACACTCTCTGCTGGGTCACCCTGGGTGCTAGTGCATCTGCCTCACTGGGTCCTTGAGGACAAATGCCACATGCTCATTCCTCTATGCTCATGACTCTACACTCAGTTGACATGGCATTGGGATCAAGTGGTTGGCCACACTGCTGGGGCCACAGCCTCCTCTCTGTAAGGAGCAGGTGTAGGGAAGGGAGGGGACTGCTGAGGTAGCAGCAGGAAACTCGTGGGCTCAGTTCCAATAGCTAGTGTCCAGATGAAGAGGCTGGTGGAGACGGAGACCAGGGCCCTATAGTTAACATGTGGCAAGACTTGGTCTCAGTGAGACTGAGGAAGAGTGCTTCATGGGTTCTGGTGGTGACAGCTGGAGATGAAGCTGCCCCTTGAACCTTCAACAGGTCCCAGAGGGGCCCGCCTCACCAACAGTGACATCTGAGATCCCACCTCACCAGCACGGCTGCACCCAGGACGCATGGGATCTGTCAGGAGTGCTGAGGTCAGGACCCTTGCCCTGTCCAGATGGGCCTGGGCTGCTTCTGTCCATACCAGGAGAGGACAATGGCCCCTGTTGTCGGACAGCCGCCCTCGGCCATGTATTTCAGAGACCTAGTGACCCTGAACAGCACTATGAAGAGGTCCCCGCTGACTCAGGCACATGCCTCCTCACTAATGAAGGGCTGTTAGTGAGGGCATTGACCTTGGTCAGCAGGCAGGAGCTCTACATCCGGGAACCCTGACAGGGACCAAGGGGAAGGGAAATGTTCTGACCTCCCCACACAGAGCATTTACTCAAAAACCTGGACATAGATAACCAGGGATCAGCTGGGGTCAGCAATGTGTGAGTGCTCTCCTCACACAGTAGTAACCACACAGTACCATCAGAGCTGTGGCCAGGGGCTCTGGGTAACATGGAGAGGTGGAGTGGCCCCTAAGCCAGTGGGGAGTCCGAAAAGGCAGCTGGGAGATACTGGAGCTGAGTCTCAGAGGACAGGCAGCACTTGGCAGGGATCACAGAAGAGTATGCCTTCCAAACAGGGACATCAGGGATAGAGGATGGTTAGGTGGCAACTCCCATCTTAAGCAACTGACTGGGAAGGCAGGCAGAGACACAAAGCAGCAAACCAGCAAGAGGGGCTTAGAGGTGTCAGGCATGCCCTGGAGCATCTACAGATTGTTTCAGCCAACAATAGCAGAATACGTTCTTCTCACAGGGACCATCACCAAGATAGAATCCATTCTCAACCATAAAACACACCTTAGAACGTTAAAAGGAAGAAGCTGTGCAGGTCTGCTCTTAGGCCAAGACACATCCTAGTCAAGGCCCAGGGAACATCGCAGACACTACGGGGAAAGAATGCAAGAGCTGGAGGACAAGAGAAGCACTGTGAAAAAAGCCAGTCTGGACTGGCTGCTGACTGTGATTCCAACCCTTGGTGTCTGACAAGGCAACAACAAAAGCAGCAGTGGTTTCCAGGGGCTCAGAAGTAGAAGAGAAGTGACACACAGCACTCTGTTGTGTGACACTTTCATGGGGAGTGCATGCCATTCATCACACATTTGTCTGAGCCCAAAGAGGTACAATACTGAGAATGACACCCTACAGATTCTGGGAAGATGGTTGCACTCCCACAATTCACTCACTGTCATAGAAATGCTGCTCTGTGGCTGTCCATAACAGAGGCTGGGAGATGAGGGCGATAGGAAGAAAGGCAGTCTCTGTAGGTACCTTCTGATCTGGTTTGCTGTGTAGCTAAAATGGATATAAACAATACAGTGTATCAATCAAAGAAAATATCAATGTGAGTGGGTCAGATGAGCCAGAGAGACAAAGGAATCAGATGTATGAAAACTGGACCTTGATGGGGCCAGGGACACAAATATCAGGGGAGGGAAAATCTTCATCCATGGTATCTAGGCAGTTCATTTTCTATACTAGAAAAAGAACCTGAACCCCTACCTCTCACACCATACACAGAACTCAATTCACATGGGGTGAAAAGAACCTCAGAAAAATAAAATAATACCTTTATGATCCTACACTAGGAGGACTTGCAAGAAATGATGGGGGTGGTGAGAACAGGGAGGGCAGGGAGGGTGGTGGGTACAGGGTGGAACATGCTTAATGTATAACATATACTTGCATGAAAGTGATCTTATACAACCACGTGTGATAAAATAAATATGTTGTTAAAAATGAGAAATTCCGGCCTAGAGAGATGGCTCAGAGGCCCTGAGTTCAATTCCCAGCAACCACATGGTGGCTCACAACCATCCATTATGAGATCTGGTGCCCTCTTCTGGGCTGCAGCGGTACATGCAAACAGAACACTGTATAAATAATAAATAAAAACATTTTTCAATAATTAATTTTTTTCAATAATAAATTTTTATTTATTATGTATACAACACTCTGCTTCCATGTATATCTGCACACTAGAAGAGGGTACCAGATCTCTTAATGGATGGTTGTGAGCCACCATGTGGTTGCTGGGAATTGAACTCAGGACCTCTGGAAGAGCAGTCGGTGCTCTCAACCTCTGAGCCATCTCTCCAGCCCCTCAATAATTAATTTTTAAAAACAAGAAATTCCAAATGCTGAGATTTCATTACAAAAACTGACCCTGCAAACATCCACAGATATACACTGAACTGAACTCTGGAACCTAGTTGCAGAGAGGGAGGAATGAAGATCAAAGGGGTCGGTACCAGGTTGGAGAAACCCACAGAAACAGCTGGCCTGAACAAGGGGGAGCACATCAACCCCAGACTGCTGTCTGGGAGACCAGCATGGGACTGATCCAGACCCCTGAACATGGATGTCAATGAGGAGGCCTCCACACTCTAGGGGGCCCCTGGTAGTGGATTAATATTTTTCCCTCGTGTAAGAAAGGACTTTGAGAGCCCATCCCATGTCTTGGCCTGGACACATGGGGGAGGGCCTAGGCCCTGCCCAGGATGATGTGGCGGACTTTGAGGAGCCCCATCGAGGGCCCTACCCTGCCTGGGGAGTGGAGGGTGGATGAGGTGAGAGGCAGGTGGGGGGTTGGGAGAAGGGTTGGGGGAGGGGAGGGAGAAGGGATTGACATGTGAAGCAAGCTTGTTCCTAACTTGAACTAAAAAAAATTAATTACAAAAAATAAAATTAAAAAAATAACTGACCCTGGGAGTCTCTCTCGTAATGCCCCATCAGTGTCTTGGTGTGTACTCTCCTTTCCGCACCCTCTCCCTTCATGTCTGTACTTAAATCTGTGTTAAAATCTTTTCATGCTAGGCTACAACTTGAGCAACAGAGTGAGGTCCTGCCTCAGAAAAAAAAGGAAGGGAATAAAGAAGAAAAAAGGTAGGAAGGGAGCAAAATCGGGTAGAGGATGAAGGGAAGGGGGAGACACACACAAAGAAAGATAAACATGTGTACAGAGAGGGACACACACACACCTACAGGGATGCTCATTGTTCGTGGACAGGAAGGCTCATTGAGCTGTCATCTCTTTTCCACTTGACCTATAAACCTAATGCAAAATCAACCAAAAGCTATTTCTTGGGTATCAACAACAGATTATGAAGAAAAGAGCAAAAACCAAGAGCAAAAACCAGAATAACCCATACCTTATTGAAGGATTCCCAAATATGCTTTTAAAAAGTGATGGTTCTTCAGGGTGTGTCTGGGAACTGGGGGAGGGTTGTATGCTCCATCAGTCTTGCCATGGCCTATTGGCAAATCACAGGACTTCAACCTACAGCTGAGACGGCGACTACACCCAGGCCTGAGGCTGCTTCAAAGTCACATGTTCAAGGTATCCCTTCAGAGAAAGATGGAGGGCTGGCTCATTTCTGTGCTCAGCCTTGTAATGAGGAGCCGTGTTTGAGAATAGCCACGTCCAGGGACCAGAAGCAGAGAGCCTGGACCACATAGTCTCTGCTCACAGAGAAGACTCTCCCCTGGCAATAATGGCGGGGAGCCAAGGGCACCCCATCTAACCAGGAGATCCTCCCAGGAACACCACTCTCCTAGTTCCTATTTTGGATTCCCCAAGCTTTCTGATACGGCTGAGCTCAAGACAGGAGCCAGTGCTCTGCAGAACAGGAAGCTAAGGACAACAGAGAACACGGAAGACACATGTACACTCTTCAACAGTCACATTGTGTCCATCTGTCCTTGGCACCAGCTGTTGAGAAGAATAACCTAGGAGCCAAGGTCAAAGGAAGCAATAGAGAGCCACTTTTGACGTGGTCAGTGTCTGCACAAGCAGTTTCCTGGGTGACACAGGGAGGTTAGTCTGCGAGAACTGTGAGGTTGGAGCATTCTCTAATTGTTCAGGACACAGTGGCACATCTGAGCCCAGATACGGGCTTGTGCCTCAGTGGAGTGTGCCCTACATGCACAATGGGTGCCAGAAACACGTAGGTAGCAGCGCGGCATTGTGAGGTTCAGGGTCCTAGCTGGAGATGTTCAGAGGCTCTGCAGGGGCCCCTGTGGGGATTATAAGCCAATGGGTCCTATGATATGGGAGCCATGCTCAGAGTATGCTTGGGGCTGTCACCCTTCTGGCAGTCTCTCTACTGGTTCCTGCACCTTCCCCTGGTTGACTATACCAGAAGTATAGAAGCCATCACACTTCCCAGGTTCTCCCACCCAGCCTACCTCAAGGCACCAAGTACTCCATAACCACTCCCCTACATCTGTGGCTATTGCTGTCCCTGGCTGCTATGGTGACAGGAACAGTGGTGGCCTCAGGGAGACCAGGGCCTGCCCCATGTTTATGGGACCAGGAGAGTTTGGTGGAACTGTGGATGGAGACCACTCCCTCCAGGACATGACACTCTATCCCAGCACCAGGTTTGGTCTCTGCCACCCCTGTTTTCTCTTCCCACAGAGCTCTCTCCTACCCATGTTCCCCATACTCGCATTGGGTCATGAAGACTCTTCCCTAATCTCCTGTCCCCAACTCATCCCCTCAGCCTTCAAATTCTGGTAAACAGTTGCCCAAGAGGGAATGGCCCGCTTCCTACCTTGTCTCCATTCCTGCTTGCCCCAGACTTTTGGAACTGGGCCTTGGAGGCCCATGCAATCCTCTCCATCAACACCTCTGGCCAGCCCATTGGTTCCCCACCCACAGGCCTGTAGACCATAAGAGCTCAGCTCTCCAGTTCCACCTCCCATTGTCCCAGGCCCTTATGAATCTGGGAAGCTCCAGTTTACAACTCAGAGTCTCTGTAGTAATGCCTCCTCCAGGAAGCCTTCCCAGAAAGACTTGGCCTTCCCAGAAAGGTCAAACAGTTGACCTCCCACCTTTAGGCCACAGCAACATTTTCCCCACTAGAGTTTCATGATCGTGTGCAGGTAAGACATGACCTCGGATGGCAGTAGGTGCAAGGCCTACTCTAAAGTGAGCACACAGAGAGAGTTGGTAAAATAAGGGTTGTCTAGAGTCTGGCTAGCTTTTGACGAGCTCCACAGAGGCCAGAGCTGCTGCTGCCACTAGTGGACTCAGCTTTGGTCAGGGAAGGGCTGTCCACTGCAGGGAGGGGGTAAGAATGGAGGTGCTCACATCTCAGAGTTTCAAAATCTGAGTGCTTCCAGCCTGGCAGATGTGGGCAGGGCAGCCGAGGGATGGCCAACCTGGTAAAACTTCAGGTGCCCCTCAAATACAAGCCCATTCTACCTCAGTAGGGCACCTGATCACACTGAAAACTGCCAGCCTGTCCCCTGCTTCTGCGGTGAATTCAGGTGACAGAGAGGGCTTCTGAGCCTTCCCAGTACATGGCCTTAAAGCCCCCCACCCCACTCCCTGGTTCTGCACCCTCCCCACATTGCCCACACTGGGACTGCAGACACTCCCCCCTCCAAGACTACTGGCCCAAAAGGGAATGGCCCCCTTGGGAGTGTGGGTAAGTGGGTAGGAGAAAGAGAAAACGGGAGTGTCAGAGGCCCAACCCTGGTGCTGGGATGGAGTGTCATTCCCCTGGAGGGAGAGGCCTCCATCCATGGTTCCACCAAACTCTCCTTGTCCAGTAAACATGGGGCAGGCCCTGGTCTCCCTGAGGCCATCACTGTTCCTGTCACCATGTCAGTCAGTCAGGGTCACACAGGTTGCTGATTTTGCAAGTGAGACCTGGGATTGTGGAGACCTTCACAGTCCCAGGACCCACGAGAGGATGGAAGATATCCTCAACTTGTCTCACTGACCCACTTTCCTTTCCTAGTTGGGCTCTAAGTAGGGCCAGCTACCTCAGCACAAACTCAGCCCCCCCTCGGGAGGGCAGGGCTATGAAGTCACAAAATCACTGCCCTGAAGTGTACAAGGTACTTTGAGCCTTGTCACCAATTTGTGCAGGTTCCTTGTGCAGTGTAGCAGGAACATTATAGTGTCCTGGGTCCAGGCCCATCTGGGGTTCATGAAAGCGAGCTCTGGATAAAGGGAACAGGCAGATGTGCTTCCCAGAGTGTGAAACCAGAGCCTGGAAGGGCAAGGTTCGGAGCTGTCCTTCCACCTGCCTAAATAGCCTGCTCACTGACACCAGGCTAAGCGGAAGAGGACCTGGATTAATCCAGGTCCACAATTATCTCAATTGCTTCTCCGCTTCTGGGCTTGGCACTCTCTCCCTCGGCTCTCTGCCAGGAGGGTATTGTGTTCCAAGAGAAAATACTTTTCATTTTTCTACAATTTCCGTTTAAAAAGTTCCAAATGTTCAGCCATATGATGTGAAACCGAACTTCAAGAAAATCCTACGGGGGTTTTCTGACGGTGGAGAAAACGTGGGGCCTGACACACTGACCCCAAGGCAGTGAGGATCCAGTTTCAAGTCTTTCTTCTCCATGTCCTCGACACTCCCAAGGAGGCAGCACCAAGACCCCTTCTCCAGGATGGGAGGCTGTCAGTGGGGCAGCCTGGCCTCCCTCCTCAGGGATTTGTTCTCATGTGTGGATTGTCCAGGGACAAGGAGGGAAGTGAGAAGCTAGGAGATACAGATTTTGGTTCAGTTCTGTCAGTCTTAGGAACCTGGTATATGTGAGACCCAATAACCATGCTGAGTCAGTTCTCTTAGTTCTTGATTAACTCAGCCAACTTTGCAAAATCCCTAGAGGGAAGCTCTTCTTTACACTTTGCATTCAGTTAAACTAAGACCCAGAGGGCTGAACAAGCTGCTGGTGTACACAGAAGGCAGGTGTACAGTTGGATTCATGTGGTAGGAATCTGCCATATTGATCAGCTGGTAGGTGTCCCCTCACTATGAGGGATCCTTACCCCTCTACAGACCCAACTGAGGAATATCAATGTTACAATAACTCTTTCCACCAGCCTGGTCCCAGTGTCACATCAGCCCCAAATAACACAAGATACTATTAATTATAAAGCTGTTGGCCTTTGGCTATGGCTTCTTAATGGCTAGCTATGACTTAATTATTAACCCGTAACTACTACTCTATATATTTGTACAAGGACTTATCTTACTGAGGACGCCAGCCTTGTGCATCCTCTCTTTCCAGGATCACATGGTGACTCTCCACTCTTTACTACATTTCCCAGAATTCTCCTAGACTCATAGTGCCACCTATCTTGCTTCCCTATTGGTCAACAGTGCTTTATTTATCAACCAATAAGACAAACATATACACAGAAGGACTTCCCCATCACACCAACTTTCTGTAGTTGAATGCATTAGGTTCTCCTGTGCTAGCAGAAGCTAGACAGAGGGTCAGCCTGGGTCCTCCTGCCCACTGCCTGCCTGGTGCAGCATACAGGTCAACTCCTGGGAGTGGGGGTGGGCTCAAAGCACAGCCACTCACCTGTCAGCTGGTGATTCATAAAGATGTTCAAAAACAAGGGCTGGAGAGATAGATGGCTCAAAGGTTAAGAGCACTGGCTGCTCTTCCAGAGGACCTGAGTTCAATTCCTAGCACCAAAATGGTGGCTTACAACCAACTGAAACTCCAGTCCCAGGGGACCCAACACCCTCATCTGGTCTCTGTGAACTCTTGGATCTCTTGAGGCAGGAAGATCTCAAATTCAAGGACAGTCTGGGCTACATATCAAGACACAGTCTCAAAAAAAAATGGGGGGTGATGAAGCTGTGAGCTCAAGTAATGACCTCTCAGGCAAGATGTGCACGACTGTTATGGGGGTAAGCAGCTGCTTTCTGATTAAGTTTGATGCCTGCTCCACAGGAGAGAATTCAAGGCTGTTACTGTAAACCTGGTCAAAGGCCCTCGACTAGGGATGGCATGGGCCCTAGGGAGAACTCACTACTGTTGCTTTGCTAACTGGGCTTGTTGTCAAACTGCCTTCTTAATGTTCACATTTATCTCTGTAGGTGAGTGCCATGCTCAGCCTCCATCAGAAGCAGCTTACCACAGTGGGCAGTGGTTAGCACAGAAACCCACAACTAGCCTAAATGCTGAGAAGAAATGGCAAAGTGCTTGACAGTTATGCCACCCCCTCAAGGGGTCAGAGAACATTGTGGAAGAGGGGGTGGAAGAGTGTAAGAGCCAGAGGATGGTGGGATATGCAGCAAAAGATACTGTCTTAGTTATGGTTTCTATTGCTGTGAAGAGACACCATGACCATGGCAACATTTAATTGGGGTGACTTACAGTTCAGAGGTTTGGTCCATTATCATCATGGCAGGAAGCAAAGCAGCATGCAGGTAGACATGGTGCTGAAAGAGCTAAGGGTTCTTACATCTTGACCCAAAGGCAACAGGAAGTGGTCCAAGACACTGGGTGTGGCTTAAGCATATATGAAACCTGAAAGCCTACCTCCACAATGATACACTTCTTCCAACAAGGTCATACCTAATCCTAAAAAGCCACACCCCCTAACAGTGCCACTCCCTATGAGTTTATGGGGGCAATTATGTTCAAATGACAACAGGTATCTTCTGGACATGCCATACCATTGCATTTATGATCTCACAGCAGCTGTGGTTACCTGCACAAGACCTGTTCGAGCTCTGGTGGGCTTCGCAACATTGCATCATGGGTAAGGCAGGGGCCATGGTGGGTCACCCCTACCTGAGGGACTATTGGCAGCTTATGGTTTTCAGAGAGGGTATCATTCTCCTCAGTGGGGTAGCCACTGGTAAGTCACCAGTCAGTAACCTGCCACCTGTATCAGGCAAGTGACTCTAATTCAACTTGGAGGGTCACATACAAAAAGATGAAGTGATAGTAATAGGGGAGCCTGTTGGGTAGAAGGGCTCCATCGGGAGAGGGAGAGGTGAAAATGACTAAAACTCTTTATGTCAATGCATCAAATGACTTTAAAATTATTTAATTGAGGATTCTGGCATATCTCTGTGGTGAGGCACTAGCCTAGCACACAAAACAGCCTTGGCTTTCATTCCAAGCACTGCCAAAAATAAGAAAAAGGAAATAAAAACAAGCAGGCCAAAGCAGTGTGTGGATAGTGTAGGTTATACTAGACTCAAAGCCCATAGATAACAACACGCCTTCCAATGAAGATGCTGGTCAGGATCACCACCATGCCCAATCCCCACCCAGGGCAGGTGCAGGCTGCTGCTCAGTCTGAGGAGTGAATGATGTCATCACTTTACATCACTTAATACAACCAGATGGGGTCAGAGCTGGGGATATAGCTCAGTCAGTCTAATTTTTGCCTAGCCGTTCCATCAGGGCATGAGACTGTATGCATGCACTGCCAGCACTGGGGAGGTGAAGGCAGGAATATCTTTGGCTACATAGTGAGTTCAAGGGCAGATTGAGATACAAGGAACTCTGTATCTCAACAAAAAAGCTGGATCTGGGACCTGGTCCACCTAGGCATGGAGCTTGAATGGCTAAGGTTCGGGTGACTAACTGGGTTTGTGCATAGCTTCTTTGCCTGAACTTAGACTGCAAAGTATTTGTGCCCAGGACCCCTATGGTTTGGATGGATTATCTGGGGCCCCCAGAGCAGGTGGGCACCCCACTGCCTCTCGTCAGCCTGAAGCCTGGGAACCAGTGGCTCTGTTCACCAAGGGTCATGTCCCTGTTCAGCAGAGCATGCAGGCTAGACAGGCTTGCCCCAAATGTGGCCATAGTCCAGAGCAGGTCTGAGTGCTGGACTCTCACTGGAGAGGCCCAGGTTGAAGCCTGCTTCAGCTCCCATTTGGAAGTGAGAGTGAACGGACTGAACTGTGCAAGGGCAGACAGGATGTTCCTGCTGCAGCCGCTGTCTGAGCACCCCACTGCCAATAGCCAGGAACTCTGAGGACATTTCCCCCTGGTGTACATCCAAGGCAGGCAGCTACAATTGCTAGGGACATTGGGGCTCTTCTACCTAGAAGTAAACCTTGACTCAGGATAGAACAAACCTGTGTGTGAAGAAGCCAGGACAGCATAATCCCCACAGCTCCTAACAGAGAAAGCCCCAGCTGCCCACACTGACCCTTCCTCTCCCAATATTCTTCACCTCCCTTCTGTTCCCTGTGTGGGCTTCCTCTCTGAGAACCTATCCCTGGACCTCAGCATCTGCTGCTGAGGTCTGAAGGCCCAAGAGAAACTATCCAGTTTCCCCTACACCTGTAGGCCCTGGCATTTGCTTGGTTTCCACACTCTAGAAAACACTCTGGGGTCTTTCTCATTTGCTCAAGTTGAAAAGAACTTTAACCAAAACAGTTTTTAGACAACAAACAGCAATGATGGGGGTGTTCAGCAGGCTGTAGCTGGTTCTGGGACATTGCCTCAAGTTAGCATGAAAAACACAGCAATAATCCTTGGCATGGGTGAATATTTGAGACTCCTACAGAAGTCGATCCCAGGATGTGTTCTAGTCTGCCTTCCAACTCTTTTCATCCCTGGAAGCAGAGAGAGTGGTAAGTGGGAATGGCTCGGCTTCTGGATAATGTGGCAGCAAAGACTACAAGTCTTGGGGACCAGGCCACATCAAGGGTCACAGATAGACCCTGAGTCCAAGTGTGGGACCTGAAACAGCCACATGGTTTTCACAGGCCTCAGTTTCCTTGTAGGGATTTAGCAACAGTTACAGCACAAGGTCACAGAGGCCTCTGCCATCTCAAACAGACAGAATGTAAGGACCCCCAGCTCATGTTGGTGAGTTCTAAAAAAAGTCAGGAACCAGTCATTTGCTGCAACCTGACCTAGGACGACAAGAGTGAACAGCCCACAGCACACACTGTAAATGTGGGCCATCAGTTATTCTCAGATTCAGTTTTAATAAGCACCTACTATGCGCTAGGCACTGTGCCCACTAGAGGTCCCACATCACCCTGCTGCCTGTTCTCAGCTGACACCTCCCCTGGAGCACCTGCCAGAAAGGATTAAGAAGTTGCCTCAGGAAGCCTCAGCTTAGTTCTGGAATGTTCCCCCAGCTGAGAAGGAGAAGCCAAAGAAGGAGAGAAGGACCAATTATGTGTTGCTGCTGCTGGGCTGAGATGAAAGGCACTTTCTGTGGCTGCTCTCTGTCCTGTTTGGGCTGTCAACAGCAATTTGACGAGGAAGGCTGCTGCCCTGACCTGCTTTTGAGGACTTCAGGACATCCTCAGCCTCAGCCAAGAGGTGACTAGCTAGCATCTTCCTCGGGATGGTCCCTCATTGAACCTCACCCTTAAAACTGGGAGTACTGATTGGAGCAAAATTCAGGACTAATGGTGTCTGAGCTCAGAGTGATGGCGAGTTAGCGTGGCTTTAATCTGCTGCTGGCCCTGGCCATCCGTGCTGAATGGTTGATTGTTACTAAATTCTAATTGGTTCTGGGTCACTCCCTTCCAAACAGCCGCTGCGTTCTGTTCATTTTTTCAATTAAATCTTAACAATTCACATCTGACAAAACTCAAAAATCTTGTCAAAAATGGTTCTGATTTGTATGGTAAAAAGCATATGGGCAAGCAGGGCTGGCACACAGGAGGCTCACACAGAGGGCTGCAGCCAGCTAGCTTCAAGAACACTGTGTTGTTCCTCACCCAGTGTAAGCCGCCTTGACTGTCAGTTTGTACACAAGTGCTTTTTCCTGAACTGTGACTATTCTCCAGACTCAGAAATTCAAACCCTTTCACATTTCAGCTCTCACTGAGAGCTGCATTTTTATCCGTCTCCATATATGTAACAGGAGGTGGGACAATGTGGAAACAAACCAAACCAAACAAAAACAAAAACAAGGATCTGGAGAGGTTGCTCAGAGTTGTGGGTCCCCAGGCCATCCTAGCAGGGATTCCCTCATTGTCCCCACAACTCCATCCCCATGATCAGAGCCTCCCACTTTAAGGTATGCACGGAATCTCAGTCGGGACTCTATTTGGGGCTGCATGAATGACTGAGCTGCCAATACTATGAGTCAGGTTGTGCACTGCCATAAGTGCCTGGCCAAGGATTTGGAGCAGGGGGCTAGGTCAACTCACTCTCTTCACCGTGTCCTGAGCGGCTCTCCAGGAGCTTATGGCCATGGGTATGAGCTGCCTCTTCCTCCTCACATCCTGGGCTCTCACCTTGCACCCCATACAGAGTCCACCACCTGTGAATGCCTGTATATGAACAGAATCCCTTCTCTAACCCTCACTCTGCTTCTTGGGGTGTGTGGAGGCTATGGGCAGGCATCCCTGACAGGCAGCACACACACATGCACACACACCTACAAACACACACACACACACACACACACACACACACACACACACACACACACTGGCACACTGCTCCACTTCCCTGCACACCAACATGCTGCTCTGCTATTTTAATCAGTGATCATTCTGCAAAGGCTGTGGTGCCAGCCAGGTGCCCACAATGTGCAAAGGTAGTAGAGGGACCCAGGGATGCACAGATAACTGGGTTCCCATCTCAAATGTGCTAGTATTTCTTGGGCACAGTGAGACTTCCCTGAGCATCTGCACCATGCCAAAGGTTCTGAGAAGTCCTGCAATTAAAAAGGACAGAAAGCAGTATTGTGTTTCTTTGCATCATCATGTCCTGAGAATCTCTGACCACAGTGTCTCTACTTGAGAATCACCTACCTGTTCATACCAGGAGGAGCAAGCCCTTCTGGGCCTGAGGGCTGGAAAACTCTCTGAGGCACTACAGACTTGCAAACAGCTGCTTCTACATCCACCCCACTCCTTAGGACCTGCTGAGCCCTGAAGCTTCTGCTCCATCAGCCAGGGAGACCTATGGGAGCCAGCCACAGAGCCAACCAGCTGTAGTTCCCTTGTTCTCAGTTGGTCCTGCTGGTCAAGGTCAAGCCAGGAGGCACAGAGGGCACAGTTAGAAACCTGAGGAGTGGCAGCATTTGAACTCAGGTCTGGCCAGGGTCTTTTTAGAATATGCTACATCCTGTATACAGCTGGTACTCCATGAATGCTTCCTGAATACCAGAAGAAAGAGCAAGTATTTCAAATAGAGGGTCAGGGAAGGATATGCCTCTGGTAAGGTTCCTAGAAGGCCTGTGGTGACTTGGAAAGGAACCGCTGGGGTCCAGGTTAAAATAGTGTTGGAGAAGCCAAGGTGTGAATGGGCCACTCGGAAGCAGCCTTGTCAGCAAGAACTTGCTATGACTTAAGTGGAGACACAGAAATAGCTCCCAGCAGTTCCAGAGCCAACCCAGTGCCTGTGCTCTCTGCTGACACAGGACCAGGTCCCACTCAATCCAGAAAGGGACCTGGGGCTCTTTTGCAACTCCAGTACTCTCATCTGTATATGAACACCAAGGCAAATCATACGCGATGGAGAGTCAGGGGCAATGAAGGGAACAACAGTGGTGGCTTTCAGAGGCTGCCTATGTCCCCCAAATAAGCCTGAAGTCACAAACCTCAGCATCTCACCATGTTTGAAAATAGTCTTTATGAAAGTGACCAAGTGCTGTGTGTGGTGGCTCACACTTGTAATCCCAGTACTAGAGAGCCCGAGGCAGGAGGATTGCTCTGAATTTGAGATCAGCCAAGGCTACACTGTACTACCTTGTCTCAAAAACACAAACCAAAGTAAAATAAAATAAAAATTAAAAAAGAAAGGAAAAGAAAACCAACGACCCAGAAGTGACCAGTTGACAAGGAGGCCATACTGGGGAGGCCCTCTGATGGACCTGGAGGCTTCAGGAAAGGAGAACAAAGATATGGGCACAGCTTCAGGAAATGAGGGAAATGATGGCCAGCCTCACATCAAAGGGAGCTGTCTGTAGCTGTTTCAATCCCACAGCCATCCCAAGATACTGACTTAGCACATGTCACCTTATTTACTAGGACTCCTGACTCCAGGATTCTACACTCATCACTCATCACTGAGCCATCCCTTGGAGATTTTCTTGAATTCCCCAACTTCCCACTTGGCCAGGCTCTGGCTTCACTGGCTAGGATAGGAAGATGTGGGGGAACCCTCAGAAGGGGATCCTGGGCATGACAGCCCCTTTTCTGGAAGCTATTCATGGTGTAGTCTATAGCTCATCACAGCCCTGTTCTCATCTGATTGTCACCAGATAAGGGTCCCAGTCCTTGATTCCTACCCTATGGGCCCAGTGGAAGAGATAGATGAGTGGCCCCCTTGGGTGTTGCCCCAACTCTTATAGAGCCCTGGTCTGGGCATCCTTGGCCCACAGTCCCCCCTCTCCACCTTCCAAAGCCACACATCAGGCCTGGGTGCAATGAAGGTGTGGACCAATGAGTATAGTGATGGTCTGCTGGATAATGGGATATACACAGAGTTGCCGGCCCAAGGCTAGAAGCCCCACACAGTCTGCAGAAAGACATGGCTACTTGGGTCTCTGTTTTCCATTGACGGCTTCACTGGTAGCCATGCTTACCCATGCACCCCAAGACCTCATATCTCAGCCCATCAGAGAGTCACTCTCTGGTTTGTCCAAACCTACCTAGAACTTCCACACACCTTGTGGAGTTCTGGACGTGCCAGGATATAACCAGCTTGCCCCTGCCCCAATCATGAGGCAGAAGCTCCTGGTCAGGGTTTTCTTAGATCTTTGCCTAGCCTCTTCAGGGTCCTACTGAGGCCACCACCAGAGCCATGGGCAGAAGACCAAGACCACATTGTCCCTTCTCTGTCAGAAGCCCTGGGATGAAGCCCACACTCCTGAAAAGTTGATCCAGGCTGCCCTCCATCCAAGCTGGTGGCTGTCTTCCACACCCAGCCCCGATTTTCAGACTCTTAAGGATCCTCCCACATTCCCCACCACACGACTCACACACCTTGAACCTGAGCTCAGTCCTTTCAGAACCTGATTCAGTCTGGAATCTTCCTCAGCTCCCTGCCCAGCTAGGTGATCCTACCCGCCTTCCAGTCACTGTTGGCATCATCCAGTCACCCACTGGGTGCCTGTCCCTCTACTCATCCAGACTTACTCTGGCTCCTGGATCCCCATCTCAACTGTCAGGCTGGGCTCTGAGCCAGTGGCTGAAGTGGACAGTGCCCACAGGTGATGGGCATCTCAGGTGGCAGGCCACACCAAAAGTCCAAGATCCAAGGCCTCTTCATCAGAAAGGGGCTTTCTGAGGTGGCACTCTCCTTTCACCTCTGGGGCCATTGCAGAATGCAGCATATGCTTCTGTCTGTAGGCCCCAAGGTCTCAGATGAAGAAACTGAGGCTCATATCAGCTGGACCAGCAATGGAGGAGCCAGTATGACCAAGCAGAATGAAACTCTGGAGTCTTTCCCCAGCTCATCCCTACCTGTGCAAGGACTGGGCTGGATCTGAAGGGGGATGGGTCCTAGTAGAGAAACACTGGGAGCTATGAATGCTAGGCTCCTTTACTCCCTAGGCTCCTCCCACAGCCTCATTCAGGGACAGTAGAAGGGTAGCTCCAGCAGTGCATACCACACCCATTATCTGTGGTCCACTGGGCTTGGGGTCCTGTGGCATCAGCCATGCTCTTTTGGCCATGGCTGTCCACACAGCAGCCACCCTAGATCCCCAGCCCCTACCCACAGACCCTGCACACCAAGGCCTGCAGCATGAATGTGGCTTTGACAGGTCCCTTCTGTAGCTATGGAACACTGTTCAGCACTGGGTCCCTGGGTTCCTGGGTTCCTGGGTTCCTGGTTGGAGAGCCCTCTGGGGACCAGCTCCAGGATATAGATATCATGAGCAAGGTGATACAGGACCCCTGTAGCTCCTTGAAGGCTACCTGGACCTCTTGTGAGGACCCCCAAGAGAAAAAGGGGAGCCCTGGGGCCCTGGCTTACTGTGGGACTGCTGTGGGCCTGGCTAGTCTCAGGGTTCCGAGGTCTGTGCTTGTCTTTTGTGAACCAAGGAGGCTGAACTTCACAGTCAAGGCTGGGACCCTTCAGCTGCAGGCATCTCCCAGATTCTAGGCAGAACACCTACATGCGCTATGGACAAACACATGTGCATACACATGGGCCAGCCCTGTGTGTGTCAGGCAGACTTCATTTTGATCTGGGTAAATGCCTTAAGTCAGCTGATGGAGTGACAAACTGTAACAGAAGTAACAGATAGTCTCCCCAGTCAGGAAGCCACCCAGCAGTGGGTGCTTCAGGGGAGTTTGCCCTCCTGACCAAGTGTCACAGAGCAGCTTTGATGACATAGGCTATATCTTTCAAGTGTCTGCTCTGTTCTGTGGTGACTATAAACTTGCTGGCTGTACCACCCTCTTTCCATGTCCTCCACTGTGTCTGTCACAGGACATGGAAGAAGCTGCCACCCATCCACCCACCCCATCCACCCACCCTCTCCCACACTCAAGAATCCTTGAGTGACTATGACACACATATACACACTTCAGGAACTCTCATCAGCCTGGGTACATCACTGGCTTGGGAGCTCTGTGGAGGGTGACAGAAGGCTGGGATCAGTCCACACATTGGCTGCAGATGGTAGGACACCAGTGTGAGGGAGGGTGCCTGAATATGTGCAGTGGTTGATGCTGTACATCAGCCTGGCTGGACCATGGTGCTCAAGTGTCTAGAAGTTGCTGAGAATGGGTTTTTGAAATGTGATAAATGTTTAAATGAGACATTGAGTAAAACCAAATGGCTACCACAGTACAGTGGGCTTCTTACAAAGTCTTGCAAGCCTAGATGGAGGTTATCTGAGAGGAAGGAATTTCCCTAGTGACTGCAGAACAGAACCTCTGCCTGGTTTTCTAGCCCACCCATGATGAGATTTACACTCACAGGACAGCATCAACCCTTGTTTGACTTTCTAGCATGTCTGCCCATGCTGTTTCTCATATGTCCGTCTGTCTGTCCTGTGCATTCCATAGTTCCACTTGCTTCAGAGAGTCCCGACTGGCACTTAGGAGCAAGCACAGGGTATACAGCATAACATACTTTCCTCCACATCTGTTAGTGGTAAGGTGAGGTGTGCATTCTGCACTTGCTTTTCCCGAGGAAAAGGTCAGTAACCACTGCCCTCTACTGCTTTTGTGGATGCCTCCTCCTGTGGAGACACCAGATGAAGGATGCCTGGGACTCACTGGCTGGGTGGGGCAGGACCAAAAGTCAAGATCTTTGCTTGCCCCTTAAAGGCTGTGAGCTAGGACAGCAGTGTTTAAGTCAGAGTCCATGGGACAGAATGACTGGCTGGCAGGCTACCCCCCACTGCCCTAGTGAGGCTTTGGAGGGGAGAACCCAAGAAGGCAGAATCCTAGGGACATCTGGTCTGGCTGTAGAAAGCACTGGGATGGGGTTTGAAGATTTCTGGAGGTGAGATGCAGGCTGGACTTGGGATAGCCCAAGCACATACCAACGTCACTAACAAACTTAGACTGAGGAAACCCTGGGGTGGGGACACAGGAGCCTGGGGACAGATAGATGAACAAGAAACCTAGAAAAGCAATCCTCCAAGGGGGGGAAATTAGTGCTAAAAACAGCCAAGTTCATAGCTAGCCATGAAGTACATACATGCGGGAACAAACTACATAGCTGGGTTCCAGGAGTAAATGACAGGCTAATAGATTTCTTAAAAACCAGAAAAAAATGAAATGACAAAAGAGTAGTGGGGGTGGGGTGAAGATCAGAGGTAGAGCCCACACTAAAAGAAAGCAGAAGTAAAAAGGGATGGGAAGAGGGGCTCTGGGTACCTTAGGGCTATAGGGGGCCGCCAAGCTAACATCGGGCTGATGCAAAGGTATGGGATCTTGATCTAGTGTTTAATGCTCTCCTTGGAAGCAGAGGGCATTTTAAATTGTGTGTTGCGTTACTAGCTATGATAAAACCGAATGGGTGGAGGAAGAGGGGAGCAGTCAGAATGAACTGGGTTTCTGTTTATGTTTCTATTATGACAATAACCTAGTCCCACCGGAAACTGCAAGCCCCAGCCTGAGGGTCTCTCAGTTTAAATCTTCTGGATATCTGAGCGGGAAACAATCTTGCATTTATTTTTTTTCTCAACGGATTTAGTAAGAGGCTCCACAATGTGCAAGTGGATTCCATGCTACAGAGCTGCTGTTTTTTGTAAGCTCCTGGTGATACCTGTAACGCCATCGTTTAGGAGGTGAGGCCGAAGCACCAGGAGCTCCGGGTCAGCTGGAGCTACAAGGTAGATCCTGTCTCAAAAATAATAATAAATAAGTGGGCTTGTCTGGGGTGAGTTCCTGTCTTGAAGGCCTGAAGAGAGCCTTCATCCAGCATACTTGGTCACGCACACGCATTCGATTTTTTTTTGTTGTTCTGATAATGCATTTCCTATTTTTAAAAAATAAATAAACGAGTTCAGCGAAAACTCAGGGTGGGTGAATCTGTAGCTCATGGACAAAGCCTGCTTGAAGTCTTTAACTCGTTTGCCAGCCCCGCAAAAATAAAAATTTAAAAGAAAAAATAATTTTTAAAGGAAAAAAATTCAGCCAGGGCTGGTAGTACAAACCTTTAAAACCAGCACTGGGGAGGCAGAGGCAGAGGCAGACAGATCCCTGAGTTTGAGGCCAGCCTGGACTCCAGAGTGGGTTCCAGGACAGCCAGGGTTACACAGAGAAACTCTGGGGAAACAAGACAAAATTAAAAAAATAAATAAATAAAAATAAAAGGGAAATAAATTTGGTTGTATCTGGGAGGAAAGATGTAGAGAGCCCCTTCTCCTCGTGTGTGTGTGTGTGTGTG
The DNA here is from genome assembly GCF_003668045.3 of Cricetulus griseus. Taxonomy (NCBI): domain Eukaryota; kingdom Metazoa; phylum Chordata; class Mammalia; order Rodentia; family Cricetidae; genus Cricetulus; species Cricetulus griseus. Next base: position 104,411,678 of record NW_023276807.1, on the reverse strand, counting down.
TGTGTGTGTGTGTGTGTGTGTGTGTGTGTGTGTGTGTGTGTGTGTGTGTGTGTGTGTGTGTGTAATTTTCTAAAACGAACACAGCTTCTCTGAGCAGCTGGATTGGCTAGCAGAGGGTGAGGCCAGCAAGCCAGGGTTCCTGCTCGCCCGGCAGGAGGCCGGAAGCTTGGGTCCGGTTCCAACGCGGTCCCAACAGTCACTGTGCTCGGAGCTGCTTGGGCCCGAATCTGAATCGGAAGGTTTGGAAGGTTCGAGGGTCTGACTCTGGTCTAAGGTGAGCGCCAGGTTCCCCGCGGATCCCCTGATACACCCGCCGCCCTACGCGCCTCGCCGGCTCCGGAGCTCGTCGCTTCCCGCGGGCCGCGGGTCCCAGGGGCGCGGCCCTTGGCGCGGCAGAGGGTGGAGGGCCGAGGGGCGGCTCTTAAGGAAAAGAAGTTGAATCATCAGAGAAACCATTAGGCTAATGTGATGTGCTGTAAGACGCGGGATCAATGCGGCCAGGCCGCTGTGGGGGCACGGGCGGCCGCGCTTGCGAAGCTCCTGCCCATTTGGGGGAAATGGAGTTTAGAAATTTCAGAAAAAAAAAAAAACAAAACCAAAAAACAAAAAACAAAAACCAACACAACCCGAAGCCAGAGAAACCTTGATGTGAAGGAGCCGTGGTTGGACAAGCTGCGAAAGCCACTCAGAGAGAACTCCATGTCTACTGGTAACAGTGACTTCGGTAGGCAGAAACCAAGACTGAGGTTCTAGAAAAGCAGAAAGAGTAGCTCAGACATCGACAGGATGAGGGGTGAAAGAGCACCCAGACACTCCTGTGGGCCCTCAGACCCAGGCTTTTGCTCCTTCATGCTAGGGCAGAGGAGAGAGAGCTGGGTGCTGAGTTAGCCACCCAAACCCTTGAAGAGCCCACTTGGAGCACAAGACCTGGGGCTTGGGGACACGATGCCCTGTTAGCTAGTCCCGTGTTGGAATGAAAGGCATTGAGCCCCCTGTAAGGCTAAGGCCCCCGAATCAGAGCTCAGGGCTCCATTAGGTCCTGTGATATTAAGGTGGGTGACTGGCGAAGGGCTGGGGCGGGGGTGTTGCCGGGGAGGGGCGGGCAGAAAAGGATAGGCTTCTTCAAGGCCTGCACCGTATAGCTTCCCCATTCTACCCTCTCTGTCCCCAAATCCCTTTTGGTTGCTGGCTTGCATCCTCCTAGAGCGGAGCTTGGGGCCACAATGGGCTTGTCCATAGAATAAGCAGGTAAGATTGGACACTGGGTCACTTTTCAGCAAGCTAGAGGTTGCTGGGAAGATGGAATACTCAGAGGCAAGCACCCCAGTTATACACTCCCCCAGCCATCCAAGGAGGTAAGGGAGTTCCGAAAAATGTTTAAGGTCTTTTCTCTACAACCAATTTCAGTCACCCCAATGGCATGTCAGCACCATTCCCTTATCTCTGTCTGCCTACTGAACGACCAACCCCCGCTCCAGGTTTGAGAGAGCCTTGTGAGGCTGTGGGTGAGTTCCAGCCACAGTCTCCAAACCTTAAAAAAGGAAGTGAGTGAATTCCAGTGTGAGGCCCTCAGAGTAAGTCTCTGGTGTGGAGAACTCTCTGGAAAGAGTTGGAGAGCTTTAGAGGCTCTGGTCTCTCCCACTTCTGCCCTACTCCTTTGCACAGTTGGAAAGAAATCCCAACATTGCCTCTGCCTCCCCAGTCACCTGGTATGTGCGCCTGCATTCGGACTGGGACAGAATCTTTTTTGTGCACTTAACTAGAATAGTACTCCTGTCTGTTGTGGGGACACCGTGCAACGGCGAGGTGAGGGTCGTAGTCCTAAATAGACAGAAGGCGTCTACCAGAGAAGCCGGCCCCAAACCAGACACGAGGGCAAGGGGAAGACACACACGGTGCGGGGAGTTCCACCCTGCGCCCCTGTGGGCTGGGGGGATCTGGGGCCAGGCTGGACCCCTCTTACTCGACACTCTACCCAGAGCCAAGGCAAGCGTTGCGGGCCCGGGCTCCTCCAGCGCCCGCGTTCACATGGACCGCTGTTCCCAGAGCCTTCTGGACCCCGGCGACCCCACCTCTGTCCCTCTCCCCTGTTCGGAACGAGACTTTTGCAAAGTGACTCTGGGCGCCCAGCCTACGCGGGGACAAACAGGGGGTGAGGGGATGCGAGGCGCGAGGTGCGGACGGCGGGGCGGGTCTGCTGGCTGCCGCAGACTGCGAGACGCCAGGTGAGCGGCCAAGGCGGGAGCGACCGGACGCCGAGGGCCGGGCGGGGCCGGTCCGGGGCGCGGGGGGAGGGGCGGGGCCGCGAGCTACAGGGTCCCGAGAGACCCGGCCCCAAGAGCTCATGCACAGCCAGGCGGGAGGAGGGCGATCGTCCATTCCCGAGCTCCACCGCTCCAGGCTCCGCAGCAGCCCATACCTCCGTGGTTCTCACTCCTATCTGCCCGGGAAATGGGACATCGCGGCGGACAGGTGCTGACGCGGAATCTGCAGCCGGGTGGTTCGGAGCGCGATGCGTTCATGACCCGTGCGGGGTAGGGGGTGGGGGGCGACCAAGAAACAAGGGCTCTTGTGGCAGGGAAGGAGTCACGTCCTGGATGGCAAAACAACGGCGAAGGACCGCGGCCACCCGGGAGAGGCAAGCGGAGACTAGCGGCGCCATGCCCCGGGAAGAGGGAGAGAACGGCCTTCCGGAGCCAGCGAAGAACCAGGCGAGCAGGCACCCGGGTCCGCAGAAGCATCGCCCGAGCAATCCTGGAACGCGCAGAGCCCGCCGGTGCCCGGGATCCTCAGCGGTCGAGATGCAGCCCTTCTCCATCCTCGCTTCTCCTGTCACCTATGGGCGCCCAGCCTCGCTTCCTCACTGTGCCACAGACCCACCCTGCGCCAGCAGCAGAAGACCCGGTTTCCAGACCAGAGAAGCCGCCGAGCACCACTCCAAACTACGTCTCAGGGTCGCCTAGGCCGCGGCCCGCAAGCCCCTTTGCCCCCTCATGCATCGCAGGCGCCCTTACTCCAGGTGAGGAGTCCGGAGCAGCCACCCAGACCAGAACAGGAGGGTGAAAATTCGGAAAGATGGGTTAAAAAGAGGAAAGTTTGAGACCAAAATAGCTCCAAAGTTAAATGTGTGCGTTTTAAGGGCCAGATCCTGTCTTAGAGGGCAGGAAAAAGCGGAGTTTTAAGTGCGCCCAGGTGAGATCCGGTTTGGGTGAAAATAAACTTGGAACATACAGCCACTTCTCTGACAGAGAGTCGACCTCCTGGAAACACATAGCCTCATGTTTTCACGGTCTCGTTAAGCAGTTTTATTTCGATTTGTTTTCAAATATAAAATCAAGAAGTGTGGAAATAAGGTCTCTGCCCATCGCCCTTTCGCAAGTATGAACTCCTGATCAAGTCCCTCTCTTCCACCCTCCCTTTTAATTTTGCTGCATATTTTAGACAAGCCAACATCACACCATTTCGCTGTTAAATTCATAAATGCACTTTAGATTTTTTTTTTACAGTAACAGTCTGACTATCCCAATAAATTCTCAGCCTGGCTTAACACCCACGATACACAATAAATTCTCAGTTGTCTCTAATGGTGGAAGGGCACGCACGCAATTTTGTTGTTTTGTTTTTCTGATCTGATTTTGCTGAACTGTCCAGGTAATAATAAGCAGCAACACCTTTATAATAATGAAAATACAACACAACAAAACAAAGAGCAGCTGCTGCAGGAATATGCTCTTTCCCTCATGTCCTCAGGAAGCCCCAGCCCATCCCATTTCCCTTCAGTCCTTCAATCCCAGTGCCTGTTGCCAATAGACTGAGTGAGCATACACACACTGTGAGGACAAAGTGTGTCCTCACTCCAGTCCACTGCCAAGGGAAAGGCCATCTCTACTTTCCTTCCAGGTCAACCGGGCACCCAGGAAGTGGCTCCAGGCTAGCTGACTAGAGGAGTTCCAAGGCAGGGACACTACTTCCCCCAGTCCCTTCCTCATAGCATTTGGTGAATGCTCTGGTTGCCATTCACTGAAGGAAAGGAACCACCTCATCCCCACTCCGTCCCCACCCCTGGTTATCAGCACCAGCAGGTAGAGCCCACAGAATCCTCAACCTTGTTAGTGTCTGGCCTCCCAGCAGCTTCTCTGACCCAGAGTCCATGTTCTGTAGATGCTCTGCATTCATTTTCCACTGTGTTGCTAGGTGGGGCAAAAGGGCCCTCAGGAGAGAGAAAAGAAGGCTCCCGGCTTAGCTCACCTGGCCAGTGCCCAGCCTCTTGGTCTAAACCCAGCTGGGCTGTTTTCTCTGTGAGGGCAGAGCCCAGTCTCTGGGGAGCTTCCTCCTCAGCAGCCAGTGTGTGTGTGTGTGTGTGTGTGTGTGTGTGTGTGTGTGTGTGTTGTCTATATTGCAGTATTCCTGCAGCTGGTAGGGTAGGGGTGCAGTTTGCAGGAAGACGGTTGATTTCTCCAGTGCCTACTGTGGTTTGCTTTGATTTGTGTTGAGGCAGGAAGGAATCTTCTTGGATGTCCTTGCTTTCTGAGCCAGAGCCAAGTGGCCAGTGGTGGGCCCACACCCCCACACCGCACTCCCCCACTCCACCCAGTATCTAGAGAGATGGGCTAGCTTAGGGCTGCTTGTGGACTGGTAACTGCTGGTAACTGCTGCACATGTCCTGTCCAAGCATGGGCACTGTTGTTTTCACATACAGAATGCAGACAGAGTACATGCAGACAGGGTACATGCCATATGGCTTGTGATGGGAAACTGAGGCCTTGAAAAGAGGGCTTGTGGGTGGGATGCCTCTTGCCAGTAGTAGAGGGTCCACTTAAAGGGCATGTATTAAGGTGGGCTATTTGACTCTCATAAGCATGGAGGTCCCTCAGTTCAGGGTGGTTGCAGCTGAACCTCACTAAGCTGTGAGTGAGGCTGAACCATTCATCTTCTGCCAGCAAGTCAACCCAACGAGGTGTGTGTGCCTGCAACCAATGCCAAGATCAGGACTCACTAAGGCCCCCAGCTGGTCCTGGCACACTCTTGTCCCTGAATGTTGAGGGCTTGAATGTTGTGTGTTACATTTGGATCAGTTCTTTCTGTTTAGGGCTGCCTTCCTACCCTGCACCCCCGTACCTGGTGAACACTTATGGGGCATGGTGAGTTTGCCTGAGCCTGGTGAGCTGAACCAGTTGAGGAGCTGCTTCCTGTCACCAGGTCTCATTCCTAGTTCCAGGAGACACTACTTCCTCGCTGAGGGACTCCAAGACTTCCCTAGGAGGCTGGAGGCTGGTTAGAGAAGTGGACATCTCTCCAGCCCAATGTTGCAAATTCTATCAAAAAATGTAATTCTTCTCCAACAGCATAGATCCTGCTTAGACAGCTGGCTCAGTTCCTCCCCAAGTGGATGAAGTTCCATTGCAGGTGCCCATAGGACCCTGTCCCTTGTGACCTCATGTGGCAGGTGACTCCCCTGTGGCTTTGTAAGGCATTATGATTTGGATACATTTGTTGCTGAGGGGCTCAGAGATACTCTGTGGTTAGCATGCTAGAAGGTACCAGATAGTAACTGGAATAAAATGATCTCAAGATGATTGCCTTCTTCTGGGTCTAACTACGCATTTTGAAAGGGCTGAGGAGAATGGCTCCTGACCTGAGCACCCTGAGACCTTGGCAGTGGGGCTAGCATTCCCACCTGGAACACAGCATGTAGGATGTGTAGGGTTAGAGGGGTGCCATGGGAAGGTCCATTGTGTATACAGGACAAGACTCAAAGAGGCCAGCCATCACTGCTGTGGGAACCTGTGCTGCTGTGCTAGGAACTGCAAAGTGTTACTGGCTCCAGGGTGGGCAGAGATTTGTCCTGAGAGTAATACAACAGCAACAGAAGCCAGGGCATCAAAGTCAGGTGAAGGCACAGTGGAGAGGATGAGGGAGAGGTAGGCCTGCTTGTTTTGTCTGGGAACAATCCATACCCTGGGTAGCTGCTGACCAGGGTCCAAAGCCTTTGAAAACTCCAAGTTCGTTGAAATGTATTATAGTCTCTCCCAGACAAAGCTGGCTTTACTCATGGCAAAGCAGTTTAGGGTACTCCAACACAGAGAGTACCCAGGCTCCAAACTGTGAAGGACCAACTGATGTGGAAGACTGGCCTAGGGAGGGGACTGTTGGTCAAGGACCAATGTTCTTTCCACATCCTCAGGGCTGGAGAACTGAGAGCAAAAGGAGAGGGAAAGAAAGGAAGCGCTCTGTGGAGCACTGCCACTTCCATAATAGAAGCCAGCTCTTTGGACTAGCATGAAGGTGAGAAAACATCACACACACACACACACACACACACACACACACACACACACACACACGGAGGGAGGGACTCCCCCAGGCTCCTGGCACCTTCTCCTAGGCTGTCTGGCACCACCTTGGGTGCCCCAAGCCCAGTGTGGCCTGGTGGCTGTGGGATGTCTGCTTCCAGGTGAAGCAGGAAGGAAAGGAAGGAAGACAGGTCCAGGGTCCCCTGTTAAGACTGAGAGTGAAGTAACCCCTTCAATGTCCTCTTCCATTTAAGCCCGAAAGCACACCAAATAAACTACCATTTTTCACACAGAGCAGGGCTCACCTGTATGTAGGAGCATCAGCTTAGAGACAAGGGAGGTGAGTGACCCTGGTGGTCTAGACTGTCCAAGCAACTTCCCCTGAGCTCCCACAAGGAGGCTACAGACGGACCAGGAGAGGCAGGAGAAAGCACCTCAATGCCTTGCTGGAAGAGCTAGAGCGCTTTCCCCCTCCCCAAGAATTTCCACACAGATCCTGCTGTCTGTCCTAAGTGCCAGTAAGGTTAGTGGACACATAGCCTCATTGGTTCTTGCGACAAGTTGGTAGTCAAAAAGAGAGAGAGAGTCCTGCCCTCACCTGCCCGTGCCTTCTGGTTTTAGTCCCCAGAACTCTAGAACATACTGTCATCTTTACATCGCTTGCTACTCCTCACTCTTGGAAACCTTTAAGCCTTCCACAGAGGAGGTCCAGCAGGGCCTCCCTGTCAAGAGGAGAGTAAAATTTAGGACCATAGACACCGAAGGTGGCGCCATCCTGCACCACCCACCTACCCCTGGGCAGCCTTCCCACGTCTCTAGTCAGCTTTAAGAGGGAAGCACCCACTCACTCAGGCCTGCTACCAGGAGAGTCTCTGCCCAGCGACCACACAGCAGCGAGTCCATCCAGAAAACGTCCCTTTTTATTCCATATGCAAAGAAGTAGATTCATCACAGAAAAAAAAAAAAAAAGTCTTCGCCAAGCCAAGAGAACCAAGGCTGCCTAAGAGAGTAGCCCTCTTCCGAAGAGAGGCCCAAGATGGGATGTTCCAAGGCCGTGGCTCTCTGCGCTGTCCCTTGGAAGGGGACCCTGCTGTCTATGTTCCTGTGAGGTCCCGAGAAGAAGACAGTTTTAGTTAGGGACAGGGTGCCTCGGGGACAGTCACCGTGCAGTTTCTTGGCCAACCCGTTCCAGGTGTCCATTTGCTGCCGAGGAGCCCGTAACTTCTCAGCACTTGGTGCAGGTGAGAGCGGTTGCATCGTCATTGCCGCTTTCCTTCGAGCCGGGCTCCAGCCCTGCAGCTATCTGCGAGTCCTCGCTGCCGCCGTCCGGTACACTCTGGAGCCGCTGCCCACAGAGACCGCAGTCCGAGGGTCTGCGAGGCGCGCCTGCATTGAGGGTGCGGGCTCACACCAGCCCCGGCATCTGCGCGCGCAGGAAGGGCACCGAGGCGGCGGCGGGGAAGGCGGCCAGCGGGTAAGCCAGCGCGCCGGAGAAACCAAGCAGCGGTGGCGGCGGCGCGGGTGCTGGCGCGGCCAGCGGGAAGGGCAGCGCGGGTCCCGCTGCGGCCGGGGGACTCTCGTGATAGAGCACCGGCACGCGGACCAGACGCTGTGCGCTCGGCGGGGACAAACTCGCCGCTTCCAGCTCCGCCGCCAGCTGCCGCTTCCACTTGTTGCGACGGTTCTGGAACCAGATCTTGACCTGCGTCTCAGTGAGCTGCAGCGAGGCGGCGAGGCCTGCGCGTTCCGCGCTGCTCAGGTATCGCTTCAGGTCGAAAGTGGACTCGAGCTGGAAGACCTGGCTGCGCGAGAAGACCGTGCGCGTCTTCTTCTTGCGGCCGCCGCGCGCCTCCCCAGCCGCAGCCGCAGCTGCCGCCGGGGCCTCGGCAAGCTCTGCCGCCTCCTCCCCTCCAGCCGCTGGGCCCTGTGTCGTCTCCTCCCGCGGCAAGGCTCCCGGCCCGGGGCACCGCGGCCAAGAGCTCTCCTCGCCGGTCTCTGGAGAGTCCCGGTCGCTTGCTGCAGGGGAGAAATGGGCATAGTGGTAGGTTCTAAGGGATGCCTAGAAGGAGTCACTGAGACAGGATTCCTCCCACCTTCAAATCCTCCACAGCCACAAGGCCACAGGCTGGGGTAGGGGCATCTAACACTGGGGGTTGGGGGAGTGGTAGAGGCATAAGGTGAAGCCCAAGACCAGGGCAAATACGTGGCAGCATACACCCAGAGGAGGCCAGAGAGAGAAAGAAAGAAAAAGGCTAACTCAAAAGGCAAGCTGACCTTTGCGATTGCTCCTGGTTCAGCTGTACCCCAGGCCTCCCACAATCGCACGAAGGACAAAAGAACCGAGGTCCTTCTGAGTTATGTACACACAGAGACTGACACACAACCTGGCAGCTAGGGGCCAAGGCTTCCCCATCACTCACGGTGGGAAGGGGGAAGACAGACACCAGGGAAACGACACTTAGGAGAAACACATCCCCAAAAACTCCACTGGAGTGACAGTGGCACAACCCTGACCCAGACATTCTCAGAGGCAGGCCCTCCGCAGCAGCAAACTCACTCCAGGAGAGCACAGAGGAAGGCTATTCTGGGGCCCACAATATCCTACCCTGCCCCAAGCATCTCCCACACTTGTTTGGGGGCTCCTTTCCCAGAGAATCTCTGGACTCATGGCCCAAGTACCAAGCTCATTGCTGGCAAGGGAGTCACCAGGTTTTAGAAGTTCATGGGGCCCCTGGTGCTCCTCTAGACTTCCGGGCCCATGGAGCCTGTCCTTCTGACTTATAAGTCAAGGAGGGTTTGGGCCCAGGTTATACCTCAGCATGGTGGGCTTGTGTGTATGGCTAAACTGCCTGGTGTCCTTGGAAGAAGCATGCTGATCCCACTTGTGCCCCTGCTCAGCCTCCATGTTCAGTGCTCTCTCAGTGCCCACTACTAAGTCACATAGCAGGATGGTATGTATGCAGCCAGACCTAGGGACTTACTGCATCCACACAAGATACCCTGAGTCCCTATACTCACAGAGATCCACATAATGCCCGAAGTGCTAATCTGACTCACCTGTCCTGATAGGAATAGGGAATGCAAACCCGCATGGTACGAAATAAGGAGGAGCCACCTTTGGGGACACTTGGCTGCAGGTGAGGATGGCCTAACTAGAGGGGGGATTAAAATGCATCTTGCAAGAGTCTCATCATTGGATTTCAGAAAATTACAGGGCCCTATTTATAAGTTTCTGTAAAGAAGGCAGGCATCCCAGACCTGGGCTGGGAGACCTGTCCTTCTGCTCCATGCCAGGAAGGTGGTAGTATTTAAGAGTGGCCCCAGTCCACTTACTACCCCAAAGCTCCCGGACCTACACAAATGGCTCCCAGAGCTTCAATGGGCAAAGTCTTTAGCCATGTAGAAGTCCGTATGTTTAGAGGCAGGCTGGCAAAGAGGGGCTGGGGTGGGGGAGGTTGAAATATCTTTCCTGTCTTCTTGAAGGTTGTTCTCTAAAGGGCAGGCCCTAAGAGAGGTAAGGACCCTCTGGAGAAAGACAGAGGCAGAGTCAGGATGTCCATGCCAGAGGGGTAAGTGGTTTCTGGTACTGAGAAGCCCCCACCCCTATTCTCTGAGCCCTCTACAGGAAACAAAGGCCAAGGCGGGGGTGGGGATGGGGGAGGGGCAAGAATTGAAGAGGGGTGGAATGGACCCTTCAGAGTGGACTCCCACCAGTCTCAGCCCTGGTGCCTGGGAAGACCCAAAGGGAGGCCCTGGCTCAGCCTGTACTCTTACTGCAGCCAGTAGAGCACAAGATACTTAGGGGGTCACAGTTGCTATAGAAGAAGGCCTCCCAACCAGCCCCCATAACTATGAAATCTCTGCTCAGTCCCCCTTTTATTTATTTTAGTGCTTGACCCCAAGGTCTTCCCCTCCTCTGCTTCCTTCCTCTCCCATCATTTCCCTTTCATCTTCACCCTGTCTCTCAATATACCCCCTTTAACTCTCTTGTCTTCCCGCGGCCTGTTTCACTAACCTCTCTCCTGTCTGCAATTTCGCGTTTTCCGGCCTTAACCCGCACCTTAGTACCTCCACGCATGGACCGCCATCCTTGGTCTCCAAAAACTGCCCAAGATGGCTTTCCAAGGGGGTCTCATACTACCCAGACCCCAGTACACAGAAGATTACAGGCTCACCAAATCCGAAGTCACCAAAAGAATGCGCAGGGAGGAATCAGGGCCCTGCGCATTGCCCATTCCTTTCCGCACCCTCACTTACTGTCAGGACTCAGACCACCTCCGTAGCCACCGTGGGCCCGTGGGTACCACCGCGTTGTGCCTCCGCAGCCAAGCGCAAAGGGCGGCCCGGGCCCGGGAGGTGGCCGGGGCCCTAGGCCCAGCGCCCGAGCCCTTGCCTCCCCGCCCAGCCCGCTGCTCGAGCGTAGCTGTCGCCGCCTCTGTAGCCGTCGCCGCCGCGCCTGCTCTGGATCCTCATCCTCCGGGTCATCGTCGTCTTCCTCCTCCTCGCGGACGCCATCGCCCTGGGCTGAGCGCCCCGCGCCCTTGGCCTCGGCTGCCAGCAGGTTCTCGATGAGGAAGGAGGAGGCGCGGGCTGGCGTGGCGCGCCCGGGTTCGGTCAGCTCATCCGGCATCGCGGCCACGGGCCGGTCGGGCAATGGTGGGATCCTGGGGGTCCCAGGTGCCCTGGGGCGCAGCCGCTTCCCGACCTCGCCGGGATCGTGGCGAGCGGCTGCCCAGCGCACGCGCGGGCGGGCCCTGGAGAGCCGCTGCCACGATCGCGGGCGTCGGGCTCCACGAGGCGGGCGTCGGCTTCTGTGCCGCGATAGGCTGGGTTGGAGCGGGTGCGTGCGGACAGCGTTCCCGCAGCTGCCTCGCTTGCCTTTCTCGTAGCGGTTCAGGTCGCCGCCCCAGCCGGCCTCACGGGGGGCGGGGAGGGGGGCGGGGCAGGGGGCGGGGCGGCGCGGACTTCGCTGGCTCAGACCCAAGGACCCGCCGGGTCCCAGAGAGAAGCCACAGCCGGAGACGGGCCCTGCACGCAGGCGGCAGCGCGGCCCAGGGCAGGCGGCCCGGTGGTCGCGCGGGGACGACCCTGCGTGATGCATTCCGGCGGCCCCCCCACCCGCACCCGCGCCGGGGAGGGGGGAGAAGGGCGGGTCCTTGGCTGAGAGGCCGACCATTGGCTACAGGGTCGCTGAGAGGACCAGGTTGGCCAATCGTGTCGGAGGAGAGCCAGGAGGAGAGCCAGTACTCACCCGCTCGCTGAGAGCGTGTCGGAACCCGCAGAACGCACGGTTTGTGCGTGAGTCCGTGTGACTGTGTATTCACAACGCGTGTAAGAACTGCAGCCGGTTGGATCGCAATCTCACTTTTTAAAAAGCCCGGTGCGTGTAATTAAAAAAGGGAACTCCCAAAGCAAGGTTGTAGAAATGCGACATATTTTAACACTGATGCATAACGAAATATGCTTTCCGTGCCATCGCGGTGCGATGGAATGTTCGTTTCCAAGGTTCAGTCTCTATGTGTAAAGAGACCCAAACCCGAAGGGCCCAGCTCTTGCCTCCTGGTAACAGGCTGGCTGAGAGCCTGTTACCTCCGCGCTGGCTCCTCCATTCCTGGCTCGATCTTTTTCAGGCCGGTGAGAACTTCAGGCCAGCCACTGTGAGGGTCTGAAGGTCGTGCGGGGCAGTCCCTCCTCCTGTCTCTGTTTCTTGCCCTGCCCAGCGTCAGTTGTCTTTTCCCACTTCAGGAGAAAGGCCGTAAAGGGTAATCCAGACTTCGCTGAGGCCGGCGGAGCTGTGACCCACTTTCCACGCGAGCAGGGGACAGCCGAGTCACTAAGGGGAGCGCTTCACTGGACACGGGTTATCACGGAATGGCGCATCCAGCAGTTCAGTGCGGCTCCACAGCCAGTGCCTAATAAAGCGTGTTCCACATTCCAGGAAGGAGATTGCAGGCGCCCACGTTTCCGCCTGCTTTACTCAATCTTCAAAACGAGCGCTATTTTCGAAAGGGGGAAACTGATAAGAGAGTCCCTCCCCTCCCATGGTAAGTGGCTCTCGAGGCTTGGAGTCCAGAGCTTGCCTTGAATGGGAGGCAGGGTGAGCAACCAGGCTGTGGAAACATTGGGGCCTGCACCCTACCGGCCTGGGTGTGTCTTCTTGGTAGCTGCTGAGAAGGATTTCTGGCTGGAAACCTGGGTGGGAGGTGGGCTAGAACTCGATTTCGGTCCCATATTCTGCAAGGCAAGAAGGATCTGTGGCAAGCAGCCATATCTCATAGAAGAGGGCTCTGGTCCAAAGTTAGGTGTCTCTGAGAAGAATCTACTCCGTTGTGCGAGCGAACGCGACTTTTTTGGTGTCTAGGCTCAGAAAGACTCAGGACCTGGGTAGAGGGAAGGAGAGAGAAATTAGCACCCAAATTCGTTTGTAGGAGTCAGGCATAAACCTGGACCAATGGGAGTTGTTTTTAACGGATGAAGAGAGTGGGACCAGAGTGGCTGTGGGAAGAACCACCCAAAGTATGAAAGTTTCAGGCTCCCCTGTGAGCAGTACCTTCCGCCCTGTAAAACCGCAAGCCTGTTGAGTGGGTTGTGGCTTTCATTTCTCTGCGCACTGTCTGGGTGGGGGAGCCAGGCCAGGCTTCTTCGGAGTCTGGGTTGTAATTCCCTCTGCTCTAGGGCTGTGTGGCCCTCGCTCCGCCTGGCGCCTTGCTGGTAAACCATGGAAAAGTGCTGCAGTAGCTTCGTGGCCTTTGAGTGGAAACCTGCCTTGCTTGATACCTGCATGCTAACAGAGCACAATGCTGCTGACCCACCACTCCCTCTGGGGATGCACTTGAGATGGGTTCCTAAACTCCAGACCAGTGAGGGGTGTGGTTAGGAGTGGGGAAAGGGCACCTACCTCTCCTGAAATGGACTTGGGAAGCACTGCCGAGAATGAGAGAATGACAGCAGCTGGAGCCTGGATCCTGCTGACTGCAAAAGGGCTAGTGGTTGCCACCCAGCAACAGGGTGTGTATGTGTCAGGAACCAGAGTGTATGTGTCAGGAACGCCCAAGCTGGCCCAATGGGTGCTCGCCCAGGTCCAGGGGCCCACAAGCTCAGCCTACAGGGAGGAGAGCAGAGAGGTAATGCTTGACTCCTTGCCTCCCAAGGTCCGCTCTGATGCCACCCAGCATCTAGGCCATAAAGGCAAGTTTGTCCCAATTTAAGGCCAGTTTGGCCAAGGAAGTGAAGCTGCCAAGCATGATCCTGATCAGCACCCAATATCCCTGGTTTCCTTTACATTCCCTGCAGAATTCTAGGGCTGGAGGACTGTCTCCTCCCCAGCCCTATATACACCCATATACATGAATGGGTGTATACACCCATTCATGTATACACACACACACACACACACACACACACACACACACACACAGAGAGAGAGAGAGAGAGAGAGAGAGAGAGAGAGAGAGAGAGAGAGAGAGCAGTTTGCCCAGGCTGTGGCTTCTCTGTCCACTTTGTCCCTGTGCCCCGCCCCCATCTCACCTCTCCTGTGTGCTGGGACCTGTCAGGAAACCTTCCAGTCAGCCTGGCCCAGAAGCTGTTCACCTAAATCTGAGCAACTGGATCTGTGAGAGTAGCCGGCTGCAGGGCCACTGCCCATTTCCCTTCAGTAAATTTTGTCATTTGGAAAAAGTTTACAAAATTCTCATTTTAAATTTAAATTTTTGCCTTATTTTTGTTTCCTTCACCCCTTACCCAACCTTATTTCTTCTCACACCACCCCCTACACAACACAGATGTCTGCTCTTAGGTTTTGATTGACAAAAACCAACACTCCATGTACACTTTCTCAGTTTCTTATTTTCAAAGCCAATCACCGGGCAGCTTGAATCCAGGACCCCTTCAGATGTCAAAATCTGCAGGTGTCCAATTAGCTCACACAGGCCTTGAGTTCTAGGTAATGCTCCTCCCTCCATCTCCCTACCCCCAGTGCTGCCATTGCCAGCCTGCACCACCATCTCTGGTTACTTCCTAAATAAAAACACACTAGCATAGGCACCCACACCTCCTGTGTGCTTCAAATGTCTCTAGATGGCTGATAGACCTAGTGAGATGTGGGTACTATGGAACCTCTATTCGGTAGCATTTGGGGATCATGATAAAAGGCCCTGTACCTGACACAGGACAGATGCAAGTTTTCCTTCAGATTGCCATTTTTGTCATTCTGGGAATAAAATCCCTTTAAACATATTTTTGGCTTTTGGTTGGTTGGATCTGAGGATGGGAGATCTGTAGGTAAAGAGGGCTGACTGCCACATATCTAAACAACCAACCCAACAATGTGGGGTTTCGTTTTGTTTTCCAGTCCCATTTTCCAGGATGTCGTGTATGCCTGGCACATCAAGCCACGCACCCAGTCCTTTCATTTCTTTCATGGAGTTGGGAGTGATAAGGAGTCATATGCAGAGCCTAAGGAGCTGTACCCTGTCCTGCTATTTCATTTTTTACCCACTATGGCCATTCCCATGCCAAAGTTCCATTACTGTGGCCAGGTAGCTTGTTTCCCAAGCCTGGCCAAAGTGCACAGACATTCACCAAATCACTCAGGACTTCATTGTGGCTTGTCTTCAATTCAGGAAGTGTGGGCTGCTGTTGGACAACCAAGTGCAGGCAAGAGGGACAGGCAGCCCCACCCAGGCAGACACATTTTCTTTCATTATCCAGAGGGATTTTTGCAGGACAAGCATCTAGTCTGGGAATCACATCCATTGCTCTGTGGAGGGAGCAGTGGTCAGTCATGGGTTCCAAGAGAGTTCAAGGGTAAGGGATCAAACAGAGGCAGTTGGAGAGGCACTTACTTTTGTTGGATAGTAAGGTGGGAGACGCTGTAATCAAGCTGAAGCAGTCACTCCCTTCCCTGCAGGGGCTGTGTCTTTTGAGGGACTAAGGTCCCTCCCTCTCCACTATTGTAGATACTGGGGTGGGCAGAACACTAGCACTTCAAAGTCACTGCAGACAGACAGCTGTGTTCTTCCCAGGCCTTACCACTTCCCAGCACTGGTTTTATCTCACTTTCCTGGTTGCTTAGGTAGGAAAGAGTTCTCTGTCCACTGACTATGAGAGAAGTGAAGCCCCGGCTGAATGAGTTAGGGAGCTAGAGTCTGGTCCTGGAAGGACAGCTGCAAGAAAAGAGAGGCCAGTGGGTCCTTTGCAGGCCAGATAAACAATATGGTTCTTAATTTGGAAAGCAACAGGGAGCCACTGAAGGTTGTTAAGCTAGAGATATAAAACTATTAAAACTGGAAGCTTAATCTGAAAGCCAAAGTGACCAAAGGAGGTGCTGCCCACTATCCCTGGCACTTGCAGTGAGGGACTGCAGCCCTTCCTGGGCTGCTGCACTCACTCCCCAAGCCTAGGCAGCTTTAGCTATAGACACCCCTGCGGCAGTGCTCTAGCTGTGTCTTCTCTCTTGGCTCATGGTGGCCGGCACTCAGATCAGAAAGTCACACAGCCTCTTCCACATCCCAGCCAGCAGAAAACAGCCTTGTCCTCAGAGTTGACAGATTTGAATCAAGATCCTGTGTCCTGGCTCACCTCAGCATCTTCAACTGAAAAGGGGACTAAAGAACCACTCACTATCCAGTGAGTAGGATTGTGGGTAGTCCATGCTGTGGACAAAACTTTGTGGTATATTAAAAACAATCTTTTTGAAAAAGATGCAATGTTGGGGAAAGGCTTTATTTTTATTTTTTTATTTTTTTGAGACTGAGTCTCACACAATCCAGGCTAGCCCCAAACTCACTATGTGGCTGAGAATGATCTTGTTCTGATGGACACCCCAACCCTCACCGGCCTCAGCTTCCCAAGTGAGGGATCATAGTCCGGTGGCACTATGGTACTAGGAACCAACTCCCTTCCTGTGTGTTAGGTAAGCTCTCTACCAGCTGAGCACTTAACTGCATTTAAGAGTCTAGTCACTTCTCACCCTGTGAAAATCTCCCTTTAAAACTGGAAAGAGGAAGGGAGTTTTCTCTGCAGTTAAGAACTTGGAGGATGGAAAAGAAAGAGAGACATGAGGAAGGGTTAGGAAAAAGGGAGGGGAGGGAATAAGAGAAAGGGGAGGTAGAAGAGGATGAGGGAGGAGGAGGGGAAGAAGAGGGAGTAGAGGAGGAGCTGGCTTGTAGAAGCTGAGATGGGCCAGGACAAGGAGCTGGGGAAAGCTGATGGGGAGGGAGCTTGAAAAAACACACAGCCCTGGGGTCCTCAGCTGCCCTATTGTGCTAACAGCTGGGTGGGTTTTGTCCTCTGCAGGACTCTACCTTCCTGGAGCTGAGTTATAGCTGGGGCAGCCTGTGAGCTCTGCAGCTCTGTTCCTCCTCTTCAGCCCCTCCATGTTCATATATGCACATGTGTAATTTGAATCTTTCCCAAGTCTTCAGAAAAGCCATGCTGCCCTGCCCAGACTCCAGGAACAAACAGTTGCCCTGCCTGCTCAAGGGAAGATCTGGGGAAGCCATGGGCAAAACACAGCAGCACTGAGACCCACCTTATCCAGGAACCTTCAGAGCCCTGCTTGTCAGAGGAGTAGATAGACCTTGATGGTCTCACCTTGTGCTCACTTTGCCTAGGCTTGCGACTGTGTCTTTTGGGGCAGGAGAACATCTGACACCAGTGAATGTTTCAAACCTACAAAAGTGGACTGAATACCATCTCCCCCAGCACCAGCTTTCCTGGCTATTCCACTGACCCATCCATTTTCCCCCTCAGCCAACTCGGCCTTTTCTAATTTCTTTCCCCCAGGAGTAGCAGGCCACAGGATAATCTGCTGTTAGAGTCTGGGCTGTCCTGCTGTTTCCCTGGAGATAGGACATTATATTAGGAACAGCTAGAAATACATGAATTTGGGTCCCAGCTCTGCCCACTGAGCAGCAGAGACTCTAACTGCCTCCCTCAGTCCCCTGCAGGTGGTCATTAGGCTTCCAGGGCTGGTGGCTGAGGTGGCTTCAGGAGTGTCAGAGGCAGTGGGCAAGAAGAGAAAAGGCTGCAAGAAGAAATCATCTGAGATGGCTGATAGACAGCCAGATGGATGGAATCTTGGCTGGGGGGCCCCCTTTCTCCTGGAACCTGCCTGGAGCTGCCTGCCTGGTCCAACTCTCTGTATCCCCATCTTTCCCCAGCTGTGGTCATTTTAACACTAGTGGGATGTCTGGTTTTAATGTGAGGAGCACCTCGAAATAGGAGCAGGTTTGGTTTCCACAATGGAGCACAGATTTCTGCTGGAGTTATCTAAATCCCAGGGGATCATTCGCCAGCTTTGGCTGCCCATGACCCTGATTGGAAGTGACTTGAGGTTGGGTAAAGAGGTTGGAACAAAGGGCTGAATGGTCATGATGCAGGAAAACTTTTCCTAAGGACTCAGAGACATGGAGCCTTCTGGAAAGCAAAGCTGGTGACGGAGCAGTGAGGCAGCCTGCAGATGTGGACAGCTCTGCCCTCCATCTTGGAGAGGATGCCTGTGGCATCTGAGCAGGGTAGGCTTGGCAAGGAGTCCTGCCATCTTGGGAGAACCTGGAGGCTTAGTGTTCATCCCCCCCGATGGCCAAGGTGGTGAAGGATTTGTTTGGAACAAGCTCCTCCCCTCAGTTTCTAACAGTTTAATGGTTTCTGGCGAATACTCGGAGTCCCACAAGGCCATGAGAGAGAAGCGATGATGTCCCAGTCATCTACTGTCTATTCATGCATTCATCCATCCATCCATGTATCCATCCATGCATCCATATGCCCTCGGGGATGGGGTTAGCACCTCATAAAATTGCTTGAAAAAGTGGGTTGACATTTCACTCTTCCACCAAATGAGGTCACTGAGAAGGTACCATCTTAGAGGCAGAGGGCAGCCATCACCAGCCCCTGAACCTGCTGGCACCCCAGTCTTCAGCTCCGGATCTGCAGAGCTGTGGAAGCAAATCTTGATTCCTTAGGAAAAACCCAGCCTGAAGTGCCTTTTCTTTCAAAAATGTAGCCTCTGAGAACTGAGACAGCATGTCTATTACTCTCTCAGTGGTGTGACAAAATACCCAAGAGAAGCAAAGTGAGGGAGACAGGTTTTGTTTTGGCTCAGGGCCTTCAAGGTTTCAGCTCATGATCGACTGGCTCCATTGATTTCAAGCTGTGGTAAGAGACTATACCACAGGAGGATGGAACAGGTGGAGCACAGAGTTCACTTCATAACAACCAATCAGGAAGCGAAGATAGAGACACGGGGGTGGGGGTGGGGGGGGTGGGGAGGGCTCAAGGCAAGACATGGCCCCCAGTTGCATACTTCCTCCAAGTAGGCTCCACTGCCAAGCTTTCCTCACCTTCCAACAGCATCATTCACTATAAATGCATAGTTCAGAGCCCCCACAATCCAGATACCCCGCAACCCCACAAAGTCTGAATTTACCAGCTGGGGTTTGAGGCTTCATCATAAGGGTCACATAAAACAATAACATAGCCCTGAAGCTACCTGAGATAAGGGCAATTGCATCATGCCTCATTTGGAAGCTGGTTATGTTCCCTTGAGAATGATTTCAGGACCTGTCAGGGACAGAAAGATATACTTAGTGAGTTCAGTCATATCGAACCTGCTCCACTAAGTCCTGGGCTAGCATTTCTGAATAGCCCACACCTGAGGAGTGATGGGGGATTGTGCTCCCAGAATTCATAGCAACCAGCACCTTGGTGACATGCTCCTCTAAGAAGATCATCACAGTACAGAGTCACCCACACACATACACACACAAAGGCCCCAGACCTGCAATGACCAGTGAGCTTCCCTCCCACCAGGGTAGAGTTCTGGGAAAAAGTGCATCAAATGTCAGGTCTCTAACCAGTATGGATCACTGTGTTTACTGTGCTCGGTGACTGATGGAGTTTTATCTCTCATCTCAACTATTCTCAGCACCTTACAAAGCAGGAATGAGTGGTTGATGGGAAGGATAGTGTGTTTTGCTCTGCAATGAAGGGGAATAACATGGGGACAATTTGTGAGATGGAGTGTGGCTCTCTCAGCCCTGAGATAGAGATGGGACAGATGGCAGCTTTAATGACTCTGGGATAAACATGTCCATAAAGAGTGTCCAAATTACCCACCATTGCCCTCTTGGGACCAGGGGAGGATGTGCTAACCCAAAACAGCTTTTTGGATCAGAACCTTCCAAACACAAACCACTGGACAGACTTTTATACTTACGAGTTAGCCTTTTCTGGAACCCTCCCACTTCTACACAATAGAGAAAGCCTTCTTCGAAATTTGATCCCCCCTCCCCTTGGAGACTTTGAGAAGCCAAAGCAGGGACCAGAGCCCATGGGTGCCACCTGCAGGAGGCTTGTGGAATTGACCCAATAGCTGCTGGGTAGACATGTGGAAATAAGCATTTCCTTGCATCCCACATTCCTTACCAGGCATGTATAGCACCATACACAAGACATCTTAAAGAGTCTCTATTGTGTAGAGACTTGAGCTCTTTCTTGGTGTAGAGCCAAAGTGAGATTCAGAAACTCCCCATTCCTACAGCACTTACTGGACTAGGGAGTTTACAGCACATCCTGAGGTGCTGGGATGCGGAGCCTAAGGCTGGCTTTAGCAGCCCAGGTGGACAGAAGGACAGGGCAGTGGAGAGGGACTGAAAGCCTTCCTGACTAGACCTCCCACCACACACCAGGAGGAAACTTCATCTTCACATTACAGCCTGCAAATTCAGACCACTTCACTTCTGCCTGTCACTTGTCACCTACTGCTCTGGACTTTGACAAGATCCATGAGTCCAAGTGGATAGTTAACCACATATCATATCCAAGTACATGCCAATGGTTACCCTATGAATAAATGAGGGGAGTTGAAAGAGCCATGTCTTCTTGCATCTAATGTATGACGGTTTTGTAGAGCAAGAGGGTGGAAGGTCCCAAGTCCCCGTGAGCTAAGATGTCCCTTTACAATTGACCAAGGGGGTTCTTATCACCACTTAGGCTTGCTTTTAAGTACAGCAGCCAGAGGCCTGTTTCAGGAAGTTTGACTTACCCTGTTTCTTGGTCTGCAATTAGAGAAAGATGCCAGCAGGGGCAGTCTCCAGGCCTTAGGTTAGTGGCTCTCAACCTTCCTCTTGCTGTGACCCTTTAATACAGTTCCTCATGTTTTGCTGACCCCCAACCATAAAGTTATCTTGTTGCTACTTCATGACTGTAATTTTGCTACTGTTATGAATTGTTATGGCTGGACTTGCCATGAGTGTCTTGCTGGACCCCAGAACATCAGCTTGGGAACTCCACAGTGAGCACAATGACAGCTGATCAGGCAGAGTGGAAGGCCGTTGGGAAGCTCAGACTTTGCCCTACATGGTTGCCCTGCAGAAAGGGCATACCAGGTCACCTGAGAGGTGGTCAGCCATACCCTTGGAGGGGGCAGAAGGGACTCATGGGAAGAACCAGCCCTAAATTGAAAAGACTCAAACAGGGATTTAACATCGGATGCCTTGACGGAATTCAACTTGGGTATAATTCCAAGTTAGGAGATTTGATCAGGATCTGAGCCTTGAGCATCATTTTTGGTCAAATTGGAGTCATGGGACTGGGGAGATACATGTCTGTCTATGTGGGATAAAGAGGGGCTCCTTTTGTCTGTGTGTAGATTGGGGGTGGGGAGAAGCTCCTTCAGGGAGTCTTTGGGGATGGCCCTGCTCATTGTCACATCTCCATCAGGATGAGGATATGAATGCCATGCCTAATCTGTGGCCTCTGTCCAGACCCTGACAGGTCCCACATGGTCCATGCTACAGGCCCACCTGTGCTCTGGCAGCTCAGGTCGCTGTACCCACCTGAAGCTACACTGACGTGGTGGACCCATAGAGGTGTTTCCTTAATGGGGGAGCCCCACCCTTCCTCAACCCTAGAGGGAGCAAGCAGAAGAAGTTGGGCCCTCCTGGAGGAGGGCAGGAGAGAATGCCACTCCTGCACTGGGTCGGGGAACTAAAACACCAGACTGGCCCAGTGCCGCAGGATAAGCAGCTTCCCCAGCCTCTGCTCCACTGACGCTTGAAAAATAGGGGATCCTTGCCCTGTACAGCTAGAGAAAAGAGGTGCCATCACGGAAGCAGAGGGAGGATGATGATGGACTGGACGGACCCCCTCAGAGTCACCCAGCAATCTGCCCCCTACCCCTGCACTTCCTACAAGCTCCAGGTTTGCAGTGTTACCAGGCCCAAGTAGGGTCCCTGGAGCTGCTTCTCATCAGCACTGGTTTCAAATTCCCACCCTGGCTGTGGGAGAGAACCAGGACCAGGACAACAGACCCAAAGCTGTTCTGAGTTTGCTTCTGTCTGTCGCCCTCCCGAGGCTGCAAGAGGCATATTCAGGGTTCCTGAAAGGAGAGGTTTCTATTAGCACCATTTTTGCTAAGGCTGAAATGGAGGCTCCTGGTGTACAAGGGCTCAAGATTTCCTGGCACACAGATGATGATGGTGTTAACCAATGGGGCGGCGCAGCGAGGGCAGAGTGAGTCATAGATGCTTTTCTACTGGAGTCCTTTAGGACAATAAACACGCCAGATATAGCTCCAGGAACTGAGTCGCATGGAGGAGAGCTCTTGGGCCAGCCCACTCTAACGAGGGAGCAAGGAGATGTAGCCTCGGACAGCCCTGGCCCCTGGGAGATTCCGGACTCTGGGGCTTCAGGCACCTGAGTTTCTTTTTCAGGTTTCTCTGAGTTTCGGTGGATGGAGGACATTTAGGCTGCTCCTCAACCCGTCTCAGTCTGCCTGCCACGTGCCTCTCCTTCCCTCCCTCCCAGAACAAGGGAGCCATCTACGGGAGACTTGGGAAGTGCCTCTTTCTCCTCCCTGCAGGACTGCCACAGTTAGTTAGCTAGCGGAGCCTGGATCATTAGATTATAGGTTCCACCCACCCTCGGAAGTCCCAGAGTTCCTTTGGCAAATTCCCAAGGATCGGCCCCAGGCTACTTGGCCGGGGCAGGAATTTGGGTCCTGTTGCTCAGAAACTTCCTCCCTTGTCCTACAGTGCAGTCTCCAGAGAGTAGACTCTACCCCAGCCCTGTGGGGGCATTAATTGTCAGGTGCTTCCAAAACAGTCATGCAGGGCTATGGGTCTGGCTCGGGCCTCAGTGCCTATGCCTCTGCCTGCCACTCTTCTGGCCAGTGATCTTGCTGCCTAGGCCAGCCTTGCTTCTCCTAGGTGCCTGCCAGGCACACCAGCCAGGACAGGGAGTGATGCCTGTACCCAGAGCCTAGACCTACACCCAGGCCTAGTAATTTCAGGGGTAGAAACCAATCTTCCACACAGGGATTTTCAGATCTTTCCCAGAAAGAATGGTTTCTCATCCTGTCATAAGAATGCAGGTCCCCTACTGGGCGGAGGTGGCACACACCTTTAATCCCAGCACTTGGGAGGCAGAGGGAGAAGGATCTCTGTGAGTTCAAGACCAGCCTGGTCTACAAGAGCTAGTTCCAGGACAGCCTCCAAAGCCACAGAGAAACCCTGTCTCGGGGGAAAAAAAAAAAAAGAAAAGAAAAGAAAAAAAGAAAAGGGCTATAGACTGTAAGATTCTAATAACAGGACATTCCAGAAAAGGCAAAACTATGGACAGAATAAAAAGATCATAGGTTGTTGGCAGTTAGGTAGGAGAGGGCAAAAACAAACTTCCATTCTATTTCATCTTGGGGTCAGGGTCGATTCTCAGCGCCCAAGGCCTCTTTGCTTCTCAGGATTTTAACAACCTCTTCCTTCAAGAAGCCACAATCCCATGGCAGCTGGAGAAAAGAGAGGATCAGCAGCTGGGAGCACTTGGGCTCCCATTTGAGCTGGCCGCCTTGGCCCTGCTCAGTCAGCTGCCAAGTACTGCAGGTACCACCCCAGCCCACTCTTTTGCAGCCAGTCCAGGTTCTGGTGCTGCCCTCAGCTCTTCTGGGCTAATGGTGCTTCTCCTGCACTTCTCCACGATGGGCTCTGAGGATCCAGGCAAATTTGGCTAGGGATTGTTTGGACAGATTACCTCCTAACTGCCCCTCCCACCCACCCCCAAACCATCCAAGTTGGTGGCATCTAGGCCCAGAGCTGGAGACCCTACTCACTGCAGAGTCAGCTACTCTACTCCAGGAGGTGACCCTGGGATTTGCCAGGTGTGGTCAAGGAGTGGGAGTTGGGGAGAGAAGGGCTTCTCAGGTCTCTGACACAACACTATCCCCTAACCTGCCTGTTTGTGCTATGGGTCTGAGCAGAGGAAGTAGCCTCTCTTGGTTTTGAAATGTGAGAAACACCCTGAAATTTGTCCCACATCCCTGTCTCAGGCAGCCAGGTCTAAGAGGTGCCCAACACTTTGTGTGGCCCAGCAGAAAATTAAAATGTGGTCCTTGTTCAAAACGAACAAAAATAATGCGGAGGAATATGGCAGCAGAAACAAGCAGGAGGAACGAGTGGGTTGGATAGCCCTGTGAGGCCTGACTCTGAGGGTCTCACCCCTGGACACTGATGCTCTGTCCTGGTGCTCTGCCCTGCTCCCTCCTGAACTAGCCTCTGCCCTGCACACTGAGGCTGTTCCTTGAAGCTGGGAACTGCTTCCTTCCTGCTGCCTGGGTAGCATGATAGCTCTCTCCCACAACCTGCAGAGGGTGCCCAGCCCTCCAGCCTGGGACCAAGAGCAAGCATTCAGGCCAGGTCAGTGAGGGAGAAACAGATTGGCCTCTGCCCAGGAAGAACCTGGGCTAACCTTGACTACCTCAGGCCAGTGCTTGCTGTGAAATCCTGTGTTCCCATTCTTGATAATAAGCCCTTTTCAGAGCTGGAGAAACAGTTACACCTCCACTTCACAACACACACACACACACACACACACACACACACACACACACACACACACACACGGTCAGGAGTTGGGGGAGAAAACCCTGTCTGCACATGTCCTGGGTTTCTGCATTAGCATGGGGATCACTTCACCACGAGGGGCCCACACTCTGGATTAGGATGTACCACACTTGGCCCTGGAGCCTCAGTTTCCCTGTCTGTATAGGGATTAACAATGGAAGCCATGGCTTTCCTCTAGCTTGGTCTGGGCAGGCACAAGTTAAAGCAGTCCTGAGAGATGGGGTCCTGGTCCCTCTGAGGAAGGGTGGGTAGGTATGTTTCTCTGGGTTCCCACTCCATGAATTGCTAGCCTGTACCCATAAGCCAACTGGGATGCACAGCTACTGAAAGGGCCTATGGGTCTGTGATGGTTCCAGAAGGCATGTTGGCAGGTCTTTGATGGTGGCATCTACTCTAACAGGTAAATAGTTCTAGAGTCTACTCAGAAGGCTGCTGTCCTTCCTGGCTCCCCAGGCTCCCCTGCTAGTTACCCTGTGACCCGGGACCACCTGTCCTGGCTACAGAAGATGGGACATTTCCTCCTGGATCATGGAGCAGCTGGGTCCACATGGTCCTCCACCAGGTGTCTGGTTCAAGGGATGGAGGTCCTGGGGACCTATGTCTGTGTATGGATTTTACTTCCCTCTTCCCACTGTGCACCTAGAGGTGGAGCTGCTGCAACAAAGAGGAACTTAAAGAAAAATTCCTGTAGTTCACTGAGTTCTCCCAATACCTGGTGTGGTAGCAGGCAGCCCCTCTTAGCTAAAGAGGAAACAAGCCCAGAGAGGTTAGGGAACCCATTTAAGACCACACAGCCACAAGAAGAGTGAAATTTGAATTCAGGACACTGAGCATCTTGGGCCACCCAGCTTCTTCACACACGTGTGTGTGTACTAATGGACATGTGATCAGTGATTAAAACGTGGAACGCTTTAAAGAAATGTCTGCCTCTGAAGATGAGAACACAAATCCATTTTCTTCATGCTTTGATTGATTTCTCTTCAAGAGCGCTTGCATTATGGAAAGCTTGGCTCTGAAGGTCAGCTGGTTTAAATAGAAGTAAGTCCGGGAAAAACACGTCAACATCACCCCAAGTTCAATGCCCTGGAAAAGCACATCTCAGGCTGCCAGTCACTTGAGGAGCAATGAGGACAGTGTTGGCTTGGCAAAGCTGAGGACTGCCCCTCACAAACCATCACTTGGGCTGTCCCTGTGGACCACCCCTCATAGACCATCCCCTGAGCTGTTCCTCTGGACCATTCTTCACAGAGCATCACTGGGCCATCCTTCTGGACTATCTCTCATAGACCATCCCCTGGACTGTCCCTGAACCATCCCCCCAAACCATCCCCTGGATATCTCTCTGGACCATCCCTCAAAGACCATCTCTCTCTGGACCATCCTTCATAGACCATCCCCTGGGCTGTTTGTCGGGATCATCTTCCATGGGCTGTGCCCTGGGTCTCAGCTCTGGGAGAGGCTGGTCCCTAGGCACTGGCTCTCCTTCCCCTTTCTTATCCCTTCCCTCCAGGAATCTTGACTGAGTACCTGTGGCTGATTTCTGGGACTAGGATAGTGAATCAGAGGCCAGGTCCTTTATTTGTTGGCCTCCTGGGTGTTAATTCACCTGCTTAACCCAGATGGCATATGAGGTCAACTCATCTTCAATTGAGTCTAAGTCCCAGAGAGGTGTGGTAACTTGCCTGAGGCTGCCCAGCAAGCAGGTAGGTCATCAGTCTGCCATTGGGATCTCCCACCAGGCCTTTCCCTCTGTGGTAGTTGGTTTTTGTCAACCTAGACATATAGGGGAAAAGTGAATCTAATTGAGAAAACTCCTCTGTAAGAATGGCCTCCAGGTAAGTCTGTGGGATATTGACTTGATTAATGATTGATTAATTATCATTAGCTCCTGTGCTGGTAGTTCTGCATGGTATAAGAACATAGGCTAAGCAAGCCACAGGGCCAGTAAGCAACACTCCTCTATGGCCTTTGTTTCAATTCCTGCCTTCAGATTCCTACCTTGAGTTCCTGCCTTGACTTCCTCTGATGATGGACTTTTAGTTGAGAGTTATAAGCAGAAATAAACCCTTTCTTCCCCAAGCTGCTTTTGGTTGTGGCATTTTATCACAGCAGTAGAAACCCTCACTAAGACACTCTTCATACTCCTCATGTTTGCAAGTCTATAGCTGGACAGAGGTGGCTCAAACCTCAATGCTTTCACACCTACAGTTTTGTTTGTTTTTGTTTCAGATTTTTATGTTTTTGCTTTTTCGAGACAGGGTTTCTCTGTGTTATGATCCGGGCTGTCCTGGAACTTGCTTTGCAGATCAGGCTGGCCTCAAACTGACAGAGATGCTCCTGCCTCTGCCTCCCAAGTACTGGCATTAAAGGCATGTGCCATCACTGCTGGCTCACACCTAGTTTTGTCCTTTGCCAACTAAGACTTCCTCTCCACCCTGGGAAGGCCATCCACTGTTAAGCCACCCTGTGAAGCATCATGGAGAACTAACCATCCTGTGTGGAGAGTCTCTGACTTCCTTGGTACAGATTCCCCTTCCATACAGATTCCTTACTCCCACTTAAAGAACCCAAGCTGGCCTGATGTTAGGGGCCTCATCCAGAGCATGAATCCAGGCAGCTGTGTTCTTGCAGACTTCCCCTTGCCTGGAAAGTGTGTGAGCAGAGTGGAATGGAGAAGAAGGAAGGAGAGAGAAGACATGTTTGCTGTGTTGTAGAACCTGGGATGACTAGGGTAGAAGGACACACAGGGCTGCCAGGAACAAGGGGCCCTTTGGTGGAAGGAAGCAGCTGTACAGGCCTGGTTAGCATTGTGAACATCACCTCCAGGGTCTTAGGTTCTGCTTTCAGTGACATAAGCCCAGTGGAAGGACTAGTGGGTGGTGTTGTGAGGAAGGCCAATAGGACCCCAGCAGTGGGGAGTCAGAGGAAAGCTTGAGTCAGGAGAATGGAATCCACTCTAAATTTCCTCCACCTCTTAGTTAATCAACCAAGGCAGATTGTCAGAGCATCTTCTGGGATCCAGCTTCCGGAGAGTTCCAGGTTCAGTTGGGTAAAGGCAGTTTGAGTGGAGTGGTCGTGAGCCACTTAGTACACAAGCCCCAGCAGAAAAACAGGAGGAGAAAGACAGGGTATGATGTGATCACACACAGGGTGCAACAGACCTATACCCGGATCTCATTTACCTGTTCCACAGCCCCAAGGGCAGCACACTTGGCAGAGAGACACATCCCACTGCAAGCTCCTGTTGTCAGTGAATTGCACTTGGCAGGCTTTAAAAAGGAAGTAACTAATTTTTTTGTGTTAGCTCATGTGCATGTGCATACACACAAAACTAGTTACTTCTTTTTTAAAGCCTGGCAGAGGACAACTTGTGGGAGTTGGTTCTCTCTCTCTGCCATATGAGTCCTGGGGATCAAACTCAGGTCTTCAGTCTTGGTTGCAGGTGCCTCTACCACGGAGCCATCTCGCCAGCCCTCAGGGTTATAAAGTCATTACTGATTCCTATCAGCAATGTGAGCACTTCTCTCTCTTCAGTCTTGTGGCTTCCAGGAATCACCATAAAGACACCCAGGCAATGCTGCAGACATCAGGTATGCAAGGCTGATCATCGGAGGTCATTCTTGTGCCGGCATTGAGAATGCTGTCTATGCTGGGAAAGTCACATGGACACTATGTTACATCCGACTATGAGATCCAAGATTTGTAAGTGTCCATCACTGGTGACAATGACCATAAAGTTTCTAAGCTTCTTTTCTTTTCTTTTCCCTCTCTGTTTCATTCTTTTCCAAGACAGGGTCTCATTATTTGGCTCTAGATGCCCTAGAACTCAGTATGTAGACCAGGCCAGGCTCAAACTCACAGAGATCTGCCTACCTCTGTCTCCCAAGTGCTGGGATTAAAGGCATGTGCCACCATGCCCAGCATCAAGTTCCTTTTTCACTTGTGTAATTAACAAGGATTTTTCAGGGAGGCACTTTGGAGTACCATGAGTACCCCACTGGGGTCTCATGAATACCCCATTGGTCATCATGCTTCTGATATGATTTATAAAGTGAGGTTCCTGCTCTACTCTGTAGGTTAATCCATGACTACCATTTCCATGTTCAGATTATACCCTCTTTCCTCCAGGATGGCCTGTGTGTTCCTTCAATGTCTCCCTCTCATTCTTTGATCACATCCTGACTCTCTAGCTAGCAGGCCCCTTGACTCTTCCACACTGAATGTTAGGACCAGAAAGTTCTCCATGGAGGGGTCCTGGTTCCTTTTAAGGAAGTCAACACCGAGGGACTGAGTGTGGTGGTGTTGATGCTTTTGCTTCAAGCATTTGCCCAGCAGAGCTGGGGCCAAGCATCAGTGTTTACTCTCACAACTGCACAAATGTGCATGAACACACACACACACACACACACACACACACACACACACACACACACACACACACACACACACGTGATATCCTAAGGAAGCAACTCATGTGAGTACCATGAGGATTCCTATTTTATGCCAGGATAATTATCATAAGAATGTTTTTCCTTGCTTTGACCAAACCTGACAGGAACAATTTATGAGGCTGCTTTATTTTGGCTCTTGGCTTCAGAAGGCTCCATCCACAGTTGCTTGGCCCTCTGCACTTGGGCAGAGAACAGTGGTGGCATGAGTATGAGGCAGAAGGTTCTTTTCTAGTGGAGGGCAGGAATCAGAAAGATAAAAAGGAAAGGGCCAGGGACATGATGCTTCAGAGCAACAGTCATCTACTTCCTTCAGCCAGGCACCACCTCATAGAACTTCCAGAACCCTCAGAATTTGCAGCACAAGACAAAGACTTACCTTTTTCCAAGCAACCTACTTTACAATCGTCACCTTGTCCTTGGCTCCACACCTCCTTGTCAGGAATGCTGAGGATAGCACATTGTTGTGGATTTGTTTTTTAGACAAGTAGAGAGGGTGTGGTTGTTTGAATAAGAGTGACCTCCAAATACTCATATATTTGAATGATTAGACATCAAGGAATGGCACTATCTGAGAAGGATTAGAACAATTAGGAGGTGTGGCCTTGTTGGAAGAAATGTGTCACTAGGGATGGGTTTTGAGGTTTCAAAAGCCCATGCTATGGCCAGGCTGTTTCTTTTTCTGCTGCCTGTGGACCAGGATATAGAAGTCTCAGCTATTTCTCCAGCACCATGTCTGCCTGTGTACTGCCATGCTCCCTACTACAATGATAAAGAACTAAACCTCTGAAACTATAAGCCAGCCCCCAATTAAATGCTTTCTTTTATAAGGGTTGCCCTGGTCATGGTGTTTCTTCACAGCATTAGAACACTGACTAATACAGAGGGTCTGATACTGAGCAGGTTTGCTGTTTTGAAAACCCAGGGACCATAGTGGCCAAGGAAGCTGTGGTAGGGCTGAGCCCCACAGCCATTTTCCCTTCGGGTCTCCCCCTCAAACAACCCCCTCTAAGGCAGCAGAGGGCAAAGATGCTTCTCCAGGAAGCAGAACCCCATGGGTGGGGAAGATGGAATGCTCTCCAGGATCCCCAGTCCTGCATGCCCTGTACAGGTGTGCCATCTTGCACCCACATGTGCCTGGCTGGTCTGCAGGCACTCCCTGTGTTTGAAGGCCTCCATCCTAAGTGAGGTCGAGGCCTAGGCCGGAACGTTCTGAAGCACCTGGAGTCTGCAGTCTGTCTCTGATGAGCTGTGTTTGTTCTTCATCTGATGCTGAAAGGGGCGTGGGGTGAGGCTCAGGGGCCCCTGCTTTGCTCTATACACCTGAGGAGCTGCTGGCTAATTGTTCCCACATCCTCATGATTCGTGCCAGAAAATCAGTCCACGGTGGCTAGAACTGGGCAGGCAGGTCTGCATTGGGCAGTGCTGCCCCCATCCAGACACCTGCTGGATGTTCATAGGCACTGGCCTCAGGCACAGTCAATTCTCCTCTGGCAACCCTGCCAAGCATCACTTCCTCCCACCCATGCCTTCCTACTATGGTTTGCTTTGAATGTCACCTGCTTTCTAGGGTCACATATACGCTGTTTAACTCAAAGTGAAGGCTCATAAAGAAAGCAGACCTCGGGCTCTGTGCCACTGCTGGGCCACCACTGTCCTTGAATGTTTCTCTCCTTTAGCTTTCTCTCACCTTATCTGCTTGGTGGTCACCACCTCCAGGAAACCTCCCTACACTACTCAGAGCTGTCCTGCTTCATGTTCTAGGCAGAGTATGTCCTCAACCTTCCTAGCTTCTAGCTAAGCCAGCATGCCCAGGCTGTGGTTCCTTCATCCTAATGTCCCTGTGAACAGTGCTTTCTGATCCTTGTGCAACACCCCAGGACTACCTGCCCTCTCCCCAAAACAGTATCACTCCAAGAGCCTAATCTCTATTCATTCCCACAAAGCCTTCTTTGCTGTGACTGAGGATGTGCACACAGTTGCAGGCGAGATGTGATTCAGTTGCCACAGGTAAACACACAGGTAACTGAGTGGATGGGAGGTCTGTTTCCTCCCTCTTGCCCATGCTGAGACCCTGGCTGTGGACCAGAGATGCTCATGAGAGCCAAGTGCTCAAGTGGCTTGTGACCAGGTCTTGCCAGGCTGCTTGACACCTTCTAGTCTGGTAGACTGCCTAGCCCCACTCTGGTGTACAGTCAGCCGTGGCCGGAGAGGGTGAGATCATGAGTGTTGGCCAGGAGCCCTTATGGATCATGTGAAATTGAGCAGAGGCTCTGATTGCAGCATCTTCAAGCGATTATTGCTGAGGAATGGCGCGCAGCTGGTGCTGACCCACCAGCCACCAGGAGGGAGCATCTGTCTGTGCTGCTGACTTCAGTTGGACCAACTAGCTGGTGCTCTGTTCTCCGCACAAGGACTCCCCACAATAACCCTCCTAACCCTCCTCTGACCCATTATCCCACCATGATTTATCCAGTAATGCCTGAGTCTCTGGGGTTCTGCCTGGCCAGGTGCAGCTCTTAACTCTGCTTCAGCAGAGACAACAGGGGAGTTAAGTAGCATGCCTTGGGTTGCTCAGCGGGATGCCACTAAGTCATGCCTAAAGCATCTACCTTCCTGATTAGCGAAGTCTAGTTTAGACAGTCTCTTCAGGCAAGGGACAAAGACATAGGACCCTGCTCCAGCCTCTTTCCCCCATTAGCAGAGACACAGATCATCAGGCCCCTCCACATCCCAGGGTGGGAAAGGGGGCTTGGGAAGTTGAGAGTCAGGCTTTTACTAGTACTAGGTACAGCTGGGTGGTGGTGTCACTGGCTACTAATCCCAGCACTCAGGAGATAGAGGCATGTGAATCTCTGTGAGTTCCAGGCTAGCCTGGTCTACAGAGTGAGTTCCAGGACATCCAGGGGTACACAGTGAAACTCCTATCTTGCAGGAAGTAGACAAGGATCTATGTTTTGCCAATGAGAAAAACTGTGTGCTTTACTTAGCAGAGTGACACTGCCTTGGGGCAGCTGGTTGGTGTGGGACCAGTAGTGTTGGGGAATCCAGGACAAAGTTAGAAGTGTTCTTAGAAACATTAGCATGTGGATTGAGGGGCTGGCAAATGTTCTGGGACCTGGTATTGAGCAGAAGTGAGTGGCCCTGTGCTATTGGGATACAGAAGCCCGTCAGGCCCTTCCTCGGGCCAAGGGGCTAGAGCCCTGTTCAGACTGTTCAGGCTGCAGGGCTGAGTGTGAATGCAGAGGCTTGGAAGAACTAGACACTCTTCAGAGAACTGACGGGGCTCCAAAATGCTGTGAGAGCTGTAATTTGCTAAGACAGTTCAGAGTGCTTCAATGAAGCAAGTGAGAAAGCACAGACTCCTGGCTTGGTTCACATCAAAGATACCATATTGTCAACTTTAAATTTATCTCTTAAAGAGCTGAGAGGAAAAATATTAGGTAAAATGGCTGGAATGTGCAAGAAAGCCAGTAACTGTGAACAACCAAGCCAAGAAGAACCATCCCAAGGAGTGGGGAAAATAGGTCTCAGATCTACTCCAGCCTTCATTTCAGAGAAGAGGTGTCATGCAAATGACATGAGGAGTGGCTCTTGGATTGATAGCCTAGTTAATAATAGGCAATGGTCCAGAGAGTGTGATGGGGAAACATAAACTTTGTCTTTTCCTTTCCCTTTCTTTCTTTCTTTCTTTCTTTCTTTCTTTCTTTCTTTCTTTCTTTCTTTCTTTCTTTTGGCATTGTCATGAGTTCTGAAGCTAAAAGCAAAATAAAACAAAACAAATTGTTTTTCTTTTCCATAAAGAGCCAGCAATAATCAAAACCAAATTTACATCAGGGAGGGAAGCCAGGCTATCTTGCTTGTCTCCATATAGAAAATGATATGGCAGGCTCGTCACGGGAAAGGGCAGCTTAGGATCAGACAGACAAGAATGCAGCAGAAAAGGCACAAGTCTCATTTTTATTACCTGCCAGACTGCTAATAAAACTCACATGTTATTTTTTCCGGGTTTTTTCCCCCTACGATATCCGTGCTATTTGTCAATTGTGAAGAATGTGTCAATTCTATGATTCTCTCTGCTTGTAAGCAAATACTCACCTTTGTTCTCCTTTTTCACTCACACTGTCATGGTTTTTTCCCCTAAAGGGACCCCATGTGGCTCAGAGTGAGGACCAGGCATCAGGTGTCTGAAGACTGACTTGAGGCATCTGTAGGAAGCAGAGTGCCTGTGGTGTGGACAGTGGTCCCTGACACAGGGTGGGCAGTGTTCCAGCATGGACATAGAGGCAACAGGGATGAGTGGTCAGAGGACCCCACTGTAAGTTCTCATGTGCCTGCTACAGGTGGAGTGCCACAATAAGCTATGTTCTCTAAAGCTTGCTGGGTACCTGCTGCAAGCACATGGGACTCAGCCCTAGAACATGGCCACTATTCTTGGCGCTGGTCATCTGGAAAATGAGCCCCAAAAACTACATCCTTATCATCGGAGCCCACAAATACTGCATAGTTATGAAAAGAAGCTTTGTGCAGCATGAAGTATGGGTACTGAGGGTCATAGTGGCCTGGATTGCCCATGTGGCTCTAAGTGTAGTCACAAATGTCTCTGTCAGAGGGCACCTGAGGCAGGTCATGCACATGAGGAAAGCTGTGTATAGGTCAAGGGCTGGGGCCACCAGGAGCTGAAGTAAGCAGGTGGGCTCCTCTCTGGAACCTCTGGAGAGAGTGACCTGCCTACACTTCAGCTTTGCCACCTTGACTAGCCAGTGATGCTGATGTCATGTCTCTGGCCTCGGGGACTATGACAAATTGCTATCCTTTTACTTTAAGCTGCTGGGCCAGGGTTCAGCTACAGGAATTGTGTGCATCACCATTCTCCATGCTCAGAAGTGAGTGCATGCTGCCCAGACATTCACACGAAAACACAAACATGCACACATATATGCATACATATTTGCAACCATGTACATGCTCATTGTGGGGCCTTTGTACAGGTTCCCACCACCTGAGACACATGACTCAGGTCCACATGGCTTGAAACCATGGTGCCCCTGGATTCATCTTTCTTCCAAGATGACACTAATTAAAGTTTTCACTTCCTCCTCTCATGCCTCCTGCATTTACTCTTTTTGGTTTTTTTTTTTTCCTTCTGTAGTTCTTCCTGGAGATCTCCATCCCATCATCATGCATTTTCCATGTCTCATTCCATGCTGTTCCACGTTGTCCTGTCCTGGGCAGAGGAATCCTGGTCTGAGCAGACCTTGAAAAGTACTGTTATGGGCCCAGGGATATAGCCTATGCTTTCAGATATGCACAGACAATGTTGCTATGATCTTGAGAAGAGGAAAAGAGGTCTGGGCAGGTCCTGGACACCCCTGGGCTTTTGCAAAGTTCCTCTGGGTCACCAAATATCTTGCACCACAAGCCACCTGATAAAGCCTAAGTTTTGTGTTTTAGCAAGTGTGTCATTGGGAGGGAAGTGTTCACCAGCCGTGACAGTGGCTTTGGCCCTGAAAGATGAGTTGGATCAGCATTGTTCCCTGAGCTTGTATGATGCTCAGACTCAAACTTTTCTGAATATCAAGTCCTTTACCTATACATGGGACATGGAATTTCCCTCTTAAAGCCAGTATGGAGGTCAGAAGTGATAAACCTGGATGATTCAGAAGGCTCAGCAGGTTATAGCATTTGCTGCCAAGCCTAATGACCCAAGTTCGATTCTCAGGACCCACATGGTGAAAGAGAGAACCAACTTGTAAAAGTTATCCTCTGACCTCCACACATGCACAGAGCCAATGAGGGCACACATGAGCACACACTTAACACACATAAAACAAATGTCAAAAAAAAATGATTCGTCTTCATGTCAAGCAGAGAGCTTGGCAACATGTGGTTCTATCAAGTAGTAGAACTGTCTTGCTTGGAGATTGGTGTCACTTGCTGGCTTCTGTTAGTCCCATGTAGTCCTCACAAGTATCTGTTCCCCATTGTATTTGAGGCAGATGAGGGGGTACACAGAAGTAGCCCCTGATCTCACCAGCCCTGGTGCCCCATCAAAAGACCAGACCTTTGGTGTACACACGCCCACAGAGAGGCAAGAGGAGATTCTAGGAGAGCAGCTGGCAGGAGCACCAGGCCCTGCCCACCTCAGGCTTAAGTCACCTGCATTGCCAGGATCCTGCTGTACTCATTTTCCTGTCAGGACAGTCAACAGCTGCCTCCTTGCCAAGCTTCTGCCAATCCAGGCCATGGGCCCTGCTGGGATGCCCTATCTACAGCCCCTAGACCTCACAGGATCCTTATCTAGACCTTCTGACCTCAGAGAAGACAGGTGACTAAAGCAATGGGGACACCAAACCATGGCTCTTTCTTAAAACAGAAGAGTTTTGGGCTGGAGAGATGGCTCAGAGGTTAAGAGCACTCCAGAGGTCCTGAATTCAATTCCCAGGAACCACATGGTGGCTCACAACCATCTATAATGAGATCTGGTGCCCTCTTCTGGCCTGCAGGCAGAACACCGTATACATAAAAAAATAATAAATCTTTTTAAAAAAGAAACAGAAAAGGTTCTGTGGAAAAACATGAGCAGCAGGTGGCCAACAGGGCTGAGCATATCAGCAGAGCTTAGGGCAAGTCTCATTGACCCCCTGCTGTGTCCCTACACCTAGCAACCTCAGCCACTATCAGGGCTTCTCACAGCCTTTCCAGTGGGCCTTGGATCTGACCTTGCTTGGATGTCTCTGCAG
Source organism: Cricetulus griseus (assembly GCF_003668045.3). Lineage (NCBI taxonomy): Eukaryota > Metazoa > Chordata > Mammalia > Rodentia > Cricetidae > Cricetulus > Cricetulus griseus. Next base: position 104,376,300 of record NW_023276807.1, on the reverse strand, counting down.
GTGATGAGCTCACTACCGCCTGAAGATGTTCCTTCAACAGGTGGACAGACAACTCTGCCTCACCTAGGATGCCCACACAGCAGGTTTAGCTGTGTTCTGGGAATGTGAATGTTGGCCTGTTTTCCTGGACCTTGGTGCTGTGGTGTTAGGGCACTATGGCTCTTGAGTATCCCTTCTTTCCCACTACACTATGGTTCCACCCATGCTGTTGGACAAGTAAATAAATGCCAGCACTCTGGGAGGAGAGTCAGCATAAGATAAGAGAGCACTGGCCTTTGGCGGGGCAGGGGGTGCTGTCCACTCCCAGCAGTAAAAGATGCAGGGCTGACGGGACAGTTCCCCAGGGCCTGAGCAGGGCTATAGGATCACAAACACAATCTTCATCTCACCTGCCCAGAGTCTTGCAGGCAGTCGCCCACTCTGGACATAATTCAGACATGACAGGGCACCCTGAGAATCAAAACTGTTCCTTGTGGGGTCCTGTTTACTCAGCTGAGTGGATAAGTCTGAGCAGTAAATGCCATAAAAAAATCACTTTTCTATTTCTGAGCATAGCTGTCAGCGAGATGGGGTTTTAAGTGGTTTGCTGGACCTGCCCCGTGCACAGGAGAGAAAGCCACATGCTTGCGGGGCATCGATTCCCTCTCCCCTTCCCCTCTCTCCTCAGAAGAACCTCGCCCACTGCACGGAATTGGCAGCTTTTCCTGCCAAGGCCTTCTTTCCTGACCATTAGTAAGCCACCTCCCATCACTGGCAAAAGCCACCAAAGAAAGCCCTGCCCTGTCCATACCAGGTTACAAGAAAGGAGTATCCCCAGTACACTAATACTCAGCTTATCGTCCCCATCAGCACAGCAGAATGCCTGACAATAGGGCTCCTGTGGCAGGTGTCCTATCTCAGATGCTGTCACACTGGAGCAGGGTAGCCCAAACCCAACACAACTGGTGCACACACACATATAAACATGCACATGCACACGAATGCAACAATACCTAGAGCTAGTCCAGCCAAGAAGCCAGTCTCCACCTACATCTTGACCATGGGTGTCAAGTCACTTGTCCCACTTGCTCCAAGAATGTGACACACGTTGCACAGGACTCAAAGCTGGTTGACTAGTGTTAACAGCCCAGACAGATGTAAATGGAGACCACTTTCCATGGGTTTCTTAAAGCAGCAGCAGTTCACATGATAGAAACATGGGTACCCTAGAGCTCAGTGTCTGAGGCCCTCCTTGAGCAGTATCTGGGCCCAGGTACCCAGTGCCTCAAAGTGTTCTTCCTCATAACTGCTGTTATATGCTGAGAATCATCCCTGCAAGCAGCCGGGCTCTCGGAGGTCAGTCGTGATGGGTTACATATGTGACAACTTGTCTGACAGAAGAGGACCTTTGAGCTGTCAGGTGATGCATCCCTGGGGACCCTTTTCCCTAGCAGCCACCCATAGCAACAGTCATGCTGCAGCCCCATCAGAGGCAGCAAAGGCCCTGGGACAGGGACCCACAGCCTGTCTTGACAGGAGACACTCATATGCCCCTCTGCGCTACAGTGTGACAACTGTCTCCTTCATCTAGAACATGAAGAAGTTCCCATAGTTGGTCCAGGGTTTCTCATGGCTGTGGCCTTTACTGATTACCTGTGTGGTGTTGGTGACCATTATGAGCCCTCAGAATCATTCAGCTCAGCCCTGATCAGTGCCTCATCTTTCCAAGGACAACGTCCCCATCCCTCTTTGGGAGCTCTGTGGATACCCCTGCCCTCCTGCCTCATGACCTCTACAGACACATCCTTCTTGTGTGTGTTGGTGTCATGCCTCCTCCAAGGGCTCCAGGAAGTTTTGATCTCCTTCCTGGCCTCAAACCCTGGATTTCTCCAGGCTGCGGATCTGTGTGCTGGCGCCTCTGCTCCCACAGCTGCCACATTGTTTGTTACAAAACAGCCTTTGAGTTTACATCCTGTGATGATTCATGGTTTTCACCAATTAATGGAAACCAGGCCTCACCTCATTTGACATCTCTCTGCAGGGGTGTCCTGGGAGGGAATAGACTTGGAGGTTCCCAAAGAGCCAAGGCATAGGAATGGGAGCTGCTGTGGCTAACAGCGGGCACCCGGATCAGGCCAGCAGTCAAAACCCAGCTCTTCCACCTGCCGGTCCTGTGACCTCCAGCAAGCCACCTGACACATTGGCCAACTCAGCTGTAAGATGAGGACATTGGGCTCATCTCAGATCCTAGACAAGACCAAAGGAGGGGTGCAGAAGTTGGCACCCAGCAGGACAAAAGATCAAAGGCCTAGAGTTGACAGGCAGGGCCCAACAGATCAGACAGGACCAAAGGCAGAGTGTAGACAGACAGAACAGCAGATCCCAGACAAGTTCAAGGAAGCAATGTACTAGAGCCAGCTGAGGCAGGCTTTAGAGGGACAGGACGGTCACTGGAGGCATATGGCTTTGTACAGCCCCTCAGGGCTGTGGTAAGAAAAAAGACTCTGGGAAAACATGGGTAGAGCAATGTGCTGGGCCCCCCAAGGTGCTTCAGCTGGTTCCCACAGGCATGAGAGGCACACCTTAGCAGGAACCTTACCAAGGAGGCTGATGGAAGTCCCACAAAGAATGAAGAGAAAGCTAGAGGCTTGCTAAGCCCAAGAGGATTTAGATGTACAAGACTGGAAGAACTCTGGGGACAGAGAGAGTAGAAGTAGAAGGGCTACCCTGGATGCAGGGTACAGAATGGTGGATACACAGGACCCCTAGGTGACTCTGTCTTCGTAAGGTGCAAGGCACTGTTGGGGTTCTATGCTGGATGCTCACCTGGTGGCTGCCTCTGGAAATCGTATAACCATAGAGTCTTGTGCCCAAGACCTTTGGCCCAGGATAAGACTAGAGGCTGCTTAGAGTATTGTAAGATGGAGTGTCACCCTGCCTCATTCCAGATGCTCTCTGTAAGACCCCAGCATTGTCTTAGTTTTCCTTGGCTATAATGACTTCTGTCCAGGCTGGAACCCGGCAGGGTGGCTCAGCAACAGCCTGGCTTTTAGCCTGGGAAAAGCAGCTTCCAGGGGACCCAGAACTGTGGCTTTGTGGAAAGGACACAGAGCTGCATGTCCTGGCACTGGAGTCAGGAGCCCAACCCTCCCCTTGTCAGTATCTACTTGCATAGTGGGTCATCTGGAGGCTGTGGAGAAAGTGCCAGCCAGGCTGTGTTGGGGTGTAAGAGCCAAGTTTCCTGACCTTGGATTGCCCCTGTCCTGAGTTCTAGACCCACCCCTTCTACCCTTAGAATATGAATGAAAATAAGACTTCCCTCCAGTTTGTGGGGACAGCCTTGCCCACATTATTCACAGCAGCTCCAGAAGTGCCAGACTCAGTTTACCTTTAAGAAAATGAGTAGAGCTGGGCATGGTGGTGCATGCCTTTAATCCCAGCACCAAGAAAGCAGAGGCAGAGGCACCTCTGAGTTTGAGGCCAACCTGATCTACAGAGCTAAATCCAGGGCAGCCAGGACTACCCAGAGAAACCCCATCTCAAAAAACCAAAAAAGAAAAGAGTAGTTAACACAGAGAGTTAAGACCACTGTGGCTCTAGCTGGAAAATGCCCAGGCACCAAGGGATGATTCTGAGAAATCAGGACCTCCTATTTGGGCATAAGGATGGAAAGTGGGCTTGAGTGTATCCTGAATGGGGTTCCAGGGTTGGGCTGGGATATGCAAGGATTCCTGCCCACCCTTTGGCCTGGGTGGCACTTGGGAGGTCATACACAGTGAGAGGGCCGGGGATCTCGGCAGAAAACGCTGCTCGCCAGTTCCTGTGCATAGAACTTCACAGTACATGGAAGGCCAGAAGCACTTAGCTTTCTGCACCTGGCCCAAGTAAGGCCAGAAGCACTTAGCTTTCTGCACCTGGCCCAAGTAAGGCCAGACCAGTGTTTTCTCATAGGAAACCTTGAATGGCCATAGTGCATGACCTTCCATGCCTGACAGGGGCCATGGCTGCATTTGGGTTCCTGTCTGCCCTCACTAAGATGGCAGTCAGTACGCATTCACTTATCAACTTGTTTGCCTCCTTGTGAGACTCACAAGTTCCTGGTCCTCTCTACTGAGAGGGTTCAGGCCCAATCTCCCAGGAATGCTGTGGGCTGTTTGCCTTGTTTAGGCTCTGGCTCAGGGCTGAACTTAGACGCCCCCAGATTTACTCAGCAGCCCCCTCAGGGGCTCTCAGGATCCTCAGAGGTAAGAGCCCAAGAACCCCCAGCCACAGGTGACAGTGACTAACGTTGAGACAGAGCCAGAGACCCCAGGCTACAGACAGTGAGATATGCTCAGGGAGCAAGATGGGCAAAGCCTGCCTCTTCCCAGCTCCTCAGCATCATGGGTCCCACCTGATGTGGTGGGCACGAGGACAGTCTACTCCAGGAGGGCTCCAGCATCCTGGGTCCATCCCTGCAGAGGAAGCTCAGGTCCAGTCCTGCTCCTTCTGGATATCTACTTACCACCCACCTGGTAGGTAGGATAACCCCAAAAGCATGCCTGGATGCCAGTTACCCACAATGGACTAAGTCCAGATAAGGGCTTTGGATTCCAGACTTGCCCCCTGTCCCACAATGGGCAGTCAACAAGAATCCCAGCAAGCATATGTGGCATAATGGTGCCACCCAGCGGACACATACAAATTGCATTTGTGGGCTATAGTCAAGAAACCTGTCAGAAGTGGGTAGGCGCCCTCTGCTGGTCAGCAGACTCATAGACCGCTTCCTCCTGGCTCTTGCAGGGGAAGAGGTGGGTGAAGGAACAGCACCTGTGATGTCACCTCCCAGAATTGATACTTTTAGTGAATAAAGCCACAAGCCCTGTCTTAGTTTCTTTTTCTGTTTCTGTGATGAAATACCTGACAATAGCAACGTAAGGGAGGGTTGGGTTTTGGGTTACAGTGCCCAGGCGCCGTCCATTGTGTTGGGGAAGTCTTGGTGGCAACTGGTTACATAACATTCACAGTCAGGAAACAGAAGGATGCATGCTGGTCCACATCACCCTTCTTCAACTTTATGCCACCTAGGATCCAAACTCAGGGAAGGGCGCTACCTACCTTTAGGGTGGGTCTTCCTGTCTTATTCTAATCTGGATAATCCCAGAAACATGCATGGATGCTAACCTAACCCCCCGTTGATGCCTGACAGGAAAGACTGGAGGCTTGTCTCCCAGGTGTTGTCTCCCATCAAGCTGACAGTTGACATGGTCACCTCAGATGGAGAAGCATGAGGTCCCAGTCAGCCGGACCTGAAACCACACCTAGTCTCAGTACCTAGAGTGCATAGTGGGCAGATAGAGGAAGTGCCCATCTTTCAGAGAGGGAAATACTGTGTGTAACTCACAAAGTGAGAGTTGTCCCCAGGAATTCTCTGGAAAGAACACAGACCATCCAAGGAAGTTGACCCTCTGGCCTGGGTGCTGAGAGCCCATGGCTCAGAGCCCATGGGCCAAGGAGAGAGAAGTCAGAGGGTCCATGATGCCTCCACTAAGGCCACTGGGAGCATTGTCAAGGGTCAGGTGTGAGTGCAGGTATCTGGAACAGAAACAGTGAGAAGCCGAGGACAGACTGCTGGGGGAGTCAGGGTGTGATGGATGGGGCCTGGGCAGCGGGGCCTGGAGCAGCTGAGGCTTTGTGTTGAAGTCTGGTGCTGTCAGATTGTAGAATGAATGGGAGCCCCAGAGGAAGCCTGGGTGAGTCTGATAGAGTGCAGAGGGGTGTGCCTGAGGTTGCCTGGGGCAGGTGTAGTGTGAGGTATCCCTAGACAAACCTTACAGGAGCCCAGCAAAGAAGTCACAGTGTTCAAAGGTACATACGGGGGAGAGGTGGGCTTGGAGAGGTAAGCCTGGACTGTGTGGCATCATTAAGGGAAGCCTGCTAGCTGCAGAAGTCCCCAACAGTCCAGTCCTGCTGAGCCCCACTAGGTTAAAGCCAGAGTGGCCAGGCTGGTGCCTTTTCCAGTTCAGAGGCTACTGTGTCCTTCAGCTCACAGCTGTCCTTTGTCTTCCTCACACTGCTGACACTGGGCTCAGAACATCAGGCCCACCCACTGTCACAGGGCACTCTCTCTTGTTAGGGACAGCTGACTAGCACCCAAGAGTCCCCTTTGCTGAGGCAGTCACATGCCCTGGGAAAGATTAGGACTCTGCTGAGAAGAGGCTGTGTCCTGTTCTGCGTCACTCCTACTGTATAAAACAGTGGTATTTTGGGGGAGGTGGTGATGGAGGGTTGTACCTTGCTGTGTGAGACTGCAATTTACAAACACCCTGCTGTGAGAATGGAAGATGATTGTGTGTCTAGGTGGCCATGTCAGCAGCACCCAGTGCCCTGCACCACCAGCATAGCACAGACTGATAAATGACTTATTCCTGACTGCAAAGGGAGCCACCCTATACATTCACTGGGATGAATTGAGACTGTGGGGACATGTGGGCCTGTTAAAATCACTCAGAGGAAGCAGGCTCAAGAACCTATTGGACGCACGAGACCAAGGAAAGGGCATAACTGCTTCCTCTGGACCCTGGTTCTGCTATGGCAGTGCCTCCCAACGGTCTGTCATCTCAGATGGACTGTTCAGCTTGACTTGGTTGTGACCACTGATGCAGCCCACTTAGGGTTTGTCAGACCATTTTCCTGTCCACCTGTTTGACCCATGGTCCATCTGTCTGCCTGCCCTTCCATCTGGACCCTGGAACCCCTGGACCCACTCACAGCAGCCACTTCTCTGCAGCTGGTTTGTTTCTTATCCTTGCAGACCCTGTTCACATTTCTATCAGCTCCCTTCTGAAATCTTGAGTTTTGTATCATTCTATCACTCACTTACATTCATAGAGGGATGTGTTTCCCATGTGCTGTGTGATGCAAGAGATAATATATTAGTAATTCAGATAGGAATAAAAGAAGCTGTGTTGGCCTCAGCAAGATTACCAAGAAAAAGGGGGTTATCTGGTGAACTGCTGCTGTTGAGACTGCAGTACCTCAGGATTTACTGTGGAAAGATTCTGGCCTGCTGTTTGTGTGATGCAGTGATGGAGAACTGGCTCCTGCTCTGCTACTGCAATTCTGGAGCTCAGCCTTGCTGCCTCAGGCCCTTGGCACCTGCTGTGCCTTTTGCTAGTATGTTTCTCTCACATTCCCAGCTTCTGTTACTGTGAATATTTCACTGTGCACACTTCATTCCCTCTGAAAGTCTTTTGCCACACAGCCCACACCCCTTTCATCCCGTCTGGCTGATTTGCCTCTGAGTACCAGTCCCTGAGCTGTGCTGAAGAGTGTGGGCTCCATAGAAACAGGGTGTTGTGTGCAGCAGCCTAGAGTGGCTCCAGGAGCACAAATGAACTGAGGGACCTCTGCATGGGTGTAGGGACTTGTAGCTGATTCCACACAGGGAGAACTCCAGTACAGACAGACATGCATGAGCCTTCGTCCCCAGTAACATTCTTGAATTTCATTGATACCATCGTGAATTAAATGGGCACTGAACCATGGCAGAACTGTGGGGAAGACTGAGGGAGAGCTTGGGGTCTGCAGCAGGAACTGGAGGGCCAGAAGCCAGGATCAGTGGCTCCTGCACTTCAGAATCAGGCAGTGTATCTGGGCTGCCCCATTTCTGCTCATGGTCCTCAGTTGATCTGGGAATTCAAGTGGCTGCCAGGCAGAGTCTATTGAAAGTGGCCTGCAGAAGCCAGGGTCAGGGCTTCACCTATAAGCGGGGGTGGGGGTTGGGGTAGGTTTGGGGGGTTGATGGCTCTATGTGTGGACATCTCTAAGCTCATAAAATCACCACTCACCACAGTCTGAGAAACAGAAAGAACTTCAGGAGTTTCTGTGAGTGCCCAAGGCACATGAAGGAAGCTAGCCCCACAGAAGAAGGGGGCACCACACTTTATCAGCTATCTTTACCTAGCCCCACTAGACCCAGGGGTACCAATGAACTGTCTCACTCTGCATGCTCTCTTAGTGACTGTTCTGGTTTCATTTCTGTTGCTGTGATAAAAATAACCCAGCAACAAGTGACATGAGGAAGAAAGGGTTTGTTGTATCCCACAATCCTGGGTTACGGTCCATCACTTTAGAGAAATCAGAGCAGCAGAATCTTGAAGCAGCTCATCACATCACATTCACAGTCAAGAGCAGAGAGAAATGGATGCATACGGGTGTATTTGCCTGCTTTCACTAATCCTTTTCTCCCAACATAGTTCAGGATCCGCTCTGCTTGGGGAACAATGCTGCCCACAGTGGTCTGTATGTTCCTGCAGCAGTTACAATCAAGGCAGGACAACCCTGTGTGGACAATCCGTCATCTGAGACTCTTCTCAGGGGAGTCAAAGTTGTATCACAGTGACTTGTGAGAGGTGGTTCTCTCCTTCTGCTATGAGGATTCCAGGGAACCAATCAGATTGTCAACCTTGGTGACAGGCATCTTTATCTCCTGAGCCATCTCACCAGTTGATTTTTGAAAATGTGATTATGGATTAAGTGCCACACACCAGGTCCTGAGCACCTGAGGGACAGGACATGGGTACTTTCCCACTCTCCTAGGGACTGGGGACAGGCGGGCAGGGCACAGACTGAGGCAGGGATGCAGAGGGAAGAGTGGGGCCTCCCTAAAGGAGGTGAGGAGGGCTGTTTTGGTTGCTTTTCTTATCTCTGCCCAAATACTTGACAGGGAATTTAAGTGAGAAAGGGTCCTTTTGGGCTCCCAGTTTGAGTCAATTGTGGCAGATAAGGTGTGGCTGCAGGGCCAGCCACTTGGGGCTGTGGCAGCAGGAATGTGAGGCTGCTTGCTCACATTTAGGTAGATGGAGAAGCAGCAAAGGGATTGTGTTCAGGTGACTTCCTTTCTTCTGTCTGCAGCTACCGTTTCTGGGATGATACTGCTTACATTCAGGGTGAGTGTGAGCACTGTTCCTTCCCTGCTCAGTTCAACCTCTCTGGAAAACCAGCCTCACAGATAGACACACCCAGAGGTGAGCCTCACTGACTAGGTGTTTCTTATTCCAATCATGATGATGGTAAAAATGACTTTCACAGGGTCTGAGTGGGGATCCTGCCCACACAGTGGCCTGCGATGCCAAGGACCTGGACTCTCTCTGCTTTATTTAGTAGTGTGGACTAGGGATCTCTTCCCCTGGTCTCTGGGCCATTTGGATAAACAGGGTCTTTGGGCCACCTGGCCACAATATCCAGGCCTTCTCTTACTTATCTGTAGGGTAGGATGGCATCCTCCTGTGAGCCTCTTCCCTCACAGACATCCTAGCCCTTACCATGGGCTCTACAGATAGGATGGATAGACCACTCCACGCTCCCATTTAGGTCCCTGAGTCCTACTGTCCTGAGTCCTCTCACCGATCTCACTGTCTCTTTCCCACTTGCCTTCCTCTTCTGTCCCTCTGTCCCACATAAGGTCAATGGCCCTGGGCTCAAGGGAGTCACTCAACAGAACTATTTGAATGGCCTAGAAATGGCCCAAGGCCTGGGTTAGCACCAGGATCCATGGAGGTATGTGTGGTGGGATAGGCGCTTGGCACTGGATGCACATTTCAAACACTACAGAGGATTGTTGCAGGGTCCTTGCATTCAGGAGTCATCGTGGACCAACCTCTTCACACGTCTGTCTCCAGGGCCTGCCTTCACTCTACACTGCCCAGGGGATACGAGCTGACCAAGAGTGAAGATGTGCAACAGCAGCCCTGGGCTTTTCTTGAGGGCCACTAGGGTTAGGTGACTGATCTGAGCGGCCCAGGTCCCCTGTCCTGCAGATAGCTCCCTGTCTTGTTCTGTTTCTGTCTCTTACTCATTCTCAGCCTATCAGAGATTTTTTGGATTGTTGTTTGTTTATTTGTTGTGGTGCTGGATACAGGTGAGACCAGCATTCCACCTTCAAGCCATGGCCCCAGTGTTCAGGGTTTGAGAGGCAGCAGGCATGTGCTATCTAGGTTACCCTCGTGTCTTGGAGCTTATGGCTTCTCATGCTGTGAACCAGCCCCCTCAATGTCTGTGCGGGATCATTTGGAATTCTGAAGGCAGAGTGACCCAGTGTTCATATGTCCTTACCATATGGAGCCTTCTGCTGTGCAAACGACAGCTGGGGAGGTGGGATGGGGGAAGCTGGAGCCTCTATTTCAGGCCTTCTGCTTCAGGTCTGGCTGAAGCAACAGGCTTCTCCTCTTCCCCTACTCCAGATGCCAGGGGCCAACAGGTCTCTGAAAGCCCAAAGTAGCCCTATCTGGCCAGGACTCAAAGGGCCTTCCCTGTCATTTTGTGATCTGGTACAGCAGAAGGAGAAACATCTGGTTTTACACCTCTCAGCAGACCTTCTGGGCCAGCAGAGCAGGGGCATGGACATCAGTGGACATGTGCTTTCTCCCCTCCCTCCTGGGCGGGGCTAAGTTCCCCCTTCTGTTCAGTGGTCTGGGCCAGTCCTTCTCTTCCTCCTGTGCAGGGATCAGGGTCAGCCCCCTCCTCTCCTGTACAGGGGTCAGGGCCAGCTCTCATCCTGTGCAGGGGTCAGAGTCAGCTCTCCTCCTGTACAGGGATCAGGGTCAGCTCTCCTACGTGCAGGAAATCAGGGTCAATCCCTCTTCTTCCTCTTCTTCCTCTTGTGAAGAGATTGGGGTCGGTTCCCCTTCTATGCAGGGTTAGGGTCAGCTCCCCACTGCCTCAGTTTCTGCACAGGGATGGATATACTGTGTATGTGCTCTTCCAAGGAATTCTGGGACATCCCTGTGTGGCAGAGGAGGAAAGTAAAGGACGAAGACCCGGGTTTATCTTTCAGGCTCACACAATCCAAGCCCAGCTCCGTCTCAGTGCTATCCAAGTTTCCTTTAAGAATTTTCTCTCTCCTCTCCCTTCTCACATTTGCAAGGGAAATGAGTCTGGCTTCCCCCGAGAGTAGTCGGCAGGGGGCAGCAAAGTTCTCCCTCAAACAGGGGACTGTATTAACGTTAGTTAACCTGAACAGCCTCCAGAGGAAGCAGACTCTGGATGGCATGAGTGTGCAGGTCACAGAGAAACACCTGGAGGAGGGGAGGTACATGAGAGGGCAGTAGGTGAGGCTACACCAGACAGCCAAAGGGGTCCAGGCCTGCCTTTAGGGGTGGTTTTTGAGCATATGATATATAAAATAACATATTAGAATATAAAGGATATGTAGAATCTGTGTACCTATCACTTCTACTACTCTGGAGAGATCCACTTAATACAGTTGATGGCACCATAGCTTTGGTGTTCTGTGTTCTGGAGACCGGACTTCATTAGCATAAAGCACCAGGGCAGGTGAAGAGGAACCCAGCTCACCGGTAGAAGTCAGGTTTGGGGCTGGAGAGGTGGTTCAGCGGTTAAGAGCATGCGCTGTTCTTTCAGAGGACTGGAGTTCAGTTCTCAGCACCCTTGTCAGGGAGTTTACAACCACTTGTAACCCTGCCTCCTCCACAGGGGTTCTCTGTCCTCCACAGGTACCTGCACACAGGTAACCCACCCCCCTCAGTTCACATAATTGTAAAATATAAAAAATAAAAATCGAGGACTGGGTCAGCCTTGGAGGGCACAAGGCCAAGGGGATCCAGAATGCTGGTCTCTTTGCTCTCCTTTTTCTCTTCTAATATGGCACTTACGGAACATTTGAATCCATACATAAGAAACAGAGAGAAAGAGATCAGCAAGTGGGGTGAGGCTATAATATTAAAGCCTGCCCCCAGTGACGTACTTCTTCCATTTCCTCAAGGTTCCATAACCTCCCCAAACAGCGCCACCAACAGGGCACCATGTCTTCAAACACATGAGCCCATGGGGAATATCCCTCATTTGAATGACTGCACTCAACCTGCCAGTCGAGTAGATCTGGCCATTCTTGTTAGTTGTGTGCTTGCCAGTTGTGGACACTTTCAGAGAGATTAGCCTGAGATCATTTACTGTTTCTAGGTACTGTACCGGAAAGGATAGCACTGCATAGGCCACCAGGCTTGTAGAGGCTTGTGTCACTTTCAGGCTCATGGCTTTGCACACTCCTGCTCCCTTGTGCAGATGTGTAAGTCTCCTTGATAGCCAGTAGAAGCTACGTAGATGGCCCTGAAGTCACTTCTGCTACAGCCAAACATGGGCCAAGTGAGGAAGACCAGGAGCAGCTTCACACAGCACAGCCAGCAGGTGGTGATGCCTGTGTGACCAGCCTTGTGCCAAGAGATAGTCATTTAAAATTTAATTCTCCTGAGCCTAGATACTGGTGGCGAATGTATCCCCTCCAGGAAAGCTGATGTTTCTGGGGGTAAATGGTGGACTCTGGGCTTGGGACAGGAGACACAAGTTAATGTGCCCCCAGACACCTTGTAGGACAGAAAGCAGGGACAAGGTCAATTAAGGCATGTCCCAGATCACTAGAGCAAGCTGAGAGTCCACATTGCCAGAGCCAGAATGGTGGGGAACTAAATGCCACAGGACTGCCACCCAGAATGTTAGAGAAAGTGCCACAAGCCCAGGCTACAGCAAATGACTGAGTTAATGAAAGGGAAAACAAGGCCACCTCTTACACAGAGGAATGCTGCATAAATGTCACCAGTGTCCTGCTCTTGAGAAGGCAACACGACTCCCCCCCTTGGCCATGGGTTGTACATAGCAACTTTCATCTAGACGAGCAAAAAGGAGGTGACATCATGCCACTCATCAAGGCCATCTAACTCCATAGCACCAGTGAGGAGTCAGGCTGGTGGGGTGCCCTAGCAGGGTGACAGTGGTATGCTACCTCTGTTCCTCCTCAGAAGCCCACAACCCCACCAGGAGGGACAGGCTGGGCAAGTTTAACTGGAGGATGCCCTGCCCAGCATGCCTCATGCTGCCAAAGACCTCCAAGAGGAACCCTGGGAGACCTGATGGCTCAGTGCCAGGTGCAGTTCTGAGCCAGAAGGGCCATAGGTGGGAACCGGCTCTGTGTGCAATGTAGATGCTCACTCATCGTCACCATGGTTCCTGGGCTCTGACAATATGGCTTCCTGTGAACTGCCACAGTAGGGGCACAGGGCCAGAAGGGCATCTGGAATTTTCTGCCTAGTTTTCTGCAGATATAGAAATGTTCAAAAAACGAGTTTGTTCCACAAGTCAGTTGTGTGCTGAGGCGGGAGGAAAGGCAGGGAGAGTGCAGGGGTGTGGGAAGGGAGTCTGCTGGAGGCCAAGTCAAGAATTCCAGTGTGGAGAGATGGCTCAGAGGTTAGGAACACTGGCTGTTCTTCCAGAGGTCCCCAGTTCAATTCCCAGCAACCACATGGTGACTCAACAACCATCTGTAATGAGCTCTGGGGCCCTCTTCTGGCCTACATTGATACATGCAGGCAGAACACTATAAATAAATAAAAATCTAAAAAAGAAATCAAAAAAAGAAAGAAAGAAAGAAAGAAAGAAAGAAAGAAAGAAAGAAAGAAAGAAAGAAAGAAAGAAAAAGAATTCCAGTGTGGTTAACACCATTCATTGGAGGGCCACCGACAGGGGCGATATTCCTTTCACAGAAAGATTTGAAATGAGTGTCATAGGTAGCAACAAGTGAGCCATGCACAAAGCCTGAGTGCATGTGACCACGGATGACTTTCTCCCTTCCCGGTTGGAAACCTCAAAGTTTCTGGGACTCTTATAAATGAGATTGGAATTTCCATTTACAGAAAAATACACTTCTTAACTCTGGCTTTATTTTATCAGGGGGTAAACCTATCCAAGGCACCTCAGGAGCCACCCAATGATCTCATTCACCAGAAAGAGGGAGAAAGGTCCTGGAGAAGCCTTTGAGATGCAACTGCAGAAGCCACTGAGACTGCACAAGGATACTCCGAAGGCGCCTACTTAGGCATGGATCTCTGTTGAGAAGCCATGCCTATGAGCCTACATCCTGTGTGTGCTGTCCTTCCCAGACTGCCCCTCTCTCCTCAGTGCTTGTGATTAGAACTGGTTTTTTTGTTTTATTTGGTTTGGTTTTTCGAGACAGGGTTTCTCTGTGTAGCTTTGGACCCTATCCTGGCACTTGTTCTGGAGACCAGGCTGGCCTCGAACTCACAGAGATCCGCCTGCCTCTGACTGGGATTAAAGGCATGCGCCACCAACGCCCAGCTGCGATTAGAACTGTTAAAGTCTCTCTTAAACCCCAGCCCTGCTTCACACTGGCTTATCTTGGAACTCTTTTCTGGGATGAATTCAAGAAACCTGGCACAGTCTAAGTGGGGATCTCTGAGACTGCTGCAGGTGGGAGAAGGGAACTGTGTCTATCTGTCCTGCACTTCGTTGAGGATGGGCAGGCTGGGCAGCGCTGATGCCCACAGGTTGCTGCAGGGCAGAGGTGGGAAGTGAATGCAGGCACAGGCTGAAAGGTATCCAGGCAGTCATGGTGTCCCCTAATGACTCACCTGCTATCAGTCTAAGGCTGTTTCTGGGTCCCAGGTACTCTGCCTGGTGCTCCAATCTCTGGGTGACTAGATCCACCTCCCATCCACACCCCATCTCCTGTCCATTTCTCCCACAATGCTCCTTTTGCCTCCTCCATTCCCAGCCCTCTCTTCCCTCTGCAGTCTCTCTAGGTTATTCTCCCTGCCCCCTATGGGTATTGGACATGTTGGCTATTCCCAGAGATGATCCTTGCTTAGACTGAGAACTATGGCACCTCACTGGTGAGGACTCCAGTGTACCCTTGACAACCTGCCCAAAGGCACCATTCCAAGCACAACCCTCCACCACTCATACCCACGCTATTGCTCTGGCCTCTGCTAGAATCTTTAAGTCAGATGCATTAACTGCATATCAATGTTAGGGTGTGTGTGTGTGTGTGTGTGTGTGTGTGTGTGTGTGTGTGTGTGTGTGTGTTTGGCTCTGCCCCAGCCCAGCGTGGCTCAGAACATAGAGACAGAGATAGGAAGGGATTCCCAAGTGACTCACATAAAGGTGATTATCAAAGAGTGGGTTGGACTGACTGGGAGGAGCTTCCTGATTGTCCCAGAGTTACATGGGTCACCTTCCTTTGGGCTGGCTCTTGAACTCTTCTATCCCACTCAGTACTGGTCACCTGAAATTGTGCTCACCTGAGATTCCCAGCAAGGTAATCTCAATGGCGACTCAGGTACCTGCCTACTGAAGCTTCCATTCAATTGAGCAGTCCAGTAAGTGGCTGCTTCTCAGCCCAAACAGACCCCACTCATTTCTCATTCAGTGGGCTGCCTCTGCAGAACACACCACAGCCTCACCACCCATGGCCAAGCTGGTCTAGAGACCAGAGCCCTCTATGTATGGGAACCAGGGGAGGCTTTAGAGTCAGCCTGGGAAGGCACAGTTAAGCTCCAGGGAGGGGTTGGCAAGCTCAGAGGGCTTTCAGCAGTGGAAGCAGTAGAGGAGATGTGGTGATCTATGGATGCTTCAGGGTTGTGTATTACAGCAAAATGATGATGAGGCATCAGGAGTTCAGAATCATAGGGCCCTTGCTCTGGGGTGGGCCCTGGATGGACCCACTTATGGACTAGCCACACCGAGTCTCCTCCAATCCTTTGAGCTTAAGAATATCAATCCTACCTCATGAAAGAGGAAACAGAGGCACTGAACGGTCTGGGGAGAGTCACATGCAGCTCTTGGGGGATGAAATCATGCCAACATTTGAGTTTGTCCCAAATAATGGGGAGCCATGGAAGGCTATTTAGTGGGGGGCAAATCATAGTGAGGTTAGCACAAAGTCACTGCAGTTCAGGGAACAGGGGAGGAAGATTCCAGCCCTTCACCTGTGAGGATAGGTGACCATGTTCCCCAGGCAGATTGGAGTGAGGGGAGCAGAGATGCCTCATGAACGGTGTGCAAGAGTGTCCATTTCCATGGAAGGCAAGGAGGTCCCTCCTCCACAGCATCCATTGGTACCCCTACTCTGCTTTGCTGAGCTACTCTCAGCACCTTGTTCCTGAAGCCTCCTGGACCATTACATGAAACACTCCACTCTAAGAACAGAAACTTCCTTCTGCTCTGGCGGGAGTCTGGAGTAGCCAATGTTAATTAAAAAGTTAATGTAATTAATATTGGCAGAGGAACTGTTGATGAAGTCCTCAATATTTTCCTTCCATCGATGACTTCATGTTTTATGACCCTTCAAAGAACTGCTTAGCTGTCCAGAGGCATTTCTGAAATCCAGGCCACAACTTGCCATTCCTGAGCTGGTTTTCCTGAGTGCATGGCTACTGGGAGCTACACGCACACCCACATGACTTGCAAGATTGTCCTTGGGACGGGACTTCTTTACTCCCTTCCTCAACTCTTCAACTTGGGAACCCTCTCTTCCTTCCTATCTTGTGGGGGGACAGCCTTGTTCTGTGGGCTGCAGCCCCACAATGAGGCTGACAGAGCAGGCAGGCTTCGCTGGCCTTCTAAGCTGTGTGATGTAGTCAGTTTGTGCTCTGTGGGTCTATATTCCCTTCTGTCCATTGAGTGTAACAATGTCCACTTCTGTCAGCTACAGGAGGCTCAGCTGTGCTGAGAGAGACCCAAAATATGTAACATCTCAAGAGAATGGGCACTCATTTCTTGAGGAATCTTCCTGGTACATTGTCCTGGCAGATGGCAGCATGCTCCTGCTATGACTCTAAGGCCCTTACTATTACCTGGTGGCCACCTTACCTGAGAGTCCTGCCACCACTTCCCCCTGGCTAGAGAAAGAGTGATGGAGAGTGCAGAGCAGTTGCACTCCAGGTCCAGGTCCAGCATGGATAACCCTCTTTTCTTCACACCTCCTGCAGCTAGAGCTCAGCCTTGTGTCTGAAACTAACCACCAGGAGGCCTGGAAAGGCCATCCAATTCCATATTCAGGAAGGTGAAAAAAATGTGGACCTTGACAGGCAGCTCACAGCCTCTGCTATTACCCAGGACTGGTGTGAAAACACAGTAAAGGAAATGGAGTAAGTGATGCATATGCCCTTTGTACTGTGGTGCAGAAAAGAGTACTACGACAGAGGCTACCCATTTGTGAGTGCTTAAGAATGAGTGTGAAAGGGCAGGAGTATTTTTTTTTTTAATTGATGGTTATGTAGATACATGGCTGGGCAGATAGATTGGATGGGGGCATGAATTGGTGGGTGGGTAGGTGGATAGATGAGTGGGTGGGCTGCTAGATGGATAAACAGATGGGTGGATTTGTAGATGGATGGGTGAGTATGTAGATGAATAGGTGAGTGGGGGTGTAAATGGATGATTGGGTGGGAATGTGGGTAGGTAGGTAAATGATGGGTAAAAGGGCAGATGGGTGGGTAGATGATTGGGTGGATGGTGAATGGGTGGGTGGATGGTGAATGGATGGGTGGATGGTGAAAGGATGGGTGGATGGTGAAAGGGTAGGTGGATAGTGAAAGGGTGGGTGGATATATAGGTATTTGCTGGATAGTTTTATGTCAACTTGACATGAGCTAGGGTCATTTGGGAAGAAAGAACCTCAATTGGAAAGATTCTACTACAAGACTTGCCTGTGGACAAGCCTGTGGTACATTTTATTGCTTGATTATTGATGTAGGAGGACCCAGTTCACTGTGGGTGGTGTCATCCCTGGACTGGTGGTCCTGAGTGCTATATGAATCAGACTGAGCAAGTCTTGAAGATCAAGCCTGTAAGCAGCACTCATTCATGGCCTCTGCATCAGTTTCTGTCTCCAAGTTCCTGCTCTGTTTGAGTTCATGCCCTGACTTCCTTCAATGATGGACTATCATATGGAAGTGTCAGTGAAATAACTCCTTCCCTCCCCAAGATTTTTATGGCCATAGTGCTTTATCACAGCAATAGGAACCCTAAAACAGATGACCAATGGTTATGAGCTGATGGGTGAAAGAATGGATGGATGCATGAAGTAGGCTGTGAATGGAAGTAAAGCCTGAAAGAGGACTTAATGTCCAGACAAAGTGGTCTGAGTTGGTTCCTGAAGCAATAACTGGCCCTAGGTAACTAGAGGACAGAAGAGTTCCTGGGGTGGAACCTGAGAGGGTGACCTGTCTCCTGTGACTGAGAGGTTATGGCTTGGCCTGTTCCTGGTGTTCACATCCATGACCATAGTGTGTCCCCCCTGTGGCCATAGTGTAATCCCATAGCCATAGTAGCCTCCCACAGTCATAGTGTGCCTCCATGGCTATAGCATGTCCCCATGGTCTTAGCATGCTCCCCTTTTTTTCTGTGGAAATATGTTCTCTAAGGTAGAACTTAAGGTGTCTTGGTCTGGCAGCAATGTGAAGTACAGATCCTTCTGGGTCGTGTCTGGTGACTGTCACAGGTAAAGATGGCCCTGAGACCTGGAACAATTTGAAAGAGGCCAGGGTCTTAATTTCCCAGCTTCAGAGCCACACAAGGGCCATCATTTCATCTAGAGGGAGAGACAAGGTAAAGGGGTAATTTGAGGAGCTGATTGCAGGCCCTTCACACTGCAGGAAGCCCTGGAGGCCACACATCCTTTGTGGACCTCTTCTTGCCAGCAGATGCCTTGAACCCAGAGCCCCAGGGGACACATATGGCACCTGAGGCTGATGTGTCCAGGATTCCCCCGTTACTGGCCTGTCCAGCTCATCTTGCTCCTCCCTGTGCCAGTCACTGGGCTATACCCCTGCTTGTCTACCCCTGCCTAGGTGCCCCAGGTTCTCCACCTAACATCCCAGCGCTCCTCTTGCCACTTAATTTTGTGGTGACTCTGGATTGGGCTAC
This sequence comes from Cricetulus griseus, assembly GCF_003668045.3. NCBI lineage: Eukaryota > Metazoa > Chordata > Mammalia > Rodentia > Cricetidae > Cricetulus > Cricetulus griseus. The sequence continues at coordinate 104,357,604 of NW_023276807.1, read as the reverse complement.
ACTACTGTTCACAAGATGGCCCAGGAAGAAAAAATAGAGGATAGTTCCACCAGCCCCTAGCATTCCTCCACTGTCCCCTTCTGCTCCCACTGGGGTCCTGTATGACACACCCACTCTTTATATGAGGAAACAAATGACACTTGGCTTATTTCCACTGTAGAGACAAGAAAATACAGGAGAGGTAAAGCAGTTCAAGCAAGTCTGCCTGGGAGTACCCAGCTTAGCGGGGCAGAGCATGAGATAATCACCACCTTAGAAGGGTACAGCCCCTTGTTTTCACCTCTGAGGTGCCATAGCTGCTCCTGGGAGACTGGGTGGGGCTTGTGCTTCTCTTTCTTTCTTCCTTCCTTCCTTCCCTCCCTCCCTCCCTCCCTCCTTCCTTTCTTTCTTTCTTCCTTTTTGGTTGTAAGGAGGAAACCTGTGGGGACTAGAGGGGTTTAGTGGCTTGCTCAGGGTCACACAGCAAGGGAATGTGATTACAGGTTGGTGTTTTGGCTCAATACCACTTGTGGCCTCAATCATCCCCCTGTACGGCTCAATATCCAGGGTACTCTCACAGCAGAGAGGTGGTGCCTTCAGCCTCCACACTTGGCAAGTATGACTTGCTTACCTGTTGCATGGCTGCTATGGGCACTGCTTGCTCCATGATGGATTAATTAGAAAGGAGCCATCGATCCCTAGATGAGGCTTCATTATTCATGTTGGGCCACATTGAGAGCAAGGCTCCCAGCATGAGGGGTGTGTTACTGGGCCGGAGCAGTTCCCATCTCTTCTTTCTCCTGTTCCTCCCTGTGCTCATATAGATGAGTCTTGTGTGCACCAAAGCAAGAAGGTCATGTGTCAGGAGCAGAGGGACCACTGGGTGTCCTGAAGCATAAGGAATCCAGAGATCAGTGTGGCCAGCTCCGTGGTCTGGGAAAATGGCTTCATTGCCAAGTGGGCAGTCTCCAGGGTCTGAACTGGAGTAGGTATTGATAGCAGCTGGGCTGGAGTAGTCTAACAAAACATCAGGCTCCTCTTCCATGATCTCCAAGGAGCCACTGGAGCTGACTGAGCAAGGAGTGTCTATCAGGAAGAATGCCTTGGCTGAGGTTAACAGGGAGGTGGGAGAAGAGGGAGGAGACCCTGTAGCATTCAGGGAAAGTGATGTAGCCCCACCAAAGAGGATGGATGGACGTGGAGAAGTGGGTGGGATACAGGGCTCCTCTGCAGACTGAATCAAGAAACACAGAAGGGTGCTAGGGGACTCCTCAGTGGTTAACAAGCTTGCTCAGATGAGGCCCCAAACTCAGATCCTAGCACTCACATAGAAAGCCAGAAATGGTAGTGTGTACCTGTAATCCCAGTGCTGGAGGGAGCAGAGGCAGGAGGACCTCAGACACACACTAGCTAGGCTAGTCTAGCCAAAATGCTCCATGTTCAGTGAGAAGCCCTGTCTCAAAACAATAATGGTTTAGTAGGAAAAATTCAAGCCTTGAGACCCAAGTTTAATTTCTGGAAATCACAAAAGAAGCAGGATACAGTGGCCTGCACCCATAATCCCAGCACTCTCACAGTGAGAAGGGAGACAGAGACAGGAGGATTGCTCAGAAGCTCACAGGCCTGATATCCTGGTGTAAGTAGTTTGGCAGAAACCACAAGAGAGACCTTACCTCAACAAGGTGGAAGGCAAGACCCAACTCCTGAAAGGTGTCCTCTGACCTCCATATGTGCACCATAGCATGTGTGCATCTGCAATGCATGCATGCAAATTAAAAGGTTGAATATACCGGGGGTGGGCCTAGGCCCTACCCCAAAGGAAACGAAAGACTCTGATGACATCCTATGGAAGGCCTCACCATCCAGGGGGAGCAGAAAAGATATGTGACAGATAAGGTTTTAGTTGGGGGGGGGCGGGTAGGGGAGGATGGGTGGGAGAAGGGAAATGGAATTGTCATGTAAAACAATCCTGTTTCTAATTCAAATAAAAAAAGTTGGAAAAAAAGTAAAAGGTTGAATATAATAGAGGAAGTCACCTGATACATACAATAGAGAAAGTCACATGACTGTTGGTATGCATACATGCATGAAGGCATATGAGCATACTTGCACACACATGCCTACACTACATACATACCCATGAAGCCCAGAAAATGATCTGGAGGAAGAAGGTGGAATGGGGGTTGTCTCGCTAGTATCCCCCTTCTCAGGCTAGGTGGCCACTCCAAGAATCCTTCAAGACTACTGCAGCACCCCACCTTGGGTCCTAGATGGTGATGGTCACATAGAAGTACTTTAGAACAGGGAGTTGGAACAAGGTTTTGTCCCCAGGATGGTGGGGACACTCACATGGTTTGAGGCACTGTTTTGTGCTTGGAAAGCTTGCAGCTGTGAAGCAAGTGTGGGCTGAGGCAGGTGGAGGCAGGGATGTTGGACACGGGTTGTGGCCCCTCTGGTCTCTCACTCCCAGTGAATCTGCTTCAAGCCTGGGCCTGCCCAGCTCCCACTGAGTCCTAGCTGCTGCTGATGTCACTAAGGCTCACCCTCATGAGGCACTGGGGGTAGGTCATATACTTATTAGCCTTCTTGCAAAGCTTAGAGGTCTGGAGAGCTTGGTATTTAATTAGAGAAAGATTGATGCTGCCATTTCAGGGCCAGCAACTGACCACCCCAGCCTGAGATCAGATGGTTTCACTGCGCATGCACGGTTCAGTCTGCACTGAGCCTGCTATGAGCTCTGAGCCACGTATCCATAGCACAGAGGGCAACTGGAACAGGGATGGCTCTGGCAAGAGCCCTCTTTGGATGTATCTTCCAACATGGGCTATCTTCATGTGACCAGTCAAGCCTGGGACCATATCACAGCAGGGAGCTAAAGCCATGGAAGACAGGTCTTTTGGGAATCTCACATGGCTCCAGGCAAAGCTATACCTAGACTTAGGCCTCAACCCTTCCCTGTTCCTTCCCTCCCTGTGTCTCTTCATTCTCCTTGACCAGCTTCTGGAGCCTCATCCCCCCAAACACCTACTTGGGTCCTACCTGGCAGGTAGGCACAGATGAGAATACTAGCTTCTGCCAGGTATTTGCCTGTACCAACTAACTGTTTAGTGTGGTCCCTTCTGACACTGTTTTGGGGGGAGGGCTTGTAGAGACTTCTGCAAGCAAAGGTGCTGCCTGAGCCCCTTTGGCTGAAGAATTGTGGGCCTCCCTAAAAGGATCTATCTGTCTGTCTGTCTGTCTGTCTGTCTGTCTGTCTGTCTGTCTGTCTGTCTGTCTTCCTATGTAACCTATCATCTGATACCTACTATCTATCTCTTCATCATCTATCTATAAAATCCATTGTCTAGCCCAGCATAGTGGCACACACCTTTAAACCTAGCACTCAGGAGGCAGAGGCAGGTGGATCCCTGTGAGTTCAAGGCCAGCCTAGTCTACAAAATGAGTTCCAGAACAGCCAGGGATATACAGAGAAACCCTATCTTGAAAAACAACAACAACAACAAAATCCATTGTCTACTTACACACCTATTAACCTGGCCATTTGCCATCACCTATCTGTCTAACTGTCCCTCTGTCTGTCTATCTATCAGCTACATACTGACAGAGGGGGGTTCAGGGTCTTATCTTGTATTGAGAGGGGACATCATACAAAGATTGTTTTCTGCATGTGCAGATGGAGACACTATCACTATGGGGGCCCTGAGAGATGAATGCCTAATCTGAAACCAATACAAACCCCGAGGATTCGGTCTTGATTTGAATCACAGGGAACTCTGAATATCAGACCCAGAGCCTCAGTCACCCCTTCCCACCTCAGAACTGGGCCTGGGCACACAGACCAGTCTCAGATACATCATCATCATGGCTTCAAGGTGGCTTCCATGGGCAGGTGTGTTAAAGCAGGTGGGACCAGGTTAGGTGGAAGGAGGGACAGTCTTTTCCTGCCCCTTTAGGGAACAAGAAAGTATTTTCAGTATCCTTCCTGCTTGCTCAGGTGAGCATTTCATCCAGTGGGCTTTGCTCTTAATGTCACTGGCAGCCTTGCCAGCAAGAGGGAAGGAGGTTGGGGCATGGGACTCCTGGGTTCCTAAAGGTTCTTGCCTGTGCTGGGATCCTCTGATGCTGGCAGAAAGCTGGATTCAGATCTAACAACAGCTCTGCATCCAGACACACGGTGGGATATGGGGGCAGGGAAGGCCCCAGGCCAGTCAGTCTGGCTGGGAAAGGAAATGTTCTTACAGGCAAATTTCCAGCAGCCACTGGCAGTTTAATATCCAGCTCCCAGGCAAGGGGCCGTGGCTGATGCAGGCTGCAGAGGGCAGGCAGCGCCCACAGCAGAAAGGAAATGAAATGCCTGCCTTGCCCCCGAACAATGCCACTAATCAGTTCCCGGATCAGGCTGAGTTCTGTTAGGCCACGGTTAGGCAAGGCCAGCAGGTGCAAATGAGGCCATGGGACCTGAAAGAGGTGGCTGCAACGCTACACCTCCTCATGGCCGGCAAAGCTTCAGTTTCCTCCTCTATGAAATGGAAATGATCCTGTAAGGAAGGGCTTGTGTCTGTTGTGTGCATGTGTGGCTGAGTGTGTACACTGGAGACAGAGGAACCTGGCCTTCTCTGTTACTTGTTCCTCCAACCCTGGGACTGTGCAGCCCTTATCAAGGTTCCTTCCACCCCACCTCTCTTGTTGGCTCTGATCCCAAGGCGTTCTGAACCCCAGATCCCCATCTCTCCACTCTCCAATCCCTCTGCAGGGCTCTGGCATGTATTGTCCACCACCAGCAAAGTTCCCAGGACCCTTGACCTTGGCTGCACATCTGGTTATCTTGTCTCAACAGAAGCTTGTTGCCCCAAGACACCGCCCTTCAAGTGGAGCCCCTGCCTCACTGGCTGATGTGGGATATCTTCCATATCTTTCTCCTGGAGTCTCCTCAGGGCTGTATCAACCTCCAAACTCCCCTCCCCCATGGTCTTCCATTTAACTGCAGGCCCCAGATGCTGAGTTCTGACCCCAGTGGTGATGGCAGAATCCTGGTTCCAAAGCTCCCTCTCCTGCTCCTTTCTCATTTCTCTCCAGACTCTTCTACCATTTCTTGCTTTTATCAGAGTGCATGGACCTCTATGTTTTATTTCCAAATCTCCACATGTCCAGTGTGGAGGAAGCTCCCAAGGAGTCATCTGTCTGTCCAGATGTGCCCTCTGCCTTTCCTGGGCCCGAATCTTGATGGTGTCCTGAAGGCTGCTAAGCTGGCTGGTGCTGGGGTGGAGACTCAGTGGCAAAGTGTGTGCTTAGCATGCTTGAGGTTCCTGGCTTTATCCTGAACCCCGAAGAAACACTATCAGTTTCTTCTCCATCCCTCTGTGGCTCCCTTAGCCTGTACTGGTCAGGAGTCTTCTCTGCAATTCCTCCATGACCACTGCACACTCCTGACCTTACCACCCCCAATCTCAGTGGTATAATTGCTCTGTGCCCCAACCCGTACCCACTGTCACTCAACCTCCCACCCAGATCCTCTCAGTCTTGGCTTCCAGATCCTGCTTGACTTTACTTTTTTAAATTTAATTGTTTTGAATTATACATATTTGTGAGTATGTGTGGGTATGTACTCATGAGTGCAGGCATTCATGGAGTCCAAAAGAGAGTTTTAGATCCCCCAGACAGGGGATTGTGAACATTGGAATTAAGTCAGCAGCAAGCGCTCTAAATGGCTGAGCCACCTCTCCAGCTCTCCCACTGGCCTTCTGCTTCTCTGCAGGGATTTTCTCCCACCAGGCCTATCACCTTGAAGGTGATCTCTGGGCTTTGGGTTGAAGGGAAGGGCCATTCCTCTCAACAACTCCAACCAAACCCAATATGGAAGTCCCTGCCAGCTCAGGGATCCCTCTGTACAAATGCCTAAAAGACTGAAGGTAGAGGTTATTTTCATTCACCAGAAGCCAAAAGAATTGAGTTCTAGAGCCTCACTATCCCTCCTGATGCCTTTTACAGACATAGGCTGTCTGCTGTCCTTAATCCCAGGGCAGCTGGGCACAGTTAAACCCAGCCATTGCTCCCTTCTGCCTGGTTTGGGAGTGCAGGGTGTGCTTTTTTTTTCTTTGTGTGTGTGTGTGTGTGTGTGTGTGTGTGTGTGTATGTGTGTGTGTGTCCTCTGCATTCTGCTCTGTTCAGAGAGTGAAAGAGGGCAGTCTCTCTGCAGGGCTATGAGGACCAGTTAGTCTTTACACCATGCACTCAAAGGTAGAGAAGCGGGAGTACTACCATTGCTCAGCACTGCAACAGGGAAGCCTGAAGGCAGGAAACAGGGCTCTCTAACTTCCCTGTCCATTGCACAGCCCGGAAAAGCAAAGCTGTACTCTGCCTTTCCCAAAAGAGCAATCATAGACAATTCCCTGGCTCCCATGTTCGGCCTCCATGCTCAGCTCCTCCGTCAGGTCCCTGTCTCTAGTACCTAAAGCTGAGGAAAGAGGTCTAAGGCCACACAACAATCCTGCTTATGTGGGTGGCACCTCTGCTAGCAACTCATAGGAGCCAAGAGGCCCTTCAGCAGGTCAGGGGGTCTCAGTGAGAGTCCCTCCAGCTGAGGGACTGATATTCTCCAGGCAGATACTGAAGAGGCTAGCTAGGCCATTGTGCAGTACTGTGGCCACTAGATGACAATTGCTGTAGTCACTCTGCTAGGTTGGATGAAAATTTTCCTTAAATGTGTGAAAGACTAAGGGGCAGCACACACTTCCTCTGACCCTGACTCTGACACTCCTGCTTGCAGCATTTAGGCCTCTTGTCTGGGCAGTACAAAACCTGCCTATAGTAGAGCTGCAAGGTGCAGGCCCAAGGGCACAGGACTGCAGAGACACAGGGTACAGGAGATATATTTCAAGATCCATAGAGCTGGTTGTATGTTACAGGGCACAGAGAGCACAGCGTGAGGCATGTGGTGCATAGTGTGGGGTGGAGGGTACAGTGGATGTGGGGTGCAGTGTGCACAGTGCAGGAGTACAGAACACACAGTGTGGGGTGCAGGGTGCAGTGGGTACGGGGTGCAGTGTGCACAATGCAGGGATGCAGGAAACACAGTGTGGGTGCAGGGTGCAAAGGCTCATTGCTGACAGCCCATATCTCTCCCACCCTCTACCCCCATCCTCTTCCCCAGTGACAGTCCCCCATCCCGCCCCCGCACCGGGCTGTAGCTGTGCACTTAAGGGAGTGACATCACCTCTCTGAACTCAGTTTCTTGTCTAAAAGCAGTGATTACAGAGTCTGGCTCGCAGGCTGTCAGATTGCTTGTGGTTGTAATTAGGTATTGATTCAGTAATTTGGGGAATTAATTCATTAAATCTGCTCAGTCTCAATGTAGCCAAAATGGGGGACTTCTCTCATGCTTCTTGTGCTCATGTGTCAGTGCAGGGTCGGCAGACCCCCGCATCTCACTGCAGGACCCACATCCTGTAAGTTCCAAGGACCCTATTTCTGCTCCTGGGCCCCTATGTGACAGTCAGTCTGGTCTCCATTTTAGTCCCTCCCCTTCAGAGCCTTCCACAGTGTTTCCTGTCTGTCTCTTAGAGGGACTGGGGTTTGCCATCTCAGAAGCCCTCCTGGTGCTGGTCCTCCCCTGAGCTTGCTGTGAGTGCAGCTTCTCATGTACCCGTGGGGCTCCTTCCACACCATGCAAGGAGCCCAGGTTGAGTCTGGTAAGCAAGGGCTCCTGAGCTTTCGACAATGGCCTGGACAAGGTCATGGAATTGGAGGGAGAGGGAACATGACCTTGTGCCCACAGGTCTGGCAGCACTGGCCACTCTGCCTCCCGTGAGATCCTAGGTAGGTGAATAGGGCATACAGCACAGGGCTAGGCCACCCACTGGGGAGCAGAAGATCAGAGAGAGAGTCCTGCTGGTGACAGCTCTGCACACCCATTCAGAAGCCAGCTAAAGAGGAGGAAGGAAAGGTGAGGAGAGCAAGACACACAGAGAAAGGGACAGGAAGAGGGAGAAAGATGGAGATGAAGAGCAGAGGAACAGAGACAGCAGATGGTGAAACACAGAGAAGAGAGAAACACACAGTAAAGAAAAAGACACAGGGAGGCAGAGGAAGAGACAAGGGGCACAGAAGAGCTGAACAAGCATGGCTCGGGTCCCTTAGTGCCTCAATTTCCCTTATCCGGGGTCTCTAAGTCCCTTGTGTCCAAAAGCCTGCCTCATAGAAGGGCTTCTCTACCTCCCAAGAGCCCAGGAGATGTCTCTCACAGCTCAGCCCACCTCCTTCAGAACACCAATAAGGTCCTGGCCACAGCCTGCAGCTGGCATGTTCCATACATTTTTCCAATTTAAAAGCCTTCCCTGCTTCCCAGAGAGCAGATGGACATGGCGGCTGGGAAAGTCAGGTGGGTCACCAGGAGGAAAACACAAATCAGCATGCTGGCGACTGGAGATGGAGGAGGGGCACCAGGATGGGCCTAGGTTTTCTACTTGGGGCTCTGGGGGTGGGCTGAACCATTCTCTGAGGTGGTGAAGGGGAGGGTGTGGCTTGTCTCTTAATCTGGTGATTGGGTTGTGGGGCTCCCACTTGGGTTGTTGGGAGACAGCTAGCTGGAAAATGTGTGTCTGGAGACATGAATTGGTGCAGAGAACCTGCAGGAAGGGCACCGAGGCAGTGCTGCCTGGATTGGAAGCTAGCATAGCAGAAATGAGGCATCCTAACAGGACCTGGACAACTGGTAAGTGGGGGAAGAGGGTGTTTGGAGACCAGCTCTCAGAGAAGATCCCGATGCCTCTCAAGTCTGACCTGGTGTGACCTCCCTTCTCTGGATGCAGATGTCTTTCTGGGAATCCTCTTCCAACCTTACCCCTAGTCACTGTGGTGAGGACAAGCAGGTGCCACGTTATACTCCTCTGTCTCCTACTCCACTGACCAGCGGTATAGATACAGCAGCCCTGGCCCACCAACCAAACTTGCCACCATGTCTGAGTGCAGGGAGACGGAGACACACACAGGCTACTTAGAACTCCCATAGTGGGACAGCCTGGCCAGCAGTCAGACCAGAATTCTGAAGACCAGGTAGCCATCCATGTACATGGCCTTGGCACATATTTTCTTCTAAGTTCAGTCCTTTGACTTGAGATCATAACTTGGTTCCCTGGGCTCAGAGAATATACGGGCAGTTTCAAATTCTCACAGTCCCACTGGGTCTGGACTCAAATCTACTCCACACGTTTCCTAAACTAGATCATCTCTTGGTCTGCTTTCAGGGAAGAGCCTCACACATTCCCAGAGCCTCAGTTTCCCCATCTATAACAGGTGGTAGATTCAGGCATTAGCCGAGGGCCCTCTGCTGTGCCACAGGGAGCAGGTGTGGGTGAGAAGCAGGTGGAATGGGCTTCTCCTCCCACCCAGCGGAAGCCCAAACCTCCTGTGATTATCCCTGATTGAGATGCAAAGATGGGGTGTAGCCTGGCGGGGGTGGGGGGTGGGGGGTTGCCTCTCTGGATCTGTAGAGAGCTACTCCAAACTACTTCAAGGAACTGCTTCACCCTAGCTTCCGACTGTGCACATGCTTCTATTTTGGTTTCTGTTTCACTTTCTTTCTTTCTTTCCTCCTTCCTTCCTTCCTTCCTTCCTTCTTTCTTTCTTTCTTTCTTTCTTTCTTTCTTTCTTTCTTTCTTTCTTTCTTTCTTTCTTTCTTTCTTCCATGAACTCAGCTCCAAGCCAGAAGCACAGCTCTAAACTGTGCATGGCTGTCTCTTAGCAATAAGGGCCAGGCTCTGAGCAGCCAGAGTGAGGTGTGCAGGCTGGAGATGGACTCTGGATCTGCAGAGCCTGAGGAGAGGAACCAAGCTCTCCATGGAGGCAATGGTTCCTTCTTTTCCAGTTGTAGGAGCTGAGGCCATCAGCACAGGACTGAGCCTGGCCCGAAGCCTTCCATCTTGGCTTCCATCCTAGAGTTTGGGGTTCTGTGGCCAGACATCAAAGACAGTGCACCCACGTGCACTGAGAAAGAAAATAAAAAAGATCATGTATGACTTATCTCTGGGACTGCCTTTGCTATGATGACTAGCCGATGACATCTGATTCTACACACACCCAAGCCCAGAAGAGATCCATGTGAACACAGAGATTCAGTGGGCTGGAGGAACATGTGTGGCTTATAGCAGAGATCCCAGGTTGGATGTCACCAAGTGGCTCATGACAGCTGTTGAGCATCACTGTCCTGATTGTGGCTGGTGGAAGACAGGGATTCTGGATTCTTTGACTTCCTAGTTGTCAATGGCTGAGACTCTTTCCAGCCCGAAGACAGGCATCTCTATGGAGAAGCAGGTGCTCTGCCCCTTTGTCCACTCTGCTATACAGAATGATAAGGCTACCCTTCAAGGATTGTCTGGCATCAAGTGAGCCTGGTAGAGGGCAGGCATAACCCAGACAAGATACTCAGGAAAAAGCAAGAGCCACAGGAATGAGGATCAGGCTGGTCCAGCCATGCCAGGTCTGCAAGCAGGTGGCTTGAAGGGCCAGACTGAGAACCTAGTTGTTTGTTCCTGAGCTGGGCTGGCCTACTTCATACCCCTCCCTAGTGAAGCTCCCTCCCCTGCAGGGTTCTGTGTTTTCCAGATGCCCAGATGTGGCCAGGGGCATCCCACACAGGGCTTAGGGCTGAGAAGAGTCAGCTAGCTCATCATTGCCATTCCAGATCCTTGTTATCTCAAACCTTCAGAATGATGGAAGAACTAAGGACTGAATAATGGACAGCCACCCTCTGCTTGTCACCCACTGGCCAGTGGCCCACCATCACCACAGCTGCCTTTACACATTTCCAAAGCAGTCTCCTGCAACTACGTCAGCTGTGTCCCTAAGCACAGGACACTCTGCTTCCCACTGCCTGGCTTGAGAAATTTAATTCAGTCCTCAGATGACGCCCACACCTAAAAAATTTACACTGGTGTCTTGCTTGTGTGATGATCTCAGTTGCCGCATTCCTTTGAATTTGTTGGTGGGAGCAGGAGCCCAGGACTGCACTGTTGGGTGGTTAGGGGAGGTGAAAGGGTCCCTCCTGGGGGTAATTAAAAGCCAGGTAGGAAAAGAAAGAGATGGGAGCCCCACACCCCTGTTGGCAAGGCCTGGCTGTTGAAGAGTCAAGAAGAGGGTCTGTATTGGGGCACCAGGGAGGCAGGCTCCTCTTGGCCCTCTGCCTCCATTCTGGGTCTGAGACATGCAGGTCTGTGTCAGTGCCTCCCAACCTGTGGTGCTGCAACTCAAGCTGATTAATGATCTAATATTAGTCCTGATTCTTGTTCCCCAATTGTCCCAAATTATATCTGTACCTGTTTCCTAATGAAGAACTTAATTGAGGATTGCGCATTGTGTGTAGCTGTCAGCTCTCCTCCTCCTGCTCCTCCTCCTCCTGCTCCTCCTCCTCCTGCTCCTCCCACTCCTCCCCTTCCTCTCTCTCCTCTTCTTCCTTTTCTTCTCTTTCTACCTTCCTTCCCCTCCTCTTTCCTCTTTGGCTCAGTTTCATGTAGCTCTGGTTGACCTTGAACTTACTGTGTAGCAGAGGATGACTATGAATTTCCAATATTCCTGTCTCCATTTCCCAAGTGCTGGGATTGGTTTATGTGGTACTTGAGATCAAATCCAAGGCCTCATGTATCTTGTCAGACATTCTACCAACAGGCATACCCCTACCCTCTTTGGTCTTCTTTCATGAGAGCAGTGTCTCCTTTCTTGGTTACTATGGCACTTACATGTCTGGACATATATTTAGACAGCGTGATGGCTAAGCATCATGGCTCTGCCTCCTCCCCCAGCCAACCAGTGGGATTGCAGGAGCAGGGCAGCCTGAACCCCAAAAGGCTGCTCTTAAGCTTCATAGCCAGGTGCCACATTTGTCTCCAGAGTAAACAGGACAGTTATGCTGCTGCTGCTCTGCTCACAGCAGCCTAGGCTCAAACCTCTGAGGCCAGCACTCTAGCCACTGGGTACACCTGGGTTGGGTGCTAATTAATGTGAGCTGCTTGATTGAAGAAATTCTCTGTCAGTCATCTTTTTGAAAGAGAAAGGAGAGGCTTTGTTTGTCCATTTTAGAATTAGTTCCCAGAGAGGGAACTGTTTGCTCAAGGTCACTACAGATGCTAGTGATGCCAGTGGTAGGGTGGGTTAGAGCACCAGGGCAAAGGAGTTCATACCACAGGAAAGGGTGATGAGCACAGAGGGATGGCCTCAGGAACAGCTCCTGCCAATGTCTGGGCCCAGGCCAAGGAGAGAACAAGGAAGCTAGGCTCACCTTAGGGAAGTGCTTGTTTTGAGTGGTCAGGGAGATGAGGACACTGGGAGCCTGACTGCAATGTCATTCCTTCTCTAGTAGCCACCTAAGAAACCTTAAAACATATTCCAAAACACTGAAGGTGGGATTGGAGAGACAGCTAAGTGATTAGGAGTGCCAGGCAGACACCAATCAAGAGCAAGCAAAGTGGTCTGTGGGTATTTTATCACACACAGACACAGACACAGACACACAGACACACAGACACACACACACAGACACACACACACAGACACACACACACAGACACACACACACACAGAGACACACACACACACACACACAGAGCGAGCGAGCGAGCGAGAGAGAGAGAGAGAGAGAGAGAGAGAGAGAGAGAGAGAGGTTAATATAAGAGAAGAGAACATTCAAGCTATAAGGAGTGATGCTAATGATGGCAAATGGGAAAACCATATCTGCAGCCAGCTACAATGGTTCTAAACATGCAAGCAGGAGCCATGGAACCCTAAACATGCATACAGCATTCTACAGAAGCCTAAACATGCAGGCAAGCGGCCACAGTCTCCCTAAACATGTACATAGATAGCAGGCCATTGGGCCCTAAACACACAAGCAGGCAACCACAGAGCACTAAACATGCACACAGCAGGCGACAGAACCCTAAGCACAAAGGCAGCAAGCAGAAAATAGCATCCTGTGGTGACTGTGTGGCAGCTTGCTCAGGGTCCCCAGGCATCCTGTTGATGTATCTTAGCACAGAGGTAGCCCCATGCGCATTCTTTCATTTCAGACTGAGATGAGCGACTGTCACAAGGCAAATGCTATCTGAGAAGTCACAAGGCATTTCTGCAATCAATTTTGGGTGATTTATCACTCCCGAGTTGTTTCTGCTGACTTTATTGTCAGTTGTTCCCAAGTGATTTTCTGATAATGATTAAATTGGCATAATAAACGAATTATATGAAAAAGGAAGAAAAAGAAAAGCATGAAAATTCTTCTGTGAAATACTGTTTGTCTCAAAGTGTTGGCTCAAGACCCAGGAGACTGTAGCAGCTGGTGATGGGCACCCATTTGTCTAGACAGGGAAGGCACATTCACACCCACAGCTCCTGCAGAAGCCTAGAGCAATAGAGAAGCAGGATAGGTGGCACAGAACTTAGCTGGAGGGGCTGGCAAGCTATCTCAGTGGGCAAAGACACTTGCTGCCATGCCTGCTGACCTGAGTTTGATTCCCCAGAAACTACATGGTGGAATGGAGAGAACCAGCTGCTGTAAGTCATCCTCTGACCTCCACACGCATGCCTAAGGACTTCATGGTCATCACACATGTGACCCAGAGCTTCTGGGGCTCGGCAAAGCTCTGACCTGCTGTTCCAAAGCCTGGTTCTGGTCTGGGGGCAGTGTGACTTGTCCACAGAGCTTTGCTGATGAGTGAGAAGTCATGCAGAACCAACCCTGGCGTCATAGAGGTCACTGTCCTCTAAGTGAGTCAGCTAGGAGGCTGTGGGGTCTGGTGATGTGACCTGGAAAGTCACCGCTGTACAACATTTGAAACAGGCTGTTCATTAAGTCACACAGCACCATGCAAGACTGGTGGCTCCAGGTGGTGTGTGAAGCAATTTAGCAAGGCCATGGAGACCAGGCCCTTCTAGACCACTACTGTTAGACCCCCGAAAACTCAAGTATCCGGGGTCCCAGGCCACATTCTCGGTCACCCCAATCACCAGGCAGATTCGAGAGCTTGCTGCAAACTGCACGAGGCTTTATTGTAATTTAACGAGCTAACCCCATGTTAGCTAGGGTCTTTGATCCACCCACCATGGCGGATGGCTAGCAAAGACAGTTTGAAGCCGCTGCGCACACATCTTTATAGGGCAGCGTAAGGGGAGTGTCTAGGGGTACGCACAGGCTCACGATTGGTGTGCCTCCAGGCTTGGAGGGCTTGCCCTGTGTTGATTGGTCAACTGGTTGCTATGGCCCATAGGCCCTCCCAAGGTGGTTGCTATGCTCTCTACGTCATTGCTGTGTGCTTGTCCGTAAAGCACACCTAGTGTGTAAAGCATAGCGCCACCAGCTAACTTCTGATTGGCTCCTTGTCACGAGACAGGCATCTGACTTTCTAGTGTCTGGGACAAGGTCATAGGAGCACGTGTTCGGCCATTATGGCTGCCAAAAGGGAAGCTGGTTCCTTCACTACTTGGTCATGTCCAGGTTCTATCTGGCTCCTTGGGGCTTCATGACACACAACCATAGTCAGAAAACAATGGCTTTTCCTGTGGATCTTCAAGGAAAGGCAGGTGTACTCTGTTCACATGCCTCAGGCTAACTGAGATTTTCCTTCCTGTCTCTACTATCCTTGACCATCATTCTTCATGGCATATTCATCCAGTGCCCTGATGACTGTCCTTGCCATGACACTCACCTAACCAGAGCACAGTATGGAGCCAGAGAAACAACAGCTGCAAAATGTAATTGATATGAAAAAATTCAGTGATCAGGGTAATGCATGCCTGTCATCCCAGAACTTAGAAGGCTGAGGCAGGAAGATTGAGAGCTGCAGATCATCCTGGAATATATAGTGAATTTCTGTGTTAAAAAATAGAAATAATAATCAGAGCCACAGACTGTGGTTGAAACAAATAATGTTTTCATGAAGAATGAACAAATGAACACCAACACCAAGAATAAAAGCAATTCTTCCCCCTGATGGCTTAGGCTCAGACCCTGCCCAGTTCCTAGAGTTTAATTCAAATTGGGATATCTTGTTCACTGTGAACTTTGTGGCAGTAATTTTAAATATTAAGGTGCAGCATTCACACTCGACGTAAGAGACTGAGTTTTCAGAGACCTTCTTGAGGCTATGCACCATTAGTTTTCCCTTGCTTGTCCTGGCTTTGGCCCTGGGTTTGTGGCCTTGGCCTTGCACCTGTCTGTCAATCAGTCTCAAATCTGGACTGTCACATTCAGAGGTTCCTGGCCAGCAAAGTTATTTTCTTTCACCTTCCCAGACAGCTACAGCTCCTGTAGCCAGCAGGGTGTGGTGTTACGATAAATCTTTCCACCAAAAGCTGCCTGAGCCCCACCACCACGTGTGTGCTTTACGCCAGCCACCTGCCCAAGTTAGGCCCAAATGAATACGCAGAAACTTGTATTAGGTTCAAAGCTGCTTGGCCAATGACTAGGACTTCTCATCTGTTAGCTCAGTCTTAATTATCATAAATCTATATATGTTATAAGACTTATCTTATCGGACCCCTTAATGGCGACCCTCCTTGTCAGTGGTTCACATTGTGCCGCAGGAGCAGGAGCAGAGGGGAAAGAGGGCACTTCCTGTTTCTCCTTCGCTTAAATATGAGTCTCCTTGCTATGTCACTTCCTGTCTGGATCATCACTTCTCTGCTACATTTCCCAGAATCCTCTTTGACTCCTAGTCCTGTTTAACTTGCTGTCTCATTGGCCAAACAGTATTTTATTTAACTATCAATAAGATAAACATACACAGTACATTCCCCATCATCTCCTCTTTTCTGTCTAAATAAAAGGATAACTTATCTTTTATAATAACTGAAGAAAACTATAACCATAACTATCTGTCTTCAACTCTATTAAAGACCACAGAAGGATAATATATAAACTCTAGAATTGACAGAGACATCTTGCTACCTGGACAGTCACCCAAAGTTCCTCTGTAACGTTGGGGCATCCATCTTCAGCCCATAGGCACATTTCTCCATTTTAACAGGAACCTTTCAGTACTGTCTTGTTTTGTAAGTTTAGCAGTCACTTTCTTGTGGGTCCTTCATGTCCAGTTTATACAGCCACAAACAGTCCAGGCAAGAGCAGTTTCTTATCCAAATGGCTAATCTTGCCATGTTGAAAGCAAACTCCATAATGAGTTTCTTCGATGCCCATCCTCCTTTCTGACGAAATTGGTGTGCCAGGAGCAGTTGTGTCTTACAGCCAAGAAAAACCCTAAACCATTTAAATGCCATATTTCTGTAGGTCTTTGAAAGGTTTGAAGAATACCTAACCATCTCAAATACATCTCTGTATATCTAGAAAACCTAACTAACCTAATTATAAGTTCTGACTATTATAGGTAAAAGATCTGTATAAACACAATACCTAAACAAGAGGAGACATATACATATCACAAAATTGACCTTAAAGTTGTATCAATAAATGAAAATCTATACCAATGCAAAGTATTCATTCCTATATCCTATTCCCCTGTTTTCTTTAAAAAAATTAACTATGCTCATCATCATTTATAACCTACTCCATTTAAATGAAAACATTTATAAACCATATTTGGGAATATGGGAGTCGTTCTTTCTAAACTGCTTCCTGCTGCTTTGGGGCATGTTCACACCATTGGGATCATGATAAAACATAGAAACCTGACCAAGTCCTTGTTTTTGTAGTCTGTAAGGCTGTATCATCTCAGCTTCAGGGGGTCTTGCTTGATGAAACCATATTAGTCTGGAAGGAATCAACAGCTTTTGATTTTCTGTGGGAATACAAGCAAAATCTTTATTTCTAAGTAGCCTGTCCTTAGACTTAAATTTTGAAGTCAAAGCATTTTTAAAATGTATAAGTTGGATTAATTTAGCAGCATTTATAATCAAATGTATTTTAGCAGCAGTAATTCTTTCCTCGGCAATCAAACAATTTAAAGACAACAGTATGGCATTTAGTATCCAGATTCTCTGTCTATTTTTCATCTCTAGGTACCTTTTTTACTATTCTACTTTTACTTACTTTTTTTGTTTGTTTGTTTTGTTTTGTTTTTCTGAGACAGGGTTTCTCTGTGGAAATCCGCCTGCCTCTGCTTCCTTCAGCAAATCCTACCCGGCGTTGGCCACCACAACCGGCTACTCTATTTCCTCCTGTTACTTTTTCTCTCACAAGCCTACATATATTTTTAAATGTAGTGTAAACCTTTAGAGCTTTTTCTTTATCTGGATCTGACTTTATCATCTCAGAAATGCGAGTCTAAACTGCAGAAGCACCTGGACGGTGCGAGCACATGGAAGCTGCTCCGATGCCTCTCAGCGGCCCAACAGGGCAGGCTGTGGCAGCAGGTTTACCTCTTTATCTGGGAACCTTGGGGCATGGGGTGATCCCGCTCACTGACACCATTCTGTTACGATAAACCTTTCCACCAAAAGCTGCCTGAGCCCCACCACCACGTGTGGGCTTTACGCCAGCCACCTGCCCAAGTTAGGCCCAAATGAATACGCAGAAACTTGTATTAGGTTCAAAGCTGCTTGGCCAATGACTAGGACTTCTCATCTGTTAGCTCAGTCTTAATTATCATAAATCTATATATGTTATAAGACTTATCTTATCGGACCCCTTAATGGCGTCCCTCCTTGTCAGTGGTTCACATTGTGCCGCAGGAGCAGGAGCAGAGGGGAAAGAGGGCACTTCCTGTTTCTCCTTCGCTTAAATATGAGTCTCCTTGCTATGTCACTTCCTGTCTGGATCATCACTTCTCTGCTACATTTCCCAGAATCCTCTTTGACTCCTAGTCCTGTTTAACTTGCTGTCTCGTTGGCCAAACAGTATTTTATTTAACTATCAATAAGATAAACATACACAGTTCATTCCCCATCAGTGTGGCTCAGGTATAGACAGGTAATGGTCACATGGCTGATCCTACCTTCAGCCCACTGTACTTAGTCCTGGCTCCCCTACTGTTGGTACCCAGTTCTGAGTAGTCACAGTTGTGACATGGAAGCAACAGGGACAGGAGGGCCTTGTGGGCAGAAGAAAGATTATGAAAAAGGATGTGGAGCCACTGTGACTCCAGGAGAGCTGGGGAGCAGAAATCTCACAGCTGGACTCATGGAAAGGCATGGCTGCCATCCTGTAGCCACCCTGCCAAGCCTGAGAGGTGGGGCTTGTCATTGTGCTCAGCTCCTCTCCACCCTCTCTCAGTTTCCTAATGAGTCTCAGGAAGGAGGTGGCCAAGGTTGTCCCTGTGAGGGCAGGCTTGTCCTCTACCCAATCTCCAGATGTGTAAAGGTGTGTTGACCTTCTTTGGATGAAAGTCAGGTCTCTGTCCCATGACCATAACATGGTCTCTAAGCCTCCCTTCTTTGGAGCCTCAAGAGGGAGGCAGGAAAGCCCCAACCATTGACAGGCTTCCCTGGGTCCCAGTGTACAGTGGTCTGTAACCGCCCCCCACTTTCTTCTCTTGGTCTTCTTGTGCCTCTCCTGGGTTCTGCTCAGTTCATGGTGCCTCCTCTCCCCTGAGGCTCTGCACTGTCCCAGCCCCTGCACTGCACACCCTTCCACCACCCACCCCATCCCTGATTCAGCCTTGATACTAATTTTCATTGGCTTCTGGGCCACCCTGCTCAGCCAGGCCCAGGACCTCTCCAGTCCTCTGAGTTGCTCATCCCAGTGATGGGTCTTGGATTGCCACTCCCTCATTTCTCTCCCCACTCTTGTAGCTTGCTCTACATGGCTGCTAGGGTTCAGCTTTAACTCTCACCAGCGCCCCAGAACACTTACACCCTGGTCATGGGGACCCAGTCTGTGTGGCTTCTCAGGGGTTTCAAGAGTCTGCTATTACCAGTCAGGTCACTCTGTGGCCTGGAAAGACACTTTTCTTTTTGCTTTATAGAAAATTCAAGGCAGCATTGCAGACACATGTCAAGGCCCATGTGTTTGAAGGGTCCACATCCTGTATGAGGCTAACTTATATTACAAGTGTTCCCTCCCAAGATGGGCTAGATGGGCTAGATTTCCTCATCAGCTCTGCTCCACAGTGTCTACAAGCTTCCTGACAATATACCCATTTAGCCATCATTGTGTCCTTGTTTCTTCCTGACACACCACCTCAGCAAACAACACTGAAGCCCTTCTCTGTTCTTCTTTCAATGGTTTGAAATGGTAGATATGAGTCATTATTATTTTTGTGGTTTTGGAAGATAGAATGTATTCCTCCCTCCTGTCCTTTCTTTCTTTTCTTCTTTCCTTTCTCTATCAGCACTGGGAACGGAACCTACAGTCTTCTCCAAACCTGGTGAACCCCTACCATCAAGCCCTGGGTAATATTTTTCTGTGTGTCAGTTTTCTTACTTAAAAAAATAACTCTTTGACCCAAAATCACATTAAAACCACTTCAGCATTGCTAAACTTTAGGGAAGTACGACCTGAAGCCCCAGGGAGATGCCACATAGTAGTAGTTAGGCCATCTACTATCAAGAACAAACAAGCAAATAGAAAAACAAAAAAATAAGTCCTGCATGTGAGGCATTGAGAGCCAGTACACTCTGGGAGTGGGGCATATGATGTGGTCACCAGCTGTTGAAAACTGACATTTCCTCAAAAGAAGGAAATATGCCTAGAACTGCCACATGCTCTTGCACTATCTGGGTATCTACCCCAAAGTGCTGAGATCCAAAACACCTGCCCCATCCACAGCAGTGTGTTCACAATGGCCTGAAGGCAGAATGGTCCACAGCCATCACACGCAAGGCACTGGGACAAACCAGGAGGTCCCAAAAGCCATCACATTCATGAGGAGGGAAAGAATGGTGGTTGCCCAAGCAGGGAATGCAGAGTTGGTGTTCATGGGGGCAGGTTAGGTCCCAGGAGGTGGAAGTTCTGGAGATGGTGACCACACAGCACAGTGAAAACACTCAGGATGGTTAAGATGACAGCGTTGTGCTGTACATATTATCCTATGATTTTACAAAACATAACCCTTTGCTTCAGAACGGTCATGGAGAAGCCTTCTGGGAGAGGTAAGGTCCAATGTCCTGACCAGGTATTGGTAACACACATGGTTAGCAAATACCGTATAAAAAATTGAATAACAATGCCCTGGGGACACTGGAAAGGCATCTATAGATTATAAAACACTTAGGGCATATCCAGCTGTGACATCCAGGGCTGAGCTACACAAACCCCCAGAGTCACAGCGTGACAGGAGAACCTGAGCATGGACTGTGCACCTGACGCGGAAAGCTTTCCAATTATTAAGTGTGGGGTCCACAGGGCTTTCACATTCCTCTCTACAGAGGTGCATTGAGCCAAGTGTGGGTAGGATTATATCTGTAAATGTCGCCTAACATCTGACTGAGTAGATGAATGTCCCTGAGACAAGGTGGGTTATAGGTTGTCACTTCTGAAATTGAGGTGATGCAGACATGATTTTCTGCCTCTGTCAGTGGAAGCTTTTGACGAGGCAAAGCTGAACTACATTAGTCCAA
The DNA here is from genome assembly GCF_003668045.3 of Cricetulus griseus. Classification (NCBI taxonomy): domain Eukaryota; kingdom Metazoa; phylum Chordata; class Mammalia; order Rodentia; family Cricetidae; genus Cricetulus; species Cricetulus griseus. Next base: position 104,337,132 of record NW_023276807.1, on the reverse strand, counting down.
TCCATGAATCCAGGTGTGGCGTCCACCCCTGACCCACAGCTATGAGGAGTGGAACCCGATCATCAAATTGGGAGGTCTGGAAGTTGTCCCCCACAGGGGGCCTTGAGGGTAGCACAGCCCAGCATGACCCCAGGAACACCTTGTGCAGAGACCCAGGAAACTATGGAGTGTTATCTGAAGCTGACCTGTGGTGACCTATGACTCAGCAGTCAGAAGCCTATGTCCTGTTCTCCAGGGACACAGAGACACTGGACCTCTGAGCCTGCTTTCCCTCCACGCTGCTTTCCCTCTGCAGGAACTCCCATGGTGTCTGTCACATAGAAGGTAAGAGTTTCACAGAGGTGGGGGAAAGCCAGAGATGAGCTACTGTCCCTGACCTCAACTGTTGTCCCTGATCAGAGACTGGTCTCAGGCACACAGTTCAAAGCCTGCCCTGAGCCTGCACTCCTGGGCCTCCAGGTCCTTTTTGTGGGGAACACTGCCCAGACGCCGTCCTTAGGAGAGCTTGGAGCCTTGGGCACTGATCTCAGTGCTACCACTGGCCACGTTCCCTCTAGTGGTCATTGATGTGGGTGGGTGAGCCAACTACTCCAGGTGGTCAGGTTTGGGATAACCAGTCTGCTCCTAGGATGGGCACTATCCCACATGGGGAGACCTGTCTGTTGACCCTCATTCTGGTACTTAACACCTCAGAAACAGAGAAGCAAGGCTCCAGTGTCAAACTTGGATGGGGTGAGGAAGGCCCCATTATGAGGGGACAGTCTAGCCTAGTCAGTGACAGCCTTCAACAGGGTCACAGTGATCACTATAGGGCAAGCCTGGGAATGTTGATACAGCCTGAAGCTGGGGCTGAGGGAATGGGCCTGGTAGTACCATAAATCTGAATAAAGCCAGAACTCAGCACAGAGTGCTTGGCCTGGAAGAGATAGTACCATGCCTTTAAATAAGCATAGAGGGGCCAAATGTGTCCCTCCCTCCCTCCAGAAGCAAAGCCTAGGTTATTTTAAGGCATCAATATTAGAACAAAGACACAGGCTAAGGAAGGTGTTATTATTTAGGAAATAGGTTAGGGAAGGTTGGTCGCTGAGGCCTGGGTAGCCTGGAAGTCTGAGGGTTCCTAGAGTTCCACAGACTGACTCTCTGGGGCTATATGGGTGTCAGAGGATGTTGGAGACGCGTGTGCTCTGAGGATAGACTGGAGATCCTGCCTTACAAGCCTTTTCCTCTCCAGGCTTCACTTGCCTCACCTGGAAACGAGAATTCTGTATGGTGGCAGAACAGGCAGCATATGGTGCTCAGAGCTCCAAGTGGCAGGGACTCCATAGGGGACAGAGAAGAGCTATGCTCCCCAGGGCCTTTTGTCACAAGGGCCACATGTACCTGAAGAGCAGAGAAGCCTCAGCTTCTCTTCTGCCCCTGTTCTCCCTTCCTCACCCCTCCAACTCCCACTCCTTCCTTCCTTGCCTTGCTCCACCCTTGCTTCTCCCACAGAGACTCCCGGGTACAAAAGCCCCTCTCCAGAGGTGAGAGCACATCTTCATCCTTACCCTCAGATCCCAAGCATGGACAGTACCCCTCCTCCTCCAGTCTGCCATCTCCTGCTACAGTCAAGAAATCTGAGACAGAGAGACACAGAGGATGGCTGATTGGAGCCAGGCCCTCCCCGGGCTTGGCTCCCGACAGGGGCTGGACAGTGGTTTTCACACTGAGTAGGAAAGAGCCCCCTGACTGATCAGGGCCAGAGCAGATGCCTGGTGAGGTCAGAGAACTGCTGTGGCTGGAGGAATTTGAAGAACTGGGGGCAGGGGCAGCTGTTCTGGCAGCCCTTGAAGGATCTTCAGCATTGCTAAAAATGCCTTTCCAAAGCCAAGTTCAGGGGCTGTGGGACAGTGGCTGGTAGTTTGGTTCCAATAGCTCTATGTGAGGGGTTAACAGGGGTGTGGAAGCCCTGGCTGGCTGAGACCCCCTTCCTGATGAGGCATTCATTCATGAGGCCGATGGTCTAGCACATTCCAGGAGATGCCTGGTGAAGGGGGTTGTGGGGAGGAGCAGAGGCCTAGGAAATCAGTCCAGGTAGATGCTGGTTATTTCCACCCACACCAGATAAGAGTGAGGAGCCAGAGGCTTGCCCAAGTTGTGAAAGAGCTGGGTAGAAAGCACCTTGGGGATGATGCTGAACCACATTGGCTCCTCCAGTTTTCCTGTCCTCCCCTAGCTGCCATTAGGGTTCCTTGGGACCCTGTCTCCAGGACAGCGCTCAGCTCTCCTGCAAAAGGCTCCCAGGTCTATGTTCTGAGGTCCTGGGTCAGCCTTCCAGAATGGCTTGTTGGGCCAGCAGGCAGTATGCCAAGGAGCAAAGAACATGGCCAAGGGTTGGGCTGTAGCCAGTTTCCTGGGCAGTCTGTTCTGCACTCAATGTCCCTCGGCTGGAGGAGGCAGCAGCCTGTGGGGCTGGGACATTAGCACACAGGCCTTCAACACACAGGGCATGGAGGCTGGCCCTGTGGTTGCGCCTGGCTCCAGGCAGCCTTGGCTGGTTCTCTGTTGAGCTCTGTGATTATTAGTGAGTTCAGCAGGTCTCAGAAGCCCATCCCTGAGTTACCTGCCGTCTGCACTACAGAGGAACACTTTCTTGGGAGCTGCCAGGCCCCAAAGCCCAAGAGCAGGGAGGTGGAGAGCAGACAGGGTGGGGCACTTGACCTGAGTTTCCTGCCTCTCTCTGGACTAAGGATATCACACAGAGCACCTTGCCTCACACAGAGGGAAGGCACCCACTTCTCCGGGATTGCCACAGTGGCAAGCAGTTAGCTCTCACCATGGACGATGGGCAGGCAAAAGGAAGAGCAGGACTGTGGGATGGTGGGCCCTCAGAAAACTTGAGCCTGAGGGCAGGGTTGGGGAATGTCAGCCTCCTTGGGCAAGCAATGGGTGGGGTTTGCTGGTGGAGTGCAAAATAGTGCTCCTTACAAATTTACAGCTGCCTGTTACTAGCATATGGGACTTTATCTGTGGCCAGAGCTATATTATTACTTTTCTGTTGCTGCGATAAAACACCAAGACCAAGGCAACTTAGAGAAGGGGTTTATTTGGGATAAGAGTCTATCATGGCAGGCACCGCAGTAGTAGTAGGAAGCTGAGGGCCCAGCTCTTGAACTACAAGCAGGAAGCAGAGCGTGCACTGGGGATGACACAAGGCTTTGAACTTCAAAGCCCATCACCAGTGAAATGCTTCATACAACAAGGTCATACATACTAAGCCTCCCCATGAAGTGCCACCACTTGGGGACCAAGCGTTTAAGTGCCTGAGACTATGGGGGGGGGGCATCTCAAAGACCAATAAGGCCTTTGCAGATGTGACTAGTTACTATGAGACCAGAGTGGATGAAGGTGGGCCCAAGACCAGGACAGCTGACTGACTGGGATGAGGCCCTGGGAAGAGGAGGCAGTCACAGAAATGACACAGCCACAGTTCCAGAATGGCAAGCAACCACTAGAAGCTGAAAAAGTGGAGAAAGATCCTTCTTCAGCACCAACAGGTCACTGTGGACATCCCTCTAGACTCCAGCCTGCAGAAGTGTGAGGGAATGAATGGCTGTCTGAGGCCACTGGGTTGTAGTTCTTATCTTCATCCCTAGGGATGTCACAGAGGGGCAGCAATCCATCCAGAGTCCATGGTTCCAAAGACCCTCTAGGTAGCTGGAGTAATGAATTCTCTATCTTCAGAGCACAGCTCTGGCCACAGACTTCCCAGAAGTCAAGAGGCAGGTAGTACCTGTTGATGCCGGAGCTCAGGCCCTGAGGCACAGCTGGCCTGCATTCTGGTGCCCTCCCAGTCTGGGGAAGGCTCAGGGGGTTTGACTTCACAGGGTCTTGGTTTTTCTTAGCTGTAAAATGGGGCCTCAGACAGGGCCACTAGGAGAAATGACAGCATGTCCTGTGGCTGACCCACCTCTCCATGAATTGTTGTCACCCACTTCTCTTCAACAAGGACAAATTGGTAGAGGGCTTAAGTGGCACCCAGTATCAAATGGTGCTATCATCATTATGACTGTGGCTGTCATCACTGGTGCTGTGGCAGGTGTTTATCAACTTTTCTTGTCATCTTGCCACTTCAGGCAAAGGTCCAAGTCCTCAGAACAAAACAGCAGATGCCAAACACTTACCCTCCAGGGAGCAGATGCAATAACTGGAGTGAGTGGGCCTGAGCTGGCCATGTCAGCCCTGCACCTGGCTGTCCTGTTGCCAAGAGGCCGACCACTCAAGATTTTCTGTCGGGAGACAGCCATTGAGTAACACCTCCCTGCACCCCCACCTCTTACTGCTTGTTGCTGCAATCTGGCTCAGTGGTTTTATGTGATAGTGTGGTCTGGAGGGCTCAAGATGGTGGCTCTCATGTCTGGCTGGTTGGCCACAGAACCAGCAGCCTACATTCAGCAATTGGTTGGCTGTGGGGACTCCTGACCCACCACAAAGCGGGTCAGGGAAGCATACTTTCATTCATTTGCACAGTCAGTTAGTGCTCAGGTATTTAGCATTGTGGGGTCACCTCTGAGAAATCTCACCTCCCAATGACACTGAATTTTCACCATGGGACAGTCTCACCACAGCCCTGGGCAGAAAGTTTAGTGGGCTCCTGGGCAGATGACTCCTAGGGATGGTATGATGCCTCTGCTTCTGCTCACCTTCATAGGGACTCAGCAATTGCTTCAGACTTAGCCCAAGGTGCTGGGTTTCCTGGGGCCAGATGTAGATCCCTTTAAAGAATATATTCAAGGACTCCTGGGAGGACGAGGAGAAGGGTAAATTGCCTTCTAGGGGGAGCTGAGGTGCATAGGAGAGGTTGGGAAAGGTGAGCATGGATGTACATTCCCAGAGCCTCACTTGCCAAGCCAGAGGCTCTCCCCTCCATGCCCATCTTCTGGGACTGGGCACAATTACCCTGGAGCTCCAAGGCAGAGACAGGCGGAGGAGAGCAGTGCTGCCTCCCAGTCCAAGGCTAATTCCCTCTAGAGAGCTTCACCTAGGACCAGAATCTCCAATTCTTGTGTTAGTATAGACTGCACTTAGGACCCAAGATGAGCAAGGGACTTGTTCTCACCCAAAACAGGTGACAGAGATGTGAGGCAGGCCCAAGGACTGACCAGGCTGAGAAAGTTGTTACTCAGGGATTAAGATGTGTGTGAGTGTACATGTTTGTCCCCATGTTTACACATGTGTACTTGGGGCAGGACTGCTGTGACAAGATGACTTCCTTGTCCATCTTTTCTTGTGTATTTTCAGGAGTGATCTTGCTTTGGAGACAGGAGAGAGCTGGATTGTTCCTTGGCATATGGGATTTGAGGTGAGCTTTGGATAAGGAAAAGATTGCCAGGGGTAGGAATTGGATAGTGGCTAGGCCAGATGCATGTGGTTGAGTTGGGACAGACACAAGTCAAGGAGGATGTGGGGAGCAGGCACAGTGGCCTGCTATGGGCTGTGATTCTTAGGCAGTGGAGAGGGCTGGACCCCAGGTTCCTGAGGAACTCTTGGGCTCTCTCCTACATGGCAGTGAGGATGGAGACTGTTGGACAGGACATGACTATCTTCTCCGGATTCTCAGTTTTGGGGATACAGTAGTGCTGTGCCAATGGCTACCTTCTGAAAGCTCCAGGGTTCCTGAGGCAGCGTGCCTACTGGCACCCTGTAGGGCCTGCTCTAAGCTGGTGAATATTTCCTGCTGCTATCAGGCACTTCCTTTGCTAGCCTTCAAATCACTTAAAAATAACTCGTGCAGGTGAGTCACTTGATCTGCCTCGTTGCCAGGAGCAGCCTGTCTGCTGGCATCTATGCATTCCAACGCAGGGGACCTCAGAGCAAGGGAGGTCACTGAGCCATCTCTGGGCAAGGTAGCCTCAGACACTAATACAGAGGGAGGATGTGGTCATCCATTCATAAGGGTCTTGTTAGACAGGCCAGTAGTCTCTCTTGTTTCTGAATGACTGTTATGATGGGGTTTCCAAAGATGTTCCAAAGACCTCTGGGCCCAGGATTCACCCTCAAATATAGGTCTCTAAACTATAGGAGATGTCCCAAAGTAATGGCTGTGCTATGGCTTGGATGTCTGATTTGCCTTCAGAGGTCACAGACGCTACCTCACTAGGCTCATCCCTGCAGTGTTCACACTGGTCTCCTTTCACTCCTGCCCAGCTGATTTCACCTTGGCTCCAGGGCTGTAGTTTCTCACAGAGTATCATTTCCGTGGCATCTATCATGGCACATCTTCTTCTCACTCAGCAGATGTCATCAAGGGCAGCTGGTAGAGTGTCAGTGAAACTAAAGGCCCTCTATGCCCAACAGGGAATCACTGTACAGCATAACGACTCTTAGGTAGGTAGGGTGGCCACAGGCCCTTTGATCTTCAATGGCACATGTGTGGAAATATGTCAAGAAATCAGAATGAAACACTGACTGGGGAAGCAGCAGGTATTCCTATAGCCACACACTAAGCTGATGAAGTCTCCATGGCCAGGATCTGCCAGGGCCAACCACATGGAACTAGTGTCTGAAGTCACAAAACTCAAGGCCCATTTGTTACTGAGCATAACCCACACTGACTAACACACCTTGGGATTCTCTTCTGTGATTTCCATTTTGCTAATTTAATCAGGTGAGGATCCACCTTGGGATCAACTCTGAGGAACTTGGCCATCACCTATGACTCTTCCATTCTATTCTAGGGCAGTCTGGGATCTCCGATCTGTACACTATCTGTCTGCATCCTACAGAGCTGAGCACATCCTCAGCATAGGGGCAGATTTTGTAGATGAGACCAAGTTGGCCTACAGTGAAAGCAGCCAGAAGCCATGCAGGGCTGGTCCACATCAGAAGCAGGAACCTGTTTCATCACAAGTAATAGGGTGGTGGAAACAGTAGATCAGAATCAGAGAGAGCCTTGGAGCAAAGTGCAGTTGACTGTGTGCAGCAGAGGGCAGTGAGGCTTAGGTGACCTTCCTGGCAGGAGAGCAGGCATCCTAATTAAAGAGAGACATGTGTTGTCCTTTGGGCTATTATACTATTGAAACAACAGAACTTACCCACTGGAATTTCAGCAGGCGTCTATCTCATTCTGGGGGAAGGGAAAGGCTGAGCCTGGTGTCAGTCACGGAGAGGAAGTTGCTTCCCAGGAAGAGACTGCACACCTTTCTATGTACCATCAGATCACCTTGAAAGACAGACTAGAGTGGGGAAGACAGATGGTGACATGCCTTAACCAGGGTCACTTAACTTTTCATTATACCCCTTGCCTTTTACTTAAACCTCATTTTCATGTCACTACCAAAGACAGACTTGAGCTTAATGGACTCTTCTGGACCAAGCTTTTACAACCAGAGCTCCACCCTGTGTTTATCATATTCTGTCACCATACTTGTTCACTCTGTGACGTTGGGAAAGTCACCTGTCCTCTCAGCCTCCACTCAAAGGTGTGTTTAGAACCTCTTTCTGTTTCACACGTCTCAGTGGGAAGTCACATGACTCCAGTGTCCAGATAAGACTTGAGGTCAGATGAGTCAGAGCCAAGCAGGATTAAGGCACAGGGTCTTAGACAGTGAGGTCACCCATTCTGGCTCAGCCCAGTGAGGCAAGGGTTGCAGGTTTGAGAATGGCCCTGCAATTCCCTTACTCTTTACAACACCTCCTGTGGCTCCAGGTCATCTAAGTCTGAGGGGATGCTTGGCAGCTATGTGCCTGAACAGGCCTTTGACCCTAGCACAACTGCTGCACCTCAGCCTTCTGCTCAATCCCCTGGCCTTGGCATGCTCTCACTTCAGCTGACATGGGGTTCCCTTCACTCCTGCTCACCCACTCTGGGATGTCTGCAGGCTCCCACCCTTGTTAGGGAAGCCTGTCTCCCCTCAGGAGGGCTGTAGTGAGTGTGCTTTAAGAACAAACAGCAAGCTGGGGAGAACATGGCCCACATGCCCTAGCCTACCCCACCTGCAGAGCCCAGCATCTCCTGTCTGGATGGGAAACACAGACTGAGAGGTTAAGAACTGCACCACTGCCTCCAACTCAGGCAGGACAGAACTGGTGCACACCCAGGCTGCTGAAGCTTGAGCTGGAACTCTTGAGCACATACATGGTGACAGCGGCCTTGTCCTTGGGCATACTCTGCACTCCTAATGGCCCAGTGTCAGTCTCACTCATCCTATTGGCAGTTGTCTCTCCCAATGGACATTGTGCTTAAGTGTGGACTTGGCATCTGCTGTCTCCACTCAGAAGAACCAACCCTTCTGTTCCCAGACCTGCAGTGGCTCTATCCAGCCTGCCAGCCCACCCATGCCATGGCTGTCATCCCAACCCTCGGGCCATCCTTGACCACCATCTCCTCACAGCAAAGCAGCCTGCAAAGGTCCTGCCTTCAGGTGGCATCTGCAGCCTAGCTTGGAGAGCCATGGGCTCAGGCATCTGCAGAACCTACTCCCTGCTCTGGCTTTTCTTGTCTGCTCTTCTCCAGGTAGTCCCACAGAAGCTGTGACCAAGTGGCAGAAGCACTCCCCTGCCTCCTCAGAGCGCCCCCTACTGGTCCCTGGCCCCAGCAACCTCTGCCGGACTCTAAGGAAGCCTAGAAGTTCCGCAGGACTTACCTGGGGCTCTTGTCCTTCTCATGGTCATGCCTCTATTATTCATTCCTGCATGCTACTCCACGGTGTTTCCACAAGGCATTCCCTCTGTCTAGCCCTCTCCAGGGTGCTGGCATGGTACACATCACTTCTGTGAGTTTTCTGCTCCAGAGACCTTTGTTGTCTAAGACGACCACTCTCCACTGTCTCTCTGTCACCCTCTCCCTGCTTGGTTCCTTTTTTCCTGCTCATAGCATGGCATTGTCAGGCTCCTGCCTCCCAGACAGGACAAGAAGTGCTGGATGTGGGTAGCTCTCTGTGCAGCAGCACACAGCACGTGCTGGGCAAACAATCTCGAAGGGAGCCCTGGCCATCCTCCTGCCCACTGCTTCCTGCAGCTCTCCTCCAGCCGGGTGCCCGCCTTGAGTGCTAGTTTCATTTCACACTTGAAATTTTTATCAAGGATAAATCTCCAGGGTCACAAAAAGATCAACGAAATTCGTTTTCAAGGACCCAGATTAAATTTAAACAGAAAAGCACTATTTATCCAACCCAGGAAAACATTTATATAAATGTGCTTACATAATGCATTAAAACACCAGGAAAAGCTACGTGTGCTGCGGCACCCGCGCTACTCACGCGCAAGCAGCATATGCTAAAGCCGCCGAAATCCGGTCTGAGCCTTGCTCCCTCACAGCCCTGAGATTAAATCTGTAGATCTCCCCCCCGGAGAGACACCCTCCTTTCTTTGTTGGCTTCCTGAGTGGCTGGCGGGTCTGCAATTCTGTAGTGCAACGAACCATGACAAGGGTGCTCTGTGTGGCCCTCGGGGTAAACACTAGCCCTCCGTTTCCTCCCACTTCGGTGATTTTTTTGGCCGCCTTGGGCTGGGGGTGGGGGATGTGCAGGGCCCAGGGTCCATCCTATCAGTGGGGCGGGGGCGGGGTCTGGTGCCTGCAGTGGACTGGGGGCTCCCTGTCCTGTCTAGCAGGGGCGAGGTTGGTTCCACCCCCAGCGCCCAGAGCTCCCGCAGCGCTCCCATGGAAGCTTTTGTTCTCTAAATAGCATGTGACTGACAATTTATTCCTCCAGGTTGAAAAATAGTTAAGTCAACGAGACATTCTCAGAAAACCCACACTTGAATTGAGGAGTGGTGATTCAACAGTTGGAAGAGAAAGCAGTTGGGATTTTAAGATGATGAGATGTGTAGGTTTTTTTTTTTTTCTTCCTTTCTTTTTCTGGTATTTTTGAGGTCAGTGACACAGACACAAATCAATGAATTTTTAAGTACTTAATATAGTTTTAAAGATACATCACGGTACCTATTGCAAATCCCTTGGTCAGGTTTTATTGGGGGGGTAATTTTTGGTGATGTCCCTCAGTGCTGCCCTAACACTATTCTCTGGTCTCCCCTCCACCCCCCTTGTGTAGACTCCTGAAATTCTTGGTTCACAACTTATACAGGTGCTCCCAAGAAAACAGGGGGAATTGTTCATTTAAATACAACCCCATGGAGTCATTGACACATACTCCATTTGAGCAGATAACAGGGTGAATTTAACACTGGTGACATTAATATTGGTGACATTAATAGTCCACTGTCCAGACTAGGAAGTGATGGCCTGTGGCCCTTTGGGTTTGTCACACTGGTTTGCAGTGGTCAGATTGGTTCTGAGTCCCTTTGGGACTCTGGATCTTGGTGGCCAGAATATGTTCTTTAGCAGAGGCCAACCAGAACCAGAAGAGAGAGGAAGCTGGTTCACTGAAGGAATGTGAGGCGGGCTGGGGTGAGGGTATGACACCTCCCCTCTCAATGAGAGAATCAGAGCCCAGGATGGTCTGCAAATATCTATAGGGCCAACTCTGACCACAGAGTGGCTTTACTGTGGCCAAGAGACAGGCACCAGGGTCACTATGGAACTGTGGGGGCACAGCCGGGTGTGGGTATCTGTGGTTCTGGATAACAGCATTGCACAAGGCTCCTGCTTGAGGTCCCACCTGAGGCTGGCACCCAGGTCCCTGGTATTGATGTTGCCTGATGCCTAGAGACCCAGTTGAGATGATGTTGGCAGTCACTCCTAGGGCTGGCAGCTGACCCTTCATTGATTGAGAGCTGAACAAGGACTCTGACCACACTGCCTTGTCACACTAAGTGACAATCAGAGGTTCCCACAGGAACACACATGTAGAAAACAAGTGAGGATCCAAGGAGACTGAGAAGCCAGTGGGGTTTCTGAGATAAGAGAACTGGGTAAGATACTCTGATATAATAATCCTTAGCTGTGGGATTAATAACAAGGGGGTTGCCAGGCGGAGCGTGGGCAGTTGCTGGGTAGACGCCTTTGCAAGACTGTTGTCTGAGCCAGGTGGCACTGTGAGGCTGTGTCCTAGCAAGGTCTTCTGTGACAGCTACCTTCAGCCCCCACAGAAGACCTCCTCAGCTTTTCAGTGGCTACAGTGGCTCTATTGGATTTTGGTGCCTCTCACAGTCCATGATCTTTTTCTGTGGTCTGGACTTTGCCCAGCTGGTGGCAGGGCTCAGAGAGGGAGCATTAAGAGTCAATGCACTGAGATGCCTAGGTGGAAGCTGTTTCTGTTCCAGCATGTGGAATGACAAGTACCAGCATCCCCTAGTCAAGCAGCTCCCAGCCCAGCAGGGTTCACTAAGGTTCAGGGGAGAGACACCCTCAGTTGGGGAGACTTGTCAGTGTTGTGGCTGTCAGCTGCCAGGCTTAAGGGGATTGCAGGGAGGGCCCAACCACATCACTCTGTGAGGACCACCACAGCAAGGTCCTCCAGATAGGCTCAGACAACCAGGACTTAGCTGGAAAGTCCAAATCAAGACTTCAGCAAGGTGGTTCCCTCCCCTTGGTTCACGGACAACCACACCATGTCCTTCCCTGGTCATCCTCTGTGATCTCTTCTCATGAGGACCACAGGCACACTCACAGTCCCTACTTTAGTATTGTTACCGAATAACTGTGGAGGTCATAATTCTACTCATAACACTGAGAACGTTGTTTCCTCTATAGGAGGAGAATGGGTCCATATCACAAAGACCAGAGGAGACATTGTCATTGAAGACTGGAAGTCAGCTGAAGTCCTTTGGTCAAGGTAAGTGCAAGTGACATGAGATCAGGAGTCTCAGGGGTGGAGGCAGCATCCTGCTGGGGCTGGCAGAGCACAGTGGGGAGGGGCCAAATGAGAAGGCAGGCCAAGAGAAGAGCTGAAGCAGGATGCCTTTGTTCCAGGGGACCTGGGAGGGCTGAGGGACAGGAAGTACACCTGCACTATTCCCTCCCTCTCCTCCTGCTCCCCTCATACTGTGCCATCCCCACATACCTGTGCTTGTTTCTCCCTCCCCAACCCTGCCCACACCTGCCCCATTTGAGGTAGCAGTGACCTTAGTGGCCCAGGGGAGGACCATCCAGAACACATCCCATAGGAAGACTGGGGAGGATGTTGGAGGATGAGGTCCTCAGTGCAAGCATCATCATCCACTGTCTTTACTCACGAAACACAGTCAAAGAGAAAATCCTTCAGATTTAAGGGCTGCAGAGCTGCAAGCCAGGGAAGGGGATCTGGGTGTTCACAGTCATCATAGGAAGAGTAGAGAGAAGAGCTAGAGGTGCCCCTGACTCTTGTTGGGGACAGGGCCTGTCACTGGCTGCTCAGCGAACCACCTGGATGCAGGCTTGGGGCATCTTTAGCACTTCCTTTCCTGTCTGTGCAGGAATGAAAACTTCTACAAGACACCATAGTGGGACAGGGGCTGGCTGTGCAGAGACTGCGCCCAGGACCAGAAGCATAGAAACCAGTTCAGAGTCCAGGCAGGCATGGTGGTTGACACATCTAATCAGAGGCAGAGGCAGGAGGGTTCCAGGCCTGTCTGCCCTGTCACAAACAAACCAAAACCAACAAACCCCAAACAAACCAAAGAATAAGAAAGTGAAGAAAGTCTTCACTGGTGCTGAGAATGGAGGAGGCCTCTGTCAGGCCAGCCTCTCCTCTTTCAGGTTTGTCCTGGCCCTGGGAGGGTATCCCCATCCTGAACCCCAGGAATACCAACTGCTATTACTGGACCCCATCCCAGGCATACCCCCTCCTCTGTGTCCTCAGCACTGCCCTGATCGCTGGGCTGTGGAACAAAGGTGCCAGGGTACCCCAGGATGCTGAGGGGTTCCGTGTCTGTGACTGGGGACCCAGCTGATGTGCCAGGCCCAGGTGCCTGTGCAAAGGCCCAGGGAACCTCTGGCCTTGAGAATTCCCATCTCCACAAAGTCACCTGATGCCACTCTATGAATCTACTTACTCTGTGGGTTTCACAGCCCCATGGAATAAAAGACCCTCCCCACCAGATGCATCCACAGTTCTGTGAAGACAGGAAGCGGTGCATTAAGGAAAGAAATAGAGACAATAAATTGCTGTGTGTCAGTGCAGCTGGGTTCTGACACCAGTGAATTGTTAGAGAAAAGAAGTGGGAAGGAAAAACTGGGCTGCCAAGGCTTTGGGATTAAAGCCTAGGCCTGCAGCCCTGTCCCCATCCTGCCCCACTGCTTCTCCAGGGTCCTCTTGGAGTTTCAGCAGCCCAGGTCTGCATAGCTCCCAGCTCCCAGATGGGGGTAGGCAGCTTGTCAGTGACTAAGGCTGTGGCCCACAGGAATGACAGACAGATGGAGGGAGAGAAGGAAAGACAGGGAGACCCTTCCTGTCACCCAGAGCAGGGACTACCAGGGGTTCTGCAAAGGCCTCAGAGGAGCTCATTATTCTGTGGCGGCCGTGGGTGTTTTCTAAAACCCAGTGCTTGGAAACCTCAGTGCTTCTTTCTGTTCATCCTTCCTTGTGGAGGCTGTGGATTGTGGGAGCACAAAGCCGCTGCAGGTGTGCTTCTGGGTCCCCAAGAGCCCCACCCAATGCAGGCCTGGGTGGCTGGCAATTTGCAAGCAATGAGGAAGTTCCTCCAGTTTCCCCCAGAAAATGGAATTCAAAGACCATGCAACATACTCAAGCCTCCTCTAGCCAGGGTCACAGTCCAGCCATCCCCATGTACTGACTGATTTTATGTCACCTAGACACAAGCTAGAATCAGAGAGGAAGGAGCCTCAGCTGAGGAAATGCCTCCATGAGATCCAGCTGTAAAGCATTTCCTCAATTAGTGATCAATGGGGGAGGGCCCAGCCCATGGTGGGTGGTGCCATCCTGGGCTCTGTTGAGCCAGCAAGCCTAGGAAGCAAGCCAGTAAGCAGCACTCCTCCATGGCCTCTGCATCAGCTCCTGCCTCCAGGTTCCTGCCCTATTTGAGTGCCTGTCCTGACTTCCTTCAGTGATGAACAGTGATAGGGAGGTGTAAGCTGAATAAACCCTCTCCTTTCCAGCTTGTTTTTTGGTCATGGTGTTTTGTTGCAGCAGTAGAAACCCTAACGGAGACATCCCCCATCCCCACCAGCTTTGGTGACCCCAGAAGACTTGTCAAGAAGAAAGATAAGAATAACTGTGACAATGAAAATTGTCTGTCCTGGAGTGTTCTGGGATCAGAAGCAACGACACAGAAATGGGAAGAAGTTTCTGGCAGACCTGTCTGGAGAAGACTGCCTCAGCAACATCACTCTGTGATGGTGGTGTGGGGTGATGAAAAGCACAGGATCACAGGCCAGTGCCAGGCCCTGAAGCTCCCCTGACACCTCCAGGACAAGCTCTTCATGGAAGGCTCGTGCCTCCAAGTGTCTGGGTATGGCAACAACCATGTGCTATGAACCTGGATAACAAGGTAATGTGTCCAGACCCTCTCCCCCTGCACTGTGTGCTTTGAGGCTGTATGTGGGTTCTCCATTCCATTCTCTTACTCCGTGCTGTGTCTACCATGCTGACTGTTCACTGCAATTTCGAGGTGCATTCTGAAACTGATTCTGTGATGGCCTCCATCTCTGTTCCTTTTACCCAAGGTTGCTTTGGCTATTTTGGGTCTTCTGGGTTCTGTGTGAAGTTTTGTCCTATTCCTGTGAAATGTGTCATTGTTACTTGAATGCGGGTTGAATTGGTTACATGGATTGTTCTGTGTGCAAGAATATTAATTCTTGGGGCTGGAGAGATGGCTCAGAGGTTAAGAGCACTGGCTGCTATTCGAGAGGTCCTGAGTTCAATTCCCAGCAACCACATGGTGGCTCACAACCATCTGTTATTCGATCTGGTGCCCTCTTCTGGTGTACAGATACACATGGAAGCAGAATGCTGTATACATAATAAATAAATAAAATCTTTTAAAAAAGAATATTAACTCTTTTAGTTCAGTGAACATGCAACCAAATAGCAAAAGGGTAATAGAAAATGTCTAAGATTGAATTTAAAATTAGCAAAAGAGGATCTGGAGCAATGGCTCTTTAGTTAAGAGTACTTGCGGAGGACCCAAGTTCAATTCCCAGCATTCACATGGTGACTCACAACCATCTGTAACTCATTGCCTTGAGTTCTAGGTCAGCCTGGGCTACCTACTGAGACCCTGCTTCAACCTCCCCACCCCAAAAGAATGACTTTATGAAAGAAGCAGTGGATGATAGTGCTTAGAGGAAGTAGGAAGGGAACAGTGTTGGAATAAGGAGTGTGGCCACTATGAACAACAACTGAGCAGTCCTGCTTCTGGATTATTTCCCACAGAAATGAGACCCACTGTGGAGGAGACAATTGCCACCCCACCCCTGATTTGCCGAAGCCTTAACACAGAATGTATCTCCCAAGACAAGATAAAGAGGAAACATGCCTTTTAGGTTTAGTGCTATTCATCCCTAAAAATGAGGAAATCATATCACTTGCAACAATATGGATGACCCCAGGCCATTGTGTTAGGTGGAATAATTTCAATAACAATTTCCTGTGATCTCACTCACACATGGAATCTATAGCAGTAGTGTGGCAATGGCCAGATGCAAGGGAGGTGATAGGCAGGAGAAATGAGGGGGTTTGCAGAGGTTTGCAGGCACAGTCACAGTCAAGGAGCATTGTGTGAACTTAGTAATAGGAGATCTTTGAATTCCCGGCACTTGAAAGTTAGAACTCCAAAACACCAGAATTTATAAAAAAATTTTGGATGAGCAGCATTAAAACATTTCAAATGCCCAGACAGGAAGATAGTCTAAGGTTTTCCTCAGTTCTACTCTTACAAACACCTATTCTGGCCTAAACTGGACCATCTGCGAGTGTGATGATACAGGTGCCTCCAACATGTCTCTTATACTGTGTCCCTCCACGGTCTCTTGGGTTAGCACCATTCACACCCCCCGGGCTGCCTGCTGTGAGGAGCAAGCCAGGGAGCCTTGCTTCCCGTCAGAGCCCCAGCCAGGGCTCCTTTCAGGGCACAAGGATCTCAAATGACTGACTGAATGAATACTTTCAGCATTCTCTCTGGGGAGACCTTCTTGCTGTCAGGCTAAGAGAATGGAAGATGCTGAGTTTCTTGGGAAAACCCCCTGAGGCCACATCTGGACCCTTCTCACCTTCATAGTAGATGGAACCTGGGCGTTTACACACCTTGTCTCTGATGTCCTCTTAAGTGTGTCCCCTATGCATCTCACTTCCCATGACTATGAAACCCTGAGGCAAAGGTGTGACATCTGCCCCTGACTCCTGAGCTAACCATAGGACACACAGTAGATGCTCATTCATGAAACATACAATATGTGTTCAGCCCCATGCACACAGTAGATGCCCAGCCACAGAACATAGAACAGGTACTCAGCCCCAGGACACATACTGGGTGCTCAGCTACAGGTCACACATTGGGTACTTGGCCACAGGGCACATAAGAACTGCTTTGGCACAAAACACATGTGAGTACTCAGCTACAGGGCACATAGTAGATATTTTGCCACAGAGTACACAGTGGTTGCTCAGGCATGGAATACATAATACTTTCTTGGCCATGGGACTTATAATAGGTGCTCATCCAAGGTATACAGTATGTGCTCAGCAGATGGTGGCTTCAATGGAAATAAGCAGAAGCATCTTGGTTGGCTCCCAACAGCCCTTCAAATCCACACGGCTCTCTGTGGCTGCCGCCAACACTTGGAGGCACATTCTGAGAGCAGAGGAGCCAGAGCTCAGGGAGGTAAAAGGGCTTGCCCTCAAGTTCAATTAGCTCACACTCTGCTCAGTGGTCCTAATCACATTAATACCATTCTGCATCTGCATAATTGAAAATCAACACAATGCCCTGGCCCCTGTGAGTGGCCACTGCTGCCTGCACCTCAGGGTGGTGTATGCAGACCAGGCAGGCCTGGGTCCAGTCCCCACTGTGATGGCTCCCTGGAGTTGCATCATGGTCCCTTCTGCCTTGGTGTCTGCATCGGGAAGGTGAGGTCTGGTGGACAAAGGATCTGGGATGGAGGGGGTTCCATGCCTGGCTGAGCAGAGCTGTCCCCAGAACCTAGACTGCTGCTGTCAGATCCTTGACCTCTAGACCTCAGTTTCTTCCTTTCTAAACAGACTCACAGTCTTGCCCTTGCCAAAAGGTTCTATGTGCCTGAGAGCATTGGGTATAGGCCCTCCAAGAGCCAGGGAGCCCAGCTTCCTAATTTCCCTCTTTAACTCTGCTCCCAATACTTTTCTATACCTGGCCTTCTCCTTCCATTTCCAAGGTTATGACCTAGAATTTTCTAGAGACAGGATCTCTACCTGGAGGAGACTCCCCACTTGAGAATACAAAGAGCAACACAGGAGTCTATATCTGAGGGTGACAGGTGACAAGAGGAGAGGAGAATCATGGTGTGCTACCTGGAAAAGGCTGTGTCTCAGTATTGACATTGTAGGGAATAGCAGTGACTGGTCACAGTCGAATAGCTTCCTAACCCGAATGACACCTTGGAAGCTGTGTGCCAAAACTGTGTGGGTATTTCACAAAGCCACACACCCAGTCATCATCCCAGAGACCACTTGCAATCACAATCCAAATCTTGGTAACCACATCAGAAAACTCCAATTTCTGCTGGGCCTTCACCAGGCTCAGAGAAAAACAGGTTTGCCTAGAAGCCAGAGAGCTGGGCAGCTCTAGTCCCTGGCATTGATCTGGCCTGCAACAGCTGCATATAAAATGGACACATAATTTATGATCTGCCTGATAGAGGCCGCCATCCAAGCCCCCTACAGCAGGAGCACAGGCAGGCAGCAATCCAGGATCCTCTCCAAGCAGGAGCCGAAATCCAATTTCCATCCTGTCCTAGGGACTAAAAGCTCTCTGCCAACAGCCACACTGAGTTCACAGATCCAATTAGCCACTGCCTGAGTGACTTGCTGGGCACATGAGGCTGGCTGGACTTCCGAGTTGAGCAGCCCCAGGCTGTGGCTCAGGGTTGGACAGCCCTGCTGTACCCCAATGCTCTCACTCTGCATCTAAGCCTCCATGGCTAGCCTCCTGCCTGATCCGTCATCATCATCTTCTCTTTTATCTTCAAAAGGGCAGTTCTTTCATCTGTCCAGCTGGTCACTACATCCAGCCCTCATCTCTGCCCTCCCTTCCCACAGAATTAGAGCAATTCACCCTGGGGTCTCTGCTCTTGTCTGGCACCTTGGCTTCTGGGACTCAATCCATGTTCTTGGCTGCTGGGCTCCAGAATCCTCCTGGTGTGTGCACTGGTCAGGCCCACTGCCACTGCTGCTCTGCAGCTGTCAGCAGAGGCACTCACCAGCATATCCTTGATGGGCGTGAGACTCCTGGATCTCGATGCGTCATCCCTGGTGCTTCAATCTTACAGAGCTTCAAGGATGCATGACCCATGCTGCCCCATCAATCTCCTGAAAACTCTGAAGTACATTAGCATGTGAAAGCTCCCCAAAGCCTGTCAATTAAATGCAGCTATATAATTTGGTTTCATCTGGGATTTTCCAGATTATCAAATGCAGATGCATTCTGTGTGAGTCCAGACTGGCATGTTATTTGGCAGTGTCTGAGCTGGGGTGACCCACTGAGCAGACTGGACATCCATCTTAACAATAAGGAGCAAACATCTCATGGTGCATACACACACTTACTGCAAAGACTAATGACAGTGCTTTGTGTTGATCCTCAAAGCCACTCTGCTCTGTGGTAGCTGTCACTGTCCTGGTCTGTGGCATCTGTGCCATGACTAAATCTGAGTATCGGGCAAAAGCCTGGAGATTTAGTTAAAAGCAAAGACGTCCGGCCGCTTGTGCTATGTGCGTCTTTCCATCCTTATTCGTCTGCTGTTTTCCAGGGAGAGAGCAGCCTTATATACACTTACAGCACAGTAGAAAAACCCCAGATATAAGAGCTCGTGTTTTCCCAGGGGTGGTGGGGCGAGGCCAGGGCTGTAAGGCAGGACTAGAACACAGGATGCACCTGTGGTTATTGGCTGACAAGCAACTCACAGAGACCCTGTGGGGGCTGGGACTCAACACTGGTCCTGTTGAGAAAATGGAGGCGCAGATTTCTATGTAATGCATGAAGCTGGATGTATCTGTCAGCTTTGGGTGGCTAAGTCCCTGGAGTAACAAACATCCCCCTCCAGAGGCCCAGTACATCTCCTACCGAAGACACTTGTGTGCATCTCCACTCCAGCTGCTAAGCTGTCCAGGCAGCCACTGTCACTGCTGGGGATGAGCAGCTCAGAGTACTGACCAAGTGAGACTCATCAGGCCACCCACCTTTTCACTGGTGAGTCAGTCAGCTCTGCTTTCAAGTTCACCAGCTGGACAGTTCTCTTTGACCAATAATACAAGCAGCCATGTGGAATGCTGGTCACTCAAGTGCAGTGCTGGCTGCTGTCATGTGCCCAGTGCTCCGTGAAGTTTTCTGATCTTCCTCACTCAGGGAAACTTGCATGTTCACCCGAAATGGCCACACCTTTGTGTGGGACTATGCCCCTGGGTCCCCCACACTCCCTCACAGAGCTCTACATAGAGTCCCTGCACTTACTGCAGCTTATAGCACTCTCCATGTGACTGTGAGCACTGTCCCTGTCACAGAGTGCACCTAGCCCTCCCAGTGGAAGGAACCCCTCTCTACCCTCCACTCCCATGCCTTAGCCACCCCCTCCTGACTTCGCCACAGCTGAGTCCTAGAGGACTGGGGCCTGTCCAGCTCCTCTGGCTTCCTGCCGTGTGTCTTGGGCAAGGATTCTTTATGGCTGTTAGAGTCTGGCATGTAAAAACAGCTGCAAAGAGCCAGTTTGTCCAGATCCAGTGACCCAGGAACAAGGTAAGCACTTCAGTACCACTCCACATAAGAAACAAACACTGGCAAATAGTAGATCCCACAGAAGAGTCAGGAGCACGGTGTCCATGGTGACCTGTAACAGTCAGGGTCAGAGATAATGGCAGTGGCCAGGCCTGGAGCTAGAAGGTGGCAGGAACAGTGACCATTTATCTGAGGGTCAACAGTCATGGGGGTGAGTGTGGAGGACTTCAATCCTGCCTTGCTCCTGATCCTGGGGACAGAACCTGTCCTTTTGCGATGAAGCATGGCATGAGCCACAGGCATTTCTTAAGTACATGTCACGAGGCTGAGGAAGTCCCTGGTTCCTGATTTGCTGATTTTTTTTTTGCCAGAAATAGAAAGGCAGGAACCCTTTCTGCATCTTGAGAGGATGGTGTGGTTTTTTGCAATATAATCTGTCTACGTTAGTGGTTCTCAACCTGTCGGCCATGACCTCTTTGGAGTCAAACAACCCTTTCATGGGGGTTACCTAAGACCCCCAGAAAACACAGATATTTACATTACAATACATAACAGTAGCAAAATTACAGTTATGAAGTAGCAATGAAAATAATTTTATGGTTGGGGGGTCCCCACAATACCAGGGACTGTACTAAAGGGTTGTAGCATCAGGAAGGTTGAGAGCCACTGGTCTACATGGTGTTCAATGCCAGTTGATTTTGGAGGTTAAACTGACCTTGCATTCTGGAGATAAACTCTCTTTGCAATGGTGTATTTAAATATTGGTGGATTTCACTTGTTGAAGTTCTCTTGTACCTACTTTAACAACAGCTACTGGCCTCTGCTTGCCTTTTCTTACACCGTCTTTGTGTAACATCAGGACAATGTCCATTTCCTAGGCTCTCCTTTCATATTTTGACAGTATAGGTGCTCAGTTTTATTTACCATCCAAACATGGGCAAATCCACCAGGGCCTGTGGTTTTCTTTGTGGGAAGGTGCTGGGCTAAAAGTCCAGTTTCTCTGACTTGTGTGGGATCCTTCAGGATCTTCACTTTCTCTTAAGCCTTTGTACTGTTTTCCAGACCATCTAAGGATGAAACACAATGCAAAGTTGTTCATGATGTGGCTGGGCATCCTACAGCTCTATCCTGTTGCCACTGCTTCCCTCCTGTCAGCAATTTGTTCCCTTTCTCTGTTTCTCCCCATCAGACACCAGAAGCTTGGGAGTTATTGATCTTGAAAGGCTGGTTTTGGTGATTTCTCTGCCATCTGCTTTCTAATCTGTTGTTTTCTTGTTTCCTTTTTCCTGGTTGCTGAGGCTTCAGCTGGTTCCCATTCCACATTCCTAAGATAAAACCTCCTTCCTGACAGGGACCTTTTCCTTCTCCAGGCCAGGTGCACAGTGCTCAACTGCCCTGTAATCTCTGCTTTAGCAGCAACTCGTGGTCTGAAATGTGTTTTAATTTTTACTCAGTTAAAATCTTTCCAGACGTTTCTTTTGATTTCTTCCCTGTCCCCATGGTTATTTAAAAGCATGTTATTTGGTTTCTGAGCATTTTGAGAGTTGTTTTTTTGTCTCCTAGATATAATTTTAGTGTTGATTTCTGACTTGGTCATGATGTGATAAAGAAGCACTAGCTACATGTTCTGTATCTCTTTGAAGTTAGTGTCTAGCTAGGGGTGTCACTCAATGGCAGAATGATGGCATGGAACTTACTGACTAGGGAATGGTGATGGGTGTGTCTCAGCAGTAGAGCACCTGGCTAACATGCATGAGGCACTGGGTTCTGTCCCAGGCACCACGAAACAAATACAATCAACACATCTGTTTTATACTGAGAATATACTGTTAGACATTGTTAGTTGTACCCTTGAAGAGTATGTCCTTGGCCATGCTGGTTGAGGCTCCGAGGGTGTCAATGAGGTCACATCAGTTGCTACTGCCACTCACATTCCTTCTGTCCTGACTCACCTTTAATCTACTGCCACACATTATCATGAAGAGATATTGAAATCTAGACTGTATGTTTTCTAAACTCTCTTTTGCTTCTGTCATTTTTTTCCATATTTATTTCCAAGCTCTGTTGTTCTGCCCATGCACATTTGAGATTGTTATGTCTTCTTGCTGAATTGATCCTCAGATCACTATGAAATGATTCATGATCATGATTCATCTTTTCACCCCTAATAGCATCCTTTCCTCTAAAGCTTTTAAAATGGTTAAAATCACCTAAGGATTTGTACTGACTTGCTGCAGCTTCTGAGATCTAACAGTGCAAACCCAGCTTCCAGAGACCACCCCACAGTGCAAATCCAGCTCCCAGAAACCAACTCATAGACACCAAGGACTACCTCACAGTGCAGAGCCAGACACCAGGAACCACAACACAGTGCAAGTCCAGCTGCCAGGTATTAGTATTCAGGCATCTGTACTGGCCTGTCCTTGGGGTTCTGATAGAATATGCCCTCAGCTGCAGCCACTAAGAGCACCACCTGTGCATATTCACTATGTTCCCTTTTAAAAGAGTCCTGCCCACCTCCCACCCTTCTCTCTTTTTCTTTTTCTTCCTTTCTCTGTTCTGCTCTCTCCCTCTTTCCTCTCTCCCCTCCTCTCTCTCGCTTTCCCCCCTCCCCTCCCTCCTGTCTCTTGAGGCTGATCTCCCCCTCCCCTTTCCCTTCTTATGATCCCTTTCCATAACAAAAAACCCCTCTGTTTGAACCCTGTCTCATGGCATCTTTCTCTTTCTTAAATACAACACCAGGGACCACCTCATAGTGCCAGCAGAGCCAGTTCCCAGGGACCTCTCAGTGCAGAATCAGTGGAACATGAGATCCTCCTAGAGAAGAGCAAGGACTCCTTCACCCCTTCACTTAGATGAGGGCAGAGGATGAATGCCACTGAGCCCCACATGGCCTGAGGCTCCCTTATGTACGTCTGTGCCCTTCTTCTGTGGGCTGGTAGCATTGGACCAAATGGAGAGAGATCACACAGCCACTCAGTGACTATTTTGACTGACAGTGCAGAGATTTGCCCCCTAAAGTTGTAGTGGACAGAGCATAAAGCCTGGTGACATGGGAGCTCCTGCTGACATGGGGGCACCTGGTGACATGGGAGCATTCTATTCAGATGAATAAATACCATACTGGGGTAAAGGATGGGATCCAGGACACCTGATATGCCTTTTTTGAGGCTTGGGGGTGAAAGATACTAGTGTGGACTTGGAGCAGGAACCTCTAGGCCCCAACCTAGCCAGGGATACTTGGCTTTACCTGTGGGGGACAGGAGGGTCCAGGGAAATACAACCCATAGGTCAGAGCCCCTGCTGGAGCCAAACTCCTGATACACTTGCTGAAATGCACTAAAGGTTTTGGCTTACAAGGCTGAGTGACAGACCTAGCACCAGATAGTGAAAGAGAGCCTGTGGCATCATATCTTTGGGATAAGAAGGTACATGGAAGGAGTTACCCAGGCAGGACACTTGACTGAGTGGTAACAGAAGATAGAGCATTCCAAGCAGAGGGAACTGTGTGTGTGTGTGTGTGTGTGTGTGTGTGTGTGTGTGTGTGTGTGTGTGTGTAGGATCCAGGGCACTGGCTGCTGGGAAGAGTCTAGAAAGAGTGAAAGCTTTAGGATATCATGGTCCTTGCCCTCTCCCAGCCATACCTACGATGTCCACATTAGCCCTGCCTGGCACAAACACTAATGCCATTGCTTCCCCCTCTGTCCTTGGCAAACATTGCCAGTTGATGTGGTTGTTGACCCTGAACAAAGCCCCTATATTTCTCAGAGTGGGATTGGAAACAAATTGAAAATCTCCAACCTGAATCGTCTCTCATCACATCTGCCTATGAAACTACTTTTTACCTGATTTTACCTCTGTGTAGTCAAGGACCAAATATTATCCAAGTCTGTTCTCTGCTGGCCAGGAGCAAGAGCAGATGTGAGATCATTTACTTGTAGCCAACCTCAATATCACCTAGATATATGGCTGAGGAGGACAGAGTTGGGAAATGAAGACAGAGAGAAGGGACACATAACCACTGTACCTATGCTCCCACTGTCCACACTCAGTAGTATCCTGCTGTAGCTCATGTCAACTGGTACAGACAAAACTAGTTTGGGCCCTGTAGAGAAATGGATGAAGTCTCCTCTACTCTCGGCACTCTATTTTTGACAACACCAACATTCTGCAGCTGGCCAGAAAGGTCTTGTATGCCCATCTTTTGGGAATCAGAGAAACTCAAAATCCTCCTTTATAATGCTTGGATGAGTTACCTCTAGGAGTCTCTTTACTAATATGTCTAAGCCCAGGCTTACATATGCACTCACCAGCCTGCCCATGGCACACACAAGTGCATGAACCCCAGAATGCAGTGTTCACTGCAAAGTAGAGGACTGCATACAGGCCTCTGGTTTGGAAGTCTCTAACCACCTACTTTCTTGCTGGCATTGAGGGGTTGCCTCCAGCTCATCGACTTAGACTAATCTGGGACCTGAGGTACAAAAGAAGTGTAGAGATGTGGAGGATTTCAGAAATGCATGTGCAGAGGCCCCAGGCCAACAGGAGGGCAGGGAACACGTAGCTGGCCATTCTGCAACATCTTGTTCACTTTCCTGGCTGGTGCAGGCAGGGCTAGAGACTGCCTCTCATCTTGTACAATTGGCTGACACATTGGGGGCCCATCTGTGAACAGGCAGCTTCTGTTGAGGTTGATGGGAGCTCCTGGACCCAAGCCTGGGTCTGGACAACTTCCTAGCTGAGTATGAGGAGCATAGGAAGTTTTTTCTTTCCAGCCCATGTCTACCCGGGCCAGCTGTGGAGAACAAGGTCTCCCTCATGGGGTGAGATGCCCAGTTGACTTGGGCAACCTCCCTCCCCCGAGGTTAAAATAAGGCCTAGTGATTCCAGAGGTGGGATAGAGGTCAGGGGCTGCCCCCGGAGACAGTGGAAATGAGCCTTCAGCACCACCTTTGTGGACAGCTCCTGACATCGTTCCTTCCAGCCCTGTTCCCCTTTTACACCTGCAGATGCCTACCACTGAGCACTCCTTCCAAAACCCCTCCCATCTCCATAAAGAGCCACTGTCCCTGCCTCTTGGTAATAAGAGATGTCGGTTGAAATGGGGAGATAGTGTTAGCAGGTTGTCTGGACTCTGGGCCCCTGGAAGTGCTCTTTCACACCTAGGAGAGGTGTCAGGAAGCTGGATAGAGGTGCAAGATCAGGGGTGTTCCCAGAGAGCAGAACAGCAAGGCCTTGGGCATGGCACTACTGACCACTGGTATGGAATCATGTGGTAACAGAAATCAAAGAGGTCTTGGGAGGAGACTCAGGAAGGAGAACACAGGGTGTGTAGGTCAGGAGGAAGGAGGTAATCCATGCCCATCTGATGAGGGGCTGAACACACAGAGAAAGGAATTCCTGACAAGAGGAGGTTAGAGCTGAGAGGGCAGGTGAGGTATGCCAGCCAGCGAAGAGTGTCAGACAGATACATCAAGGAACAGGAAGGAAAGCATAGGCCAAGCAGAGGGATACAGGCAGGGAAGCTGAAGCAAGGGGCCCCAGAATATCTGATGAAACCCTAGTAGGGCGCTGGGTCTGGACTCCTATGCCTGCCCTGATCTGGGAAGTCACAGCAAAAGCTTGTGTTATATCATCAATGGGCTTTTTTTTTTTCAAGTCTGAGACCAGGTTTAAATGTAAGGGGACACAAGTTGGAGAGTCAGGAATGATGGTCACAGATAGGAAATTATGGAGAAGAGAAAGACTGGCAGGAGCCTGTGGCAGAGCCATGGCCTTTGAGGAGAGGTAGAGGAGAGTATCGTGGTGGAGTGGAGCCAGGAAGTGGGGCAGGGAGGGGTAGGCTGTGGCTCTACCTTCCAGGAATTCCTCTTTCCTCAGGAAACAAGGCTTTCAGGATTGAGATACAGAGAAACTGGGGAAGGCAAAGGGTGAGGTGATCTCTGTAGGAGAACAGAGTGTCTTGTCTGTCCTGTCAGAGATACATGTGCATGTGCATACATAAGTGTGTGTGTGTGTGTGTGTGTGTGTGTGTGTGTGTGTGTGTGTGTGCGTGTGCGCGTGCGCGTGCGCGTGCGCGTGTGTTAAGTGGAGTCAATTAGCAGGAATGTGCACATAGAGAGAGAGAGAAAGAAGATGGAGGAGCCCAGACCTGGTGATTAGTGTCACATAGCTGCTGCCTTCTCTAAGTCCATGGGGGCAGTTAAGTTCCCAGGCACAATGGCTCGTGGTCAGATGGTGGCCAGGTCAGATACTGCAGTGGCTAGGATGAGGTTGAGTGCCTGCCTCCACTAGGGAGATGCTATTCCTGGGTAGAAGTATCAAGGGGCAGTAGCAGATGGCATTTTCCCTGTATCTCTTGTCTCTCTCCAGCCAGGTGCTAATCCCTAGAAGGCTAAGCTGGTCTGGTCCAGTCAAAATCTGGTACCCAGAATCATAAAAACTGACCTGAGGTCTGGAGCCAACCAGAGCAGCTTCAGAACCAGCAAGTCTCCTGGCTGGCTGGCTAGGAATGGGAAATGTATCTGTCTGCCATTTGCTCCCCAGGCAAGGTCCCAGGTGCAGGGACCCAGCAGTGATGTGAGATCCTAAACTGCAGGTCATTTGACAGGAGGGCTCTTGTCCTCTTTTTTTTTTTTTTTTTGTTAGGGGAGGGTTTATTTGACTTTCATATCCCAAATCACAGTCTACTGAGGAAAGCCAAGGCACGAACTCAAGCAGGGTGTGTCATTGAAGGCAGGAGCTGGTGCAGAGGTCATGGAGAGGTGCTACATACAGGCTTGTTCTTCAAGGCTTGCTCAGCCTACATTCTTTCTTTCCTTTCTTTTTAAAAATTTACTTATTTTTATTATATGTGCATTGATTTTTGCCTACGTATATATCTGTGTGAGAGTGTCAGATCCTCTGGAACTGGAGTTACAGACAGTTGTGAACTGCCATATGGGTGCTGGGAATTGAACTCAGGTCCTCCTGAAGAACAACCAGTGCTTTTAACCTCTGAGCCGTCTCTCCAGCCCTCCCCCTTTTGTAATATTTTTTTCTGTTTTTGCATACCAACAAAAGTTCTCCCTCCCTCCTTTCTTATCCTCATTTTAACTCCTGGTTTTCATTTCAGGTTTCTTTCCCCTCACTCAGAACTGGACTTAAGTGCAGACCTGGGGACTTCCATTCCCTGCATAGTGACCAGATTCAACAATGCCATCAATTTGGGGAACTTTGTCACAAGCATCAGCAGCTTGGAGAAGTAGAATGTGCCCAAGGTTGGGCATCTGCCAGGAGTCTGAGAGAGGCTACCAGGGTTCTTGGGCAGCTTCTATAATAGCAATGTTACTGGTGGTGCCTTCAGGGGCCTGGGACAGGTGGCTGGAGCTGGCTGGGGGACAAGCCTCTGTATACTCAGGCCTGAGAACTGAGTAGGGCACATGTATCCATGATATAGACAATGACAGGAAAGATTGAGCTAATTAGAAGCTCTTGGGGGAATGAGGTCATGAGGATGGGAGGTTGGGGAGGTAGCATCAGGGAGGGTAAGGAACAGCCTGTGCCCCAAGAGGAGGCACCGGATCTGGAGCCACAATGGGAATGAGAAAAGCTTGATCATATCCAAGAGAGAGCAGCTTTGTGGATGGGCTGGAGCTGAGAGGGTCTCCTGGGCCCTAGCCAGGAATACAAGTCTGGAGTACAAGAGATAGGCTGAAGCCATCAAGAATGCCAAGAGCATAGCTGAAGTGGGAGCCTGAGTTCACAGGGAGCTGGGTCAGTGTTACAGGCAACTGTATCAAGTTACTACAGACTGGCTTTCAACAGCAGACGTTCACTCTCTCTCCACTTCATAGACTAGCAGTCTGAAATCCAGGCAGGGCAGGCCTGCTTGATCAGAGCCTCCAGGGAGACATCTTTCTCCTGCCTCCAGCTCACAGCTCACAGCGACCTCAACTTACAGTTGAGTCCTTCCAGTCTCTGCTTCTATCTCCATGTGGCCATCTGTCCAGCTGATTCCTTTGGGACACCAGTCATTGGACTTTGGGCTGCCCTGCTCTGGTGTGTCATGCAAACTCTGCTTCTGGAGAGATGTTGCTTTCAGATGAGGTCACGCAGATGCAGGAGCTACCACTCAGCTCATGACAGGGACAGCAGTGAACGGAAGTGGCCTACAAGGGTAAGAAGATAGAAGAGACAGAAGCCAGGCTGCTCCTCCATAACCCCTCCTAGCCCCAGCACACTGCCAGCGTCTCTTCAGGTCCTAGCCAAGTTGTTCCTTACCAGCGTTGGGAGTATGGCCAGCCACACTGCAACCTGGAAATCCCAGCCCTATCATGGAGCTGACAATAAATCCCCAACATAGTCAAGGACACATTGGAAACCCCTGGGTGTCATGCTCTCCTGTGAGACAGGACAAGCACACATAGCATATACTCTAGATAAGGCTATGGTATCACCTATAGTCTGCTGAGGTGACTTCCCAGAGCCCAGGAGAGACAGTGGGATCCAGACAAAGCCATTCCATATTTTCCCTGCCCTCTCCCTCATCCCTTGTGGTCCCTCTTGGGCACTGTATTGCTTCATCTGCCCCTTGGAAAACAAAGCCCTTATTTGACCACATCTCTCTAGGGGACACCCTGTCCTTCCTGCTGTAGCTCTGGGTACCTGAAATGTATGGCTGAGCTGCTTCCATCTTTAATTTACCTCCTTAGGTTCTCCCATGCTATGCTCATAGCCAGGAACTCCCCTAGGCTTTTCTCTCTATGTCCTGCCCTCCCTCTCCTCTTTCCAGCTCTACCAGCTCCTGACACTTGGAAGCCTCATTGAGCCCCACACAGAGTTCAAGCTGCCTCTTTTCAGCACTTCCTATCAGCAGATACACTGCTGTTCCATCTTGTTCCTGGTGTGACATCAGGGCAGGACTTCCAAGGCTCTGTGCTGCAGAGTCCTGTCACCTGAAGGACCTGTGAATCTGGCATCCTTTTACAAACAAACAGGTAAGCAGAGGGTGAGCTGAGATGCAAAGATATGAAGAGAATTCAATGCCAGTCTTAAGTAGAAGCCCATGTGAAAAGGCTACAGAACATTTTGGAATGCTATAGAGGCAATAAAAAGTTGAGAGGTGGAGTGGGTGAATAAATGAACAGGCAGTGCACAGAGAATTTGGGGCAGTTACACCATTCTGTATGACACCGGAAAGGTAGACTCATGTTACTACATCTGTCTAAACCCACAGTGTGTTTAATGTAAGAGCAGACCCTCATGGAAATGGAATCATGGACTTCCTAGTTTAATTGTACACCAATACAGCTCATCACTCACAACTCACATACCTAGAGGTTAATAGTATCTCCCAGAGGGTCTTCTTGGGCACACAACATGCTATCTGCTCCTTTCTTTTCGTGAACATAAAACTTCTGTATGGCATAATCCCACAAGTTTAGAAGAAAGGCAGAGGGCAGCTGTTAAGGACAGGAGATTTCTGTGGCTTTGAGCCCAGTCCATTTGGGGGTAGCCAGGCTGAAGGTGGCTGAGATGACATTGATAGAATGGGCTGGTGGCCCCAACTGCATTGTTTCCACTGGCCCAGTCTTCTTGCCTGTGGGTCAGAGATCCAGCCATTCTCTGAGTGTGTTGTGTGTGTGTGTGTGTGTGTGTGTGTGTGTGTGTGTGTGAGAGAGAGAGAGAGAGAGAGAGAGAGAGAGAGAGAGAGAGAGAGAGAGAGAGCACTGCACTGTGGTGTGGATGGCATAAACTCTTGGAGACTGTCCAGGCAACTTGATCTGTACCCTCTACAGACACACTTTCAGGGAGCCCAGTCTGTCCCTATGGTTCTCCTACCCACTGTGCCTGGGGTGAGTGAGCTGTATACAGTGGAATGCTCCCATCCTCTGTATAGAGCATCAAAGAGCTCCAACGCAGCTCCTGAGCCCCTTTCTGGTCCCATCTGTCCCCCACTTCTGCTTCCAGAAGTTCACTTCCCAAACAGCCAGTTGGCACAAGGAGTGCCTTCGTGGAAAGGGGCCAGGCATGGATGAGAAATGTCACAGCTGGACATTCACTCTGAACCCAGACTAGCTGGGAATCATTCCACGTCAGGCTGTCTGGGTGGACATGCTCCAGGACACTTGGGCAGAGGGGTGCAGGACACCTGGGCAGAGGGTGCAGGACACCTGGGTGGGGAGGGTCTAGGACACCTGTGTGTAGGGATCCCAGGACACGTGCATGTATGGAGTCCACAACACCTGGGTAAAGGGAATACAGGGCACCTGTGCTGAGGAGGTCTAGGATACCTGGGTGGAGGTGACTCTAGAGTATCTACAGTTACTCTAAACTTCATCCCTAACTCTGAAAGCCTCTTTGGAGTCTGAGGTGTTTGGCCTGGGTTCCGGGGCCTCTATTCTTCCCTGAAGAGGGAGCCAGCCATCCCAGCAAAAGTATCAAGCAGGTGACCCACAGGACTCTTGTTACCTTCCTGCTGGCTCTGCACTCTCCTCAGCTGTTCATCCTAAGACTGAGTGGTATATGACTTTTCCCCCTCCCTCCTCATCACATCCCTCCCTCCTCCCAGAGTCCTGCCATTAGAGCACAGAAAGAGATGCCCACCACCCATCTGCTACCCATGCCCAGCACAACTCACAGCATTGTAGTAGATGATTAAGAATGAAGTCAGCTTCTGAACAAAGGCCAGCACCCCTGGGGTCCATGAGGATGTGCATTTCAGCTGGGGGGCCTGAGGCAGACATCGGAGCAGGGCCTAGCAGGTAAGGCAGAGTGGAACCAGCCAGCCCCAAGTAGCTGTGCATTAGACCTTGGTTTCCCTCCTTCTCTGGGATTGGCTTTCCCATTTCTGCAGAAGGGTTTGCCTATCTCTGGCTGTGGTATGGCCTTCTGTGGCCACTGCAGGCTTTTCTAGAACAGCTCAGAGCTAAGATGGCAACAAAGCAGTCAAAGAGAAAGCATCTCTGTCTACAGAACTTTCCGGAGTCTGCATGCTGATAAGGTTAGCTCCTCAGAGGACACATGGGACCCGGCTCCCAACCCTGTGCGAATGCAGATCCCATGGCTGGTGCTCCTCGGCACCAGGGACCAGACCCCACTGCATCCTTTGCCAAGGTTTGCTAGAAATCTCAAAGGTCAGCTGTTCCTGTATTTCCAGAGCCTATTGATTTTGTCTGGGCTGGGAAAGCATCAGAAATGTTCTTACTGCTCATTTCTGTGGCTGCAATGGAAGCCATGAGGAGGCACAGCTTCTGTCCCCATCCATGGGGTCTGTAAGTCAACACTGGGGCCAATGCAGCCATGGTGCTTGCCACATACTTCTGCCCCAGACTCCATTCCTCTCCAATTTGCTTCCTGCACTCAACAGGGGGCTTTAACCTAAAACATCCAGCATCCTTTCCCCAGGCTGCTGTCTGCCTCCCTCACTTTCCAGGTGATGCCCTGAGCGTGGTGGCTCCTGCCCTGTGCCTGCTCCCTCTAGCCTCTCCCCATTCAAATGGCCCAGAGCACAGCTCAGTTTCCTGGTGGTTTGGGGTAACCCTGGCAATAGAGCTGGGATAAGATGGTAGACCTGGGGGAGAGAAGATAAAAGGCTGGTGCTCCAGCAGCCCTGAAAAGCATCATGGCTTTACTTACTTATTCTGCACATGCCCAGTACACTGAAGAAACACTGGGCTGAGCAGCCAGTTCTCTATAGCCTTGGACCCATGTCTGAGCAGGGTCAGGTCTGTACTACCAGGGCATTGGTTAGAGATCATGGCCTCAGCCTATGTCATGACGTTTCCTTGGTCCAGCTGGGTGATTCTGGATGAGTCCTCACCTACCCCACACACTCACATCTCAGATTTGTTACAACTATGCCAAAGCTGTTTGACTGCTATAGCAGGCACGCAGGCCTGTTCTCTGAAAAGCAGCCCCTGCCACCAGCACAGGGTCTAGCACAGCAAACATTCACTGTCTGGGCAAATGGAAACCCATCTTCCTCTTCAGTCTCTGAAGCAAGTCATGCAAAGGCATGAGGATGACTGGGGAATGGTGAACACCCTGTCACCAGGGCCATTCAAGAGAGCCTGGGTGCCCATTAATGCGAGCTCTGAAGGAAGAAAAGACAGAAACCAGCACAGATGTCAACTTCTTAAAAATTCCCTCCTAGGGGCCTGAAGAGGTGGCTCAGTGGTTAAAAGGACAAATTGCTCTTGCAGAGGACCCACCCAAGTCAGATTCCCAGCACCCACATTGGGTTGCTTACAACTGCCCAGAACTTCAGCTCCAGGGATATCTGACTCCCTCTTCTGGCCCCTGTGGGCAGTACACTCTCACACACACCTGTACACAGACATGCTCACCTAAACATAATTAAAAAATAAAAATAAATCCTCTTCCCAAAAGTTCCTTCTTAGCTGAAAACAGGAAGAAAAAAAAAAAAAAAGCCCTTGTCTGGCACCTTGAGTTCCATCGGAGCTGAGAGCTAGTGAGATTTAACTTTGCAAATCAACCAACCACCACCGGCCTCCCGGTGTGCACCTTCTCATGGAGCTCAAAATGAAAGCTGTTCATTAGAGCGACAGGTTTACTGGTGCGTGGTGGAGACTGTGTGGGGCTGTTTCCCCCAGAGAAGGAGAAATCATGGATCTGAGGAGCAAGAACCCTTGCAGGGGCTAACATTTTAGTGGCAACAGCTATGGGACAGGTTTTATTTGGGGATTTTTCCTCCCCGTGTCAGAAGCGCAGGAGAAATGACTCCAATGATCATGGCTGCTGTGCTTTAATGGCCCCGCCAGGATGCAGCATTTGAAATTGCTCCCATTGCTTAGAGCTCAGGATTGTTGCAGGGAACCAGGTGTCTGTCTCCAGGAGCCGGATGTTTGCAGGCTAGCTTCAGGGCTGGTGCCATGTGGCCTAGAGGGTCCTAGATTGTGGACAGTGGGGGTCTCTGACAGGCCATGTGGTCAGGAGACCTGTCCAGAGCCAAGCAGAGCCTTCGTCTAATGGAGAATAAAATGATGATAGAGCCCATCGCTGAATGAAAGCCGGTGAGAAGGGACAGGGCTAGGGGTGGGACCTCAGTGACTTGTACAGAGGACAGCATTGCCTAGAAGCCACGAAGCATGGGCTGAGGAAGAACCTTCTGGGTCTTTTGAAGTGAAGTCACTAAGCAGGTATAGTTGTTACATGTCTCCACCCAAAATCAAGCCCTCGGAGGAGCAGCACCCTCTCTCCAAGCCTGCTGCTGCTCTATCTCTACCTATGACAGAATGAAGCAGGGTTTCAGAGGGACAGAAGTACAGACCTCTGGCCTGGACAGTGCTGAGCCCAGGCAGCAGGAAGAGAGTCCCCTGGAGGGAAATGATACAAGAGGCCACAAGAAACAGAACCAGGCAGAAACCAGGCCACAGCTTCCTGGAAGTCAGGGCTCCAGAATGATGTGGGAATTCATACTGTTTACCCTCTGGACTGCTGGACCTGACTCCCTAGTGCAGAGCAATTTTCTTTCCACCCTGGTTCCCAGGTGGAAAAAGCCTCTCCCTGCTTTCTAGCCTATCGGCTCAGGTGGGATCGGACCTGGGCACTTTACATGGGTGCTGTGCGGTAATATCAAGCTATGGCTGGTCAACTGCCAGAAGTAGAAAGTGGGGAACATAGGCATGCCTGACACAGGTGCACCTCTCCCACCCCAGCTTTCCTATCTGGGGATGCTGCATGTTGGGATCTGACATAGTAGTTGGGAATCCTGGGTTTGAATCATCGTTCAGTGGTTGTCCTACTACAGAGTGCATATAAGGTCTCAACCCTCACAGAGAGCCACCCAACAAGCAGCAAATTCCCAGGACCGAACAATCAGGAGCAGAAGCATGAGAGGAAACAGTGAAAGGCTGTCACTCAACCACTCTCATCAGCAGCTTACAAGTTCAGCTTGCACAGTCCTCACCAGGGGCTCAGAGAAGGGATAGGACAGAGGGAAGTGACTGTGAGCTTCCAGAGTGGCACCTGCTAGGCCACTCCTCTGGGCTCAACCTGGGCTGACAAGTATTGTTTGCTGAGAGAATTTATTAATGTCTGCCTTTAGAGAGAAAGGGGCCAGAGAGGGAGACGGGAGTGGAGAGAGAGAGAGAGAGAGAGAGAGAGAGAGAGAGAGAGAGAGAGAGAGAGACTTCCTGCCCTTGCTGTTTCATAACTACCTCAGCTCAGAAATGTTCGTGTCAAACAGCACATTTGGGGTGACATATTGGGGTTTCCTTCCACTCTCTCCACCCCCAGCCCCGAATGCGTATACGAGGTCTTTAGCGGGTGTCTGCAGCCTGTGGCTGACACCGAAGTCTTCGGTCCAGCCTGAAAATCAGCTACATGTTCTCTGCATGGCCAGATCCTGACAAAGGAGGCCCAGCATACTGGCTGGTGAGGACAAGCAGACACCCTCCTTCCCTGTCCTCCAGGCAGAACAGTCTCTTGTCTACAAAGGCTGCAGAGGTCCCCAACTACTGTGAATGGCTGAGCTCTCAATGCGGAGTAGTATATTCATCAGGGCCATATGCAGATTGACAGGAGAGACAGGGTTGCTCCACTTAGGAGCAACTACCACAGCCTACTCCACGAGGCTGGGCCCAAGTGCCTTTTTGCCCACTGGGCTGGGTTCTGGGGATTCAGTTCTCATCTCAGCCTCCATGGATGTAAGGTGCCCTTGGAGCCCTACAAGGGTATGCCAGAGGAGTGCCTGCCCTGCCCCATAGAAATTCAAGATAGAGCTGCTGGGGCAGGAATCTGCTGAGGCTGCTGAACGGGAGAGCAGGACTAGATGCCCTGTCCCCAGTGCAGGACTGGCTGTATTGTTCTAGGCTCCATGATGGGTGGGGACCCTTAGCAACTGTAGAGTGGCTGGGATCATGAAACAACATGGCACCTTCATTCTCTGGGAGCAGAAAGGAAGCTCGTGATATTGCCAGTTCTCCTGGCCCCAAGCACTCTCCTCTCTAGCACACTGATGGTAGATAACAGAGCTCCTGGACAAGCTAGTAGTTTTCCATCATTGCAGAGCAGATGACAGGCCTCTGGGGAGACCAGGTCAGGTTGAGAGGATCCCTCCTCAGCTCTGAGCAATGAGACTGAGGCACTTTTCCAGAACCTTCTGAGTTGGATATGGGCCAGTTTCTCTCACCATCTGCAAGCCTAGTGAGCAGGACAATCAGCCACTGCCTCTAAGGGCTTATTGAGGCTCTGATAAGGAGCCTTGGCCAGGGCACCACACTGTAGAGCTGATAAAACTTTCCCACACCCACTACCACAAGGGCACACCCACTCTCCCTGTTGGATCCCCAGAGTACCTTCATTTACAGATGGAGACCTTCAGTCATGCCGAGGGGCATATGGCAGCTGTACTTTCTGCTTGTTTGTGGTGAACCCAAACTGCTATAAAGACTAAAATCCCTTAAGCAAAATGCCATGTAACAAAGTCAGAATTCACACAGCCTTTCAGGCCAGGCTACTGCTTTTCCTGTGTATGTGTATCTACAGCGTGCTCTTCTCTGCACTGAGCCATAGCCGCTAGTTTGGATGCACTAGTGTTTGATCCACTTATCAATCTATGAATTTGGGGGTGCTTTCCAGGTTTTTTCCATTATTAATCAGGCTTTTATAAACATCAAAAACCAAAAAGTACAATAGAAAGCCCCCAAGAGTCACACACGTGGGGTACCACAAAGCAACATTCCACATGGCTGAGCAGACACAAAAGGCGAATGCTTCTCCAGGACATTCATGCGGCTTTCCTCACTTAGGACCTGCCTCTGGGAGACAGCACCCCAGCTTGACCCTGCTACCATGGAATTCATGATGGTACTTCCTCCCAAGGACATAGGATAGGAGAATGGAGAGAGTGGCCTCTAAAGGAGCCAGGGGATGAACTTGCTCACAGTGCCAATCAGTGGAGCCATCTCATGTCTCAGGTTACAGGCCTGTCATGGCCAGGATGAAGGAGTTCAGATATAGGCTATCTACCAAAGTGCCACTCCCAGAGTGTCAGCCTTCCCCTGGGACACCACCTCCCTCACATTCATGTTTGGTAAAGCTATGCTCCCTCAACTCTGAGGCAGGCAGCATGATAGGGAGGAGTATGCTAGTAGTTCGTTGCCCTAATTTTCAAGTCATGCAAAATGCTGTTATCCTGCAACTGGGTGACCTGGGTGAGTCAGACATCCACCCTGGCTGAGCCTCCTGCAATATCCCAAGTCCATGTCTGGAGCCTGTTCCTGCTCTGGACTTGTGACTCAGGTTTTCTTCCAAGCTGTGACAGGAACATATAGGAACAGATGAATGAACATTGGCAGAGTTAAAGAAGGTTGGATGACACTATAGATGGGCAAATGTTTCCACCTGCAGAGGTAAGGTTGGGCAAAGGCAATGCCAGGCCCCAGCTGGGCTCTGTGGTCTGAAGCAATGGTCAGGGGACCTTCGGTAAGGGCATATGAGTGAGCCAGATAGCCACATAGTATGCTTTGTTAGCATTTAACAGAGTCCAGGAAGCCCATAATTCCATTTTTTTTAAACCTCAGGAGGCCATGTCACTATGACCCAAGGTATCCCATCCCCCATGTCCAGGTGACTCCAATAGTGGTCAGTGTCCTTCCCCTACTTCGGGGACCTGAGCTGATTGGCCTTGGTTTCCTCATTGTCTGCAGGCTCCCAGGTGACATGATGTGGGCAATTTCATGCGTACAGTATTGAGGAACACCAGTCAAAGGGAGAAGAATGATACACAGGCAATTTTGATGGACTTTCTGTTGTCCTAAGAACATACCAGCTTCCTCTGAAAACCCAAGGGTGAGGTCTGGGAGGCATTGTCCTTCCTTCCTGAAACAGGGTGCTTACCCAGGGTGCACTCCTCTGAAGTTTGTCATTTCAACAAGATATAAACTCCCATGATAGGAGGGACTTGGGATGGGGAGCAACCTTGGCACGGAGACATCCAAGGGACCTTAGACAAGACTCTTCAAACATAAATTCCTCGAGTGATGTCTGATGCTCCACACTGTATTTGTCCATTATGTGTAAACACACCCTGGGGTGCTGCCTGAGGGTAGAGCAGAAGCTTGAGAAGTGTTCCCTCTGTGGGTACTAGCTCCACATGGTTCCAGACCTGAAGTCTGGCCTCCACAGCTCCTCTCAGTGAGTTGGAAGTTGGGTAGAAGACCCCCCACTCTGCTTAGCTACAAGGCTATATTATGACCCCAAATCTGATGGCAGTTCTGGGGCAGCCTGGACCTCTTACACATTCACAGATGGTGCTTCTGAAATTTATTAAGTACCTACTAGACACAGGCCCATTTGGAGCTTGGGGTGAGATGAAGTGGGATGGGACACTAGAAACCTGGGAAGCCAATATCCCAGGCCTGACTGGGTCTGACTCAAATCTAGGAGCAGAGCTGCCTGAGGACTTGGGCCCAGCAAAGGCCCAATCACCAGATTGATGGTGACTCTCCATCCTCACCCAAGCCTGACACAGGTTAATGTGTTTCTCTTCTCAGGTCCTTTGCTGAAGGGATGAAAACCAAGGCTCAGTGCAAGCCATAGTTGAACCATGTTCCATTCCTGCACTGGTGGCTCCAGGAACCCAAAGTTACACTGTATGGTCAGCTATAGCAACTTCAAAATCTATCCCTATGCAAAGTGATAAAGGGATTACCCTGCCCACCCCCCACCCACCATCATTTTTGCCCAGGCCCTGAAGTAGACACCTCTGATCATGCTCAAGCAAAATGAATTGCAGCCACTCTTTTGCTCCCTGCAGGCACAAGCCTGGAGCCCACATGGATGGGCCCTTTCCAGTTGCCCTCTGCCAAGAGGGCAGACCCACCCTTGGCTGTCCAGCTGTGGCTGTCTAGCCAGGGCCCTTATTTAGCGATACCAAAAGTGAGATAATCACTCTATTGTTTTGCCTCCTATTGAATCCTTATGGAGGCAAAAACAACAATCAATTTTGAATAACAGCTTCATTTGAACCAATTCAAAGAGGGCTGATTTTGCTTCCAATTCGATTTGCGATGGCAGCACCCAGTAGGAAACCGGTAACTGAATTATTTTTCACCACAAACATTTTGGCATTTTATATCCTGGGTGGGGTGATCTTAAAAGCTGCCTCATTGTTCAGAGTCGTTTCTAAGACGACGTGCCAAACACAAGGCAGGCTGTGTTCACATTGCCATGGGTGCCGACCTGCCACAGCTCCCACGGATGCACAGAGGGTCAGTATGTGGATTAAGTCTTGGATAATGAAGAATTGGAGTGGCATGTATGTCTTGGGCACTGACCTAACCTTTAATCTAAGTGTTGTTTGATACAGGAGTGGAGGAGATGGCCAGACAGGACAGCATGGGTTCTGTCCACCAAACACAATTTGGATTCTTCAATACTCCAAGCCTGTTGCTCAACTCAAAACTGAAGCTGACAGTTGTGGCCAGGATGGTGTGTTGGGAGGCAGAGTGGTACAGCATCAGGGTTGTGGCTGGCATCTGGCTTCCCACCTTGGAGCTCAGTGTTCATGTCTATTAAACAGGCATTCCTGATGGGGTGTAAGAAGTAGGACACAAAGGCGTGATGAGCATGGCACACAATGGGTCCCTTATGTCTGTTCTTTGCCATTGTTGTTTTTTAAGTCCTCCTCCCTATGCCCTTGGTGAAATGGAGAGGGTCTGCAATGGATGGCCTGGGTGG
Source organism: Cricetulus griseus (assembly GCF_003668045.3). Lineage (NCBI taxonomy): Eukaryota > Metazoa > Chordata > Mammalia > Rodentia > Cricetidae > Cricetulus > Cricetulus griseus. The sequence goes on along the minus strand of NW_023276807.1, from coordinate 104,298,663 downwards.
ACATCCCTGTCCTCATATTCAGCAAGCAGGCCAGCTCCTGTGCTGCAGCCCCTGGGAGATGCTCCTCCTTTGGGAGTTAGTTACAGTCAGTAGGAGCTGATCAAATGGGGGAGAAACCCGCCCACCAATATCTGAACAGCCGGAGGCAGCAGCCGGGCCTGCACTCAAAGCGGAAAATCCCCTACTGCATCAGAGAGGAGCTGAGCAGAGCCTGGGTCTCTTGATGCTGCAAGCTCTTCAACCATTTGCTGTGACCCCTCAGCCATCAGCACAGACCTGATGCCTGTGCTGGGAGGCAGGACAGTGGCTAGCTTAGCCTCAGAGAGCCTCTCTGGAGGTGAGGTGGGCCAGGTGGGCCCAATAGACATAGGTGTGAGGGTGGGTGTGATATTGACTGAGCACTCGTTACCAGGGGCAGCGAGCAGAGTGCAGTCAGGGATAACAGGGAAGAGCAGGAAAGGCATGAGAAGGAACTCTTCTGAGGTAGATTTGTCCTGGGCCATGGGAGCCAGCTGGGAAGAGTCTGGAAGTTCCTTGTGCTGGCAGCCTTGGTGCTCATGTTGTTGTGGGAGTATGGAGTCCACACAGCTACATGGCCACAGTTTCAAGCATGGCTGTTGACCCTCAGTGTCCCTGACTCTGACACTTAGGGCCTGTGGTTGCTGATGGAGACTGGAGACTGGGCCAGTGCAGTAATCCAAGTGCTTGGGGGTTTTCCAAGGTATCTGAAAACCCTTTCTAGGAGCAGATTCTCCCCAGCTGAGGAGGTAATATGCTGCAGACTTCCTGGTCTCCAGCTTTTTCTGTCAACCCCACATCAATAACTGTGTGCATATCCTGTTTCTTTTTTCCTCCATGGCAGCTTTGGGCCTGGTTTGTGTTCAGACCTGAGGGCAGGATGCCTTCCACCAGGCTCGCTACCCAGCATTCTCTCTGCCCTGAGTGGACTGATTCCTTATCTTGACCATAATGATCCCATTGTCCCCGGGCTTTTACTGTGAGCAGCCACAAATCCTCTTGGCAGGAAAGAAATACATTTTTGGTCCCCAGGGCTCGCTTTTGGCCCAGAGTCTGCAGCTGGCCCAGCTTCCCAGGCTGACTTCAGAGGACTGCGCTGCACCCTGCTGGAGGCACCCTAGCCCTTTCACCCCCTGCTCTATCTTGGTGGGAGGTGAGGAAGGGGGAACTATGCCCTTATTACATTGGGTACAAAGCAGGAGAAGGCCTAGTGGGAACCACAGGACCCTCTCAGACCTGTGGAGACAGGCCCCCACCACTTTCTCTCTCTATCCCTCAGTTCCAAGGACCCTGCCTACCATCCATGAAATCCCCACTCCACACCCAGGCACTGCCCCTGAGATACACCCAGGGATGGATGGCAGGTATCCCAAGCTAAGGAGAATGTATGGGCTGGAGTACAAACAGGTGCCATAGTGCTGGCCACAACACTGGGGGTGCCATCTCCTCCACTCCTCCTTACATATGGGACTATCACAGGTCCATGAAGCTGGAGTTTAACTGGACAAAAGGCCACAACTGCCCAACCAGGCCCAATACAGACCTGCAGGCACCGTATGTTTTGAAACAACACTAGGCTGGACTATTAGAGCCCAGCCCATAGATTTGAAATAAAAATACAACCACTGCCAGCTCTCCAGGAAGGGTGGCCTTCTTGTCATCAGGTGCTACAGCAATGTGCCTCCCATACTCCGCCCCCACCCTGGGGGGCTTCAGAGATTCCAGCTGCTTTGGTTAAGTATTAGAAATCCCGAGTTCTTTTGGATTCCGTCCTGAGCTGTAAGGGGATATCCAGATTATCTTTTCCCTTTCCACTGATTGAGCGTCTGCATCCGGGTTAAGTATACTCACATGTGTCCATGTGTGCTTCAGGCTGGGGCAGGCAGGGAGACCTGAGAACCCTATACTTTGGGCAGTACCCTGCATTCAGGGCCTGACCTCCTCCTGCTTGCTGGGGTGACTTCAGTTCATCTTGTTCAAACTCTTCTGGAGGCTCTTTTGTGAGGCCCAGGGTCACATCTGATGTCACTCATGGAGCTGGATTTAGGGCTTAGAATCTGGGTTCTCTGCAGCTGGGTCTCTCAGAGGAGTTTCTGCCCCTCTCCCCCACTACCTAAGGGACTGGGCCATAGTCACCTCTAGGCCTCAGTCTCCTCAACCATAGACAGAGTCCGACAACTTTGGCTTTGTTTAAGAGACCTGGAAATAGAAGAGGCCAATTAATGCCAGGACCATAGAGACCACTACTACCACAGGAGTAGATAGAGCTGTTGGCCTACAGCTCACATGGGCCCCTCCTCCATGTACTAGGGCTGCATGTGGGAACAGTCAGGGCTCACAGCATCCTAGGAAAATGTGAGCACTCCACCTCATCCTCAGAAGATGTGAGACGTGAGCAAGGCAGCATGTCCCTGTAGTGGGCTTGTCTGTTTAACCAGCTGCTTAGCTGCCTCTCCAGGCACTAACCCTGAGAGCATGAACAGTTGCCCCACTGTGTGGCGTACAAGCCAGAGCCTAGAGCATCATTTCTGGGATTAGGAAAGGAAAAAGAATAGGGTTTGTTGAAGCCTCAGTGGAGCTCCAGCGGTGTTCACAGAGTTGATTCCCAGAAAGCCGGCTCTGGGCTGGCTGACATGTCCCCTACTGCACCCAAGGCCCTTGGAGTTCACAGATGATCAGCTCCAGGCCACCCCAGTCTATATAATAGGACAGCTCTGGCTGCTGGGCCAACACATTTCTGCAGAACTCAGCCTCCCAGGGACTCAAAGTCCACCCCCTGCCTCCCCCCCAAACACACCACAAGCCAAGGAGGTCTCTAACTCTTCAGCCTGGCACCCAGACTTTCTTTGTAGTCTCCTGTTATGTCTCTTCTCTACTACCCACAACCCCAGGATTCAGTTTCCTAAACCAAAACTGCCTTTTCCTACAGCTGGTCCCTGCCTAGGGGGTTCATTCCTCCTCTGTGGGAATCCATTCCCCACAATCTAAGGGTTGGTGAAGACCTGTCTAGAAATCTTCATTTTATGGTTGAATTTTAAGTCAGGGAACCCAAACCTTCCCTGGTGTGTGATCCAAGACAAAATTTATTCACCTCTCTGAGCTTCATGAAATGTGCCTGTAGCAATATTCACAGAATCCAAAAATGCTACTCTGCTTAAGACAAAGGTGTCTTGGGTTGGATCTGGGGTTACTGAGTGCAGAGGATGGGGACTGCCTCCCCATCTCATCAATAATCTTGGCTCTATTCTTGGGTACTCTGAGATGCAAGTTCTACAGTAGCAATTCTAAGACCCTGGGTCCAGGAGGCCTTTCTATAAGCATATGGGGGAATCCCTGGGCACAATCCTCTCCCTAGTGGGATCAACTGTGCTGTTTCCCATGTATCACCCCCAGGCCCCTGACCGCATCTGGAGCAGATTGGTATCTCACAAAGTTCTCTCTTCACAGTACCAGAGAGAACTAAGGTCTCCCTGACCCACCTTAACTAGTCAGTTCTGTTTCATCACTCCAGGCTCAGTTTCCCCATTTGGGCCTAAGCTCAGAACATAGTAAGTGTGTCACCATGTGAAGTGATGGTGGTTCCTGACACTGTGGGATATGGTGAGTATCCATAGTGGATGAAAAGGCCAAGCAGCTGTGTGTGTGCGTGAGAGAGAGAGAGAGAGAGAGAGAGAGAGAGAGAGAGAGCACGTGCGCCCATGTACACTCTTCCCAAGAGACAGTTTTCAGTTTGGGCCAGAAAGGACCTGCTCTGGTGTCTGACTTGGGCAGGGGTTTGGGGAGGACAGTACTGATGGGGATGGGGACACAGAAAAGACACAGGCTCTGCAGTAACAGCAGGGATTCTGGCAAGAGCCCTCTAGCCTACCCATCTGGAGTGAATTGGATCACAGGTGTAGAAGCAAATTTCCCACCCCATGCCCAGGTCTTAAGAACTTTCCTCCCAACTTACCTGGGGGCTGCCAGGACTTGCCACATGGGGCTACTAGAGCTCATGGGGTCCTGACTTGGAGACAAGAAGGCTCTCAAAAGTGTTTTATGCTGGGAGCTGAGGGTTGAGCAAAAGGCCAAGAGTGGGTGGCCTTGGGGAGAAGTCCTTGGGGGGGGGTCTCTAGACCTGCTCAACAGGTTCTCTTTGCTCTGGGCCACAATGACCCTGGCTCTGATTCAGAAGCAATACCTGGGGACTGTCCTGCTCACTCTGACCACTCAGCAACTAGGCAAAGGCATCTGGCCACAACTCCACCATATGTGTGTAGGAAGACTTCTTGGGACCAGTCTCACTCCACCTTGCCTACTTAAAAGAGGCAACCCAAAGACTATACTGGATGCCAGAAGTACACAGAGCTCTGAGCGCAATACTTGGGCAGATCTTGGATGGGATGTGGGGATGACAACCCCCAGAATCTAAACTTGGAACCAGCTTGAGGCCCTCCGTTCCTTTGCCTCTTAGCCACTTACAGAAAAGAATTCTGAGTATACACTTTGCATATACCCCAAACATTTAACTATTTTAGGAGACCCCTCCTTCCTCGAGAAAGAGAGGCAGTTAGAACACTTATCTCTTAGAGCACACTATACCCTAGTGTGTGCCAGTGTGGAACACTCAGGGGACAGTCTAGAGAGTTCCCTCTCCTAGCTTAAGGACTGACCGATGCACCTGACACTTAGATTACAAAGGTTTATTTAGAAAATGGTTTTGTTGTTTTGGCTGTCATTGTTTTTGGCAAACAAATACTCTCAGTAATCAGAGATTGTTTGCGCCCTCACTCCTCCCCCAGACAGACGCTTTTCAGGTCATAGGAAGTCAGTCCTTGCTCACAGGGAACACTGAGAGTTGGGGGTGGAGGGAGATCCTTTCTTGCTGTAGTTGTCTGCTGTCTAAAATCCTAACTTCACAGCCATCACACTCCACAAAAGCTCTTTCAGGAACTGGATCCACAACCTAGCCACAGCCACTCGCTGAGATGGGAAGGCAAAGGGGTCTCCCTGTCTCCTCCCCACTCCCGGAGGCCCAGTTGTCTCTCGCCCAGCTCCTTCTGGTTACATTCCACACTGTGCCCTGAGTTCCAGGCCACTCCTGGAACTCTGGAGAGGTCACCCCTGACTCTGCCTGCCCGAGTTCGGAGCTGTCCAGATCAGTGCCAGGCGGCCTGAGGGTCACTGCCTGAAGCCCCTTCTCCTTCTTCGAAAGAGGATGTGCTTGAAAGAGCGCCTGAAATCCTGATTGAAGACGGTGTAGATGACCGGGTTGAGCGAACTGTTGCAGTAGCCGATCCAGAAGAAAAACTTAAAGAGCGGTTCAGGCAACTGGCAGGCCTCGCGGCAGATGCCATACAGGCTGTAGCTGAAGAAGAAGGGGAACCAGCATAGTACGAACACACCCATGACCACCGCCAAAACGAACGTGAAGCGCTTCTCTCGCGCCTGGGCCACCTTGCGGCGGCACACGCTGCTGCGCGCCCGGCGCCGGCGAGACAGAAAGAACTCGACGGAACGCGAGCTTGCCCGCGACAGGCGCCCGCCGGGACCTGGGGATCGAGAAGCGGCCCGAGCGCCCTGCTCGGCCGCCAGTCCCGGTCCTGGTCCTTCTGCACTACCCATGTCCCCCTCGGCGCCCTCTCTCCGTCGTCCTCCTCTGCGCAGCGCGCCCCGGCGTCTCCGCCTCTCCGCCGCGCTGCTCTCATCCGGCTCCACATCGGTGCGCGGGGGCGCGCAATGCCCGTTCTCTCCTGCCGCCTTGCCCAGCCCATTCTCTGTGGTCGGGGACGCGCCGTCGGGGCCGGTGGGGGTACGTTTCTCGCTGAGCGTACGCGTGCGTAGCTTGGCCACGCGGTAGATGCGTGCATAGACCAGGCCCATGATGAGGCAGGGCGCGAAGAAGGAGCCTATGCAGGAGGACAAGATGTACCAGGTCTCATCGTTGAGGCCGCACTGCGGGTAGGCGGCGCCGTCGGACCGGCGGTAGAACGAGACAAGAGGCGGGAAGGAGATGACAGCTGAAATGAGCCACACGGCCACGATAGTGGCCTTGACACGGCGCGGCGTGCGCTTCAGGTTGTACTCTACCGCCTGCGTCACAGACCAGTAGCGGTCCAGGCTTATGGCACACAAGTGAACGATGGACGAGGTGCAGAAGAGCACGTCCAGTGCCAGGTACACACCACACCACACTTGCCCGAAGTACCAGTAGGCCATGAGCTCATTGGCCAGCGAAAAGGGCATGACCAGTGTGGCCACCAGGATGTCAGCCGAGGCAAGAGACACCAGGAAGAGGTTCTGCGGGGCGCGTAGCGCTCTGCTGGTCAGCACAGCGATCACCACGAGCACGTTGCCCACCACGGTGAAAACGATGAGGAAACCCACCACAGCTGCCAGCCCTGCCACAGCACCTGCAGAGTACTGGCCCGGCGGCGGCCCCCAGTCAGTCCCCGAGGCGTTAGCACCCCCACCGCTACCCCATTCGCCCGCGTCGCTCCCGTTGGGGCCCTCAGTCGCCGCCACCGCGAGCGCCGCCGCCAGCGCCGGGGACGCCATGGTCCTCCTGCAAGCTACGCGGTCCTGCCAGGAGCCGGGGCGCAGCCGCGGCAGCTCGGGCGCCCCCCAGCCAGGGTCGGCGTCCGCATCGCCGCCTGCTCCTCCGGCGTGCCTGCTGGGGGCCGCGAAGCCCCGCAGCCGACCCTCAGCCGTGGTGGCCCGGCGGGCGGGCGGCGCGCCGGAGAGCGTGGCTGCCGGGCTCTCCGCAGCTGCCGCGCGCGTAAGTGCAGAGCTGGAGGTGCCCGGAGAGCGCGGCGACGCGGCGGTGGGGGGAAGGGGAGTAGGTCCCGGGTCCTCACGCGGCCCCGCCCTCGGCCTGGGTTCAGTTGGAGCGCCCCGGCCGCCAGCCCACGGAGATGCGGTGTCCAAGCTGGCGCACGCTAGCGACTTCACGGTCTGGGTACCCGACTGGGCTGCAGGCTGCAGGCGGTAGCACGGGCAATCTGCTTCCCATCCTCCTGGCTGGGGCTAGGCGAGCCAGGGCGCGGGCTGCCTCTCTTCCGGGCCCCCGCGCCCAACCTCCGACTGCAACTTTACTTTGCCGGGCTAGGCGCCTACACCCTCTGTCCTCCTGCTGCTCCGAGTGCGGGCGCCCCCCGTGGTCCGCGTTCGGTCGTGCGGGCGCCGCCTCGCCCTCCCCGCTCGCCGGTGCAGCGTCTCCGCCGCCGCCGCGGTGCGCTTGGCGCAAGTGCCGCCGCCCGGGCTCGGCTTCCAACTTGAGTCCAGTTGCGCAGCGGGGAGGGCGCAACGGGGCGGGGCGGGGCGCCCCGCAGGCCCGCCGCCGGCCCGGGGGGAGCGGGCCCGGAGCCGGAGCCCGCGGCCGCCTGGGCGAACCTGCCGGCGGCGCCGGGGAGGAGCCCGAGGCGGCGGCGCAAGGCGCGCACTCGGCGAGGGCGCCCCCTCCAGGACTGACTGCAGCTTGCTGGGCCCGGCTGAGCACCGGCTGGCCAGAGTGGTGAGTTCTAGAATACTGCTCTTTCTAAGACTGTAGCCTCCACTTCACTCAGTTACAAGCGATAGAGCGCGCGGGCGCGCACACACGCGTGCAACAAGGGGCTGGCTCGGGGTCCGCGGCCCGATTGGAGGGTGAGCCTGTAGCAGCGTGGCAGAGAACGCAACACCGCCTGTGCGCATCGTTCCAGTAGAGCTTCGGGTCCCTGCACCCCTGCTGAGCCACCTCCTCAGTCGGCCTCAGATCCCTCCTCTGCGCACCTCCCAGTGCTGTGGGATCGTGAATCATAACCGCGGTGTCAGTGGAGGCCCAGATCAGGCTCCCAAGCTCTATACCATTGTTGGCAATTGTTGAAATTTAGTCTTTATGCTGTGCCACCCTGCTTTTTAAAACTATAGAGGACACTCAAGATCACCGCCTTTGACAAACTCTGGACTGACCTGCCCCATGCTGGGCGATTTTATGGGAGTGAGTTCAAGGGACAGCGAGCAAATGCTGGGGATATCTCATGTGCCCATTTCATAGTGGTCCTGTCACCGTGGCCTGGTCGCTGCCCCCAGGCAGCCTCAGGTCTCCAGAGACAGAGCTCTAGGGAGGAGGGGACAAGGGAATAAACTGGAGTTCTCAAACTTAACATTTCTGTGCTAGGACTGAAGGAGGACCATTCTCCTCATCAAGGCTGACCAGTACCTCTCCCTACACAGTCAGATAGACGGGAAAGAGAGGGGAGCTGCCAACCCACTGGCAGAGGGGTTTTGGTGCCCTGAAAGTCATCGCGAGGAGCAATGACCTGGATTTATGCCTGCTCTGGTGGCTGCTTCTCCCTGAGCTCAGTCTTTGTCTCTGGTCTGCAGTTCTTCTTGAAGACAGTGCAGCCTCCTTGGGAGTACTGCAACCCTAGGGGATCCACAGAGCCTACCCTCAGGGCAGGGGTGCCCAACTAGGATCAGGCAGAAGTTAAACAGTTCAGACCAGGGGCCTGTCCTGAGTCCTGTGTCCATGCAGGACATGGTTCCCGATGCCCATCCTGGCTACTTCTCACTCAGGAGTAGCAAAGTGCCCTGTGCTGTCATCTGAGAATGTGGCCTGGGAGGAAGAGTCACCATGGCTATTGAAAAGGTCCTTCTCCTGCCGCCCTAACTGGGGCCACTGATCAGAACAACTTCAGCTGGTTTGTGTGGAAGCCTCCACACCACAGCCCCATCATCAGTCTTGTGTGTGACGTTTATGACTGTCTAGGGAAGCTCCTGAGAGGAGGTGACAGCATGTGGGCTGTGCTCCCGAGGGGCTGAGGTAGTCCCTAGTGTGTGAATGCTGCCTAGGACAGAGTGCTCCTTAGGTATGTGGATGCTCCTTCCAATGGGATGCTTCCTAGGTGAGAATGTTCCCTGGAGTGGCTGACTTGGTCCTGGAGCTGAGGGGATCCAAAGGAAGATGAGGAGAAGGGCAAGTGGGCACTGGTCAGATACAAGTGTTGAAGAGAGATGGCTTCTCCCCCTGCAGGCGGCACTGTGGTCCTCCTGGATCAGAGAGGAACCCTCTCGTGAGAAACAGCAGGGACAACAGGTAGTTGATCCAGTCCCTGACTGTGAGCAGCCTCATGCTTATAAGAGATGGCTGTCTAGACACAAGACATAAAGTCAAAGGATCTGCCCTGGGAACAGTGTGCAGGGTCGACCTCGCCAGGACATCTGGAGGCCTTGCCAGTGAGTGACCTGGGCCTTGGGGATGGTACATGCCATAGGGATGCTGACCACACCTCTACTCTGGGGTCAGCAGCCAGAGGTAAGAGTTGAGGAGTCTTCTCTTAGCCCTTAGGTTGGGAGCCCTTGGCTGCATTTGGGACAGGTGGTGAGGCCTCTTGGGATGGCAGGGACTTTATTAAGAGGCTGGATGAGCCCCTTTGCCCAGAGACAGCCAATTAGACCCAACAGTCTGCGTCTGGTTGTTCTGTGGCAGGCAAGCAATTTGTGTCCCTCAAAGACCGGTTCAAGAACAGTTTGTGGCAGGCCACACTGACAACAATGGGTGTGTCTGTAACCCTATGTGGAGGCATGCTGGGGAGGTCCTGGTACATTTCAGAAGGAAAGCCTTATGAAGTGAAGTATCCTGGGCATTCAGAAACATACTGATGAGTGATGCCTAGAAGGGTGGGGTTGGTCCAATCAGAGCCATATAGTGCCTGGATGTTGGGTCCTGGGCCCTCAATTACATGCCAGGCCTGCTAAATGTCTCTGGATGAATCCTGGGTGCAGTGCACATGCTTCTGAGTAGCTCTGGCAGGTGCTGATGGGAGCTGGTGTCCTTGAATTACACTGCTGCCCTCACAGCTATGCATGAACACATACGCACATCACTCCCCCATGGACTCATGCATACACATATTCATGTACATGCACCCACATGAATATGTTTATTCAAGTGTTTATGCATATACCCCTTGTCTATAGACATAAATGCCCATGAAAATGTGCTTACGTTTACATGTGTGTGTGTGTGCGTGTGCACCCCTTTATACATACATGTGTGCCTACATACCACTTGTATGTATACATTCATACACTTACATCATGTGTGTGCATACATACCTTTATATGCTTTACAGTGTACCTGTGTATTTTTCCAGACACATATGTGTATCTGCACCCGTAAGTACCAGTTAAAGGCATGTATGCACACACATGTACAGGTGTACGTACCCACATGAGGAGCACATATTCACACACAATGTATGCACATATTCACACATAAGCATACATGCACACAGTATGCCCATGCACATATGTTGTGTGTGCCACCATGCACACCTTGATTCTGAAGGTAGTGGCATCATCAAATGTGAATTTAAGCTCCCAGTTATGTATGTATGTATGTCTTTGCTGCTTAGCGGCTAAGAGACCCTCCCCATTCCCAGGCCTCAGTTTCCCTGCCTGTGGAATGAACACATCACACCACTGCCTCAAAGAGCTGTGCTGACTCTCAGATACTCCCTCTCCCTGAGGGAGTGTCATGTCTGACCTGCCCATCTTTGTCTCTGATTGGTGCCTGTAGGTGCTGAGGAGAGCCAGGGTCAGGGAGATACCCCATTTCACTTAGCTCCAGCTGGTGACAGAGTCAGGGAAACAGAGCTGGCTCTCTTGTCTCAAGACCAAAAGGACATATTTTTCTTTGGAGTGAAGCTGAGGATTTTTTTCTCCCTATGTTTATGTGCAATTTCAGTTTTAAAGATGAGCCAGGGAAAACTGAAGTTTGCTTCCCTCCCTACCTCTCCCTGAAGAATTCCAGAGACCAATCTGTCTTGTCAGAATGTGGCAGGAATCCGGCAGCCAGGCCGGCTCCTGGCGCCCCAGCCTGCAGACTGAATCCATTGCATATTGATCATTGATTTGGCAAAGTTGAGTTCCAACAGAGCTGGCGAAGCCCTCTTGAGGAAGAAGTGCTTGCAGGGCTGGCTGGGATTGGCATGGGGTGTAATAGAGGGTCAGCATCACTTACTGAGTACCCACTGTGTGCCTTGGCATCAGTCAGCTGGGGTTTGAGCTCCAGTCTGCTTCTGCATCCCTGGCTGCTTGCATCCTTACTGCCTCTAGCCTGCCATTCTACCATCCTGTACCCCTGAAGCCCCCATCAGTGTTGAGAGCCCCAGATGCTCCCACTGCTGCTCCAGTTGCCTGAGCCTGGTGTTTGAGAGCCTCAGCCCCCACTCCCCACATCTGTTAAGTCCCTAACTGGGTCTGCAGACACAACCTAGCATTGTCTGTGTGCAGCCCTACAGGTACACAGATGATCAGATCAAGGATTCTTGTTCCCCACATCCTGTTCCTCCAGCCTTTAGAAACTACTGGTACAGGGCTTGGAGCCTGGACCATGTGGTCGACTGGGTTTAGAACATGAAACTATCTTTCTTTCATTGGCTGCTTTTCAGGCTGCCCAGGTCCGTTAACCCTTGGTCCAAGGCCTGCTCGAAGCAGGAGTTGCAGGTGGAAGGCTGTAGAGTCTAAGCCAGCCAGTAAGACCTCTTTGACAAGTGAAAAATGGGACAGAAGGCCTACTGCTGTCCTTCCTGTTTGGTCATGCATTTATGAGGATATGATGCCAAGAGCTGTAACATCTGTCCTGTGACCAAGAGGTGATGAGGACAAAGACGAAAGTCACAGAAGGAAGAGTCTATGCCCCTAATGCCACTATTTTGGAGCCACCTTTGGGCCAGGCTTCCTGCTGTTGAGACACAAACTAAATATGCTCTTCCCATTGTGCACCCAAAGCTGCCTATGGTCAAGTCCCTAGGACCTGTGAATTTGTGGAACCATATTCCTCACCTACCTTTTATGTGTGGGTGAGTCAAGGGTCTCCAGAGTGTTCTGGAGTATGCTGGTGGACCCACTGTGAACACAGGTGTTTTAGAGTGAAGGAGAGGGGCAGGCAAATCATGGGAGATTGGATGATGGAAACCAGGCAGGGCTTACAGAGAAGGAAGGGCCAAAAGGGATGGGCTGTAACAGCCACTAGAAGTGGGAGAGACCAGGCAACAGATTCTCCAGCACAGCCTCCAGGAGGAGCTGACATGTTCAGGTCAGCAGACACAGTTCAGGTTTCTGACATCTAAAACTGTAGGGAAAATATGTGTAAAGTATGTGCGTATGTGCACATGTGTGTGCACATACATGTGTGTACATAGACATGTGCATATGTGCATTTGTGTGTGCCTGTGCAGTTGTATGTGGATACATTATGTAAGGTGTGAATGCATCAATATGCATGCATGTATGTACTCATGTATGTGTGTACATGTGGGGCTAGAATCAATTATGTGGGACACTCTCTATAGCAGCAACAGGAAATGAAGAAACACAGTAGGTAGGACAGTGATTTATCCACTGTCCATTTTGGACACAGAGACTGTAACTCCTTTAGTTGTGCCTTGACTGCTAGGTCATCTACCCTTATGAGCCTCAGGTTTGTAACTGTGATTTGAGCTCTTTCTTTGTATCATTTAGCCTATTTAAGAGCTTGACTTTGGTAATTTTTTTAAAAAAAATAATAAAAAGAACTAATATTTACAATTCCTGACACTTTTCAGCCTCTTAATAAACCATAGTTAATATTTATCACTGTCAACATCACTACCATCATCATCATCATCACTATTGTACTGAATCTGGTCCTGGATGATGTTGGGGTCTCCTTTTCGGTGTTCCTTGGTCTTGGCCTGCTTACAGGTGACAGGAAACTCATCAGTCAGGGAACTGCCCACTTAGAATCTCAGGATAACCCTTGCTAATTTTCAACACTGAGCACAATTTCTGTGTTTGAAATCTTACACATGGTTACAGGAGCCCAAGAAGTAGATCAGCTGGCTTGAGACTAGAGGGGCTTTCTAAAGAGCCTCCTTAGAGGCTTCCTTTGCTGAACAAGATCTCAGCAGCCATTCTATACAGTCTGTATGTTGTCTCTCATCACAGCCAGGCTGCCAAAGACCTGGCCCTACAGGATGCATCCATGAGGTGATGCCCCTTGACTCCCCCTCCCACTTGCCAGGTTTATCCCTTTGGGATGGTGGAGATATCTGACAGACTAGGGGAACCTCTAGCCTGTTCATCTCCTTATTACCCAAGAGTTTGGTGCTGTTCATGTCCCCACTTTGCAGATACGTGGATGGTTAGTTTTAATAGCTGCAACTCAGGATCACCTGGAAAAGATGTCTTAATAAGGAGTTATCTAGATCATTTTGACCCATGGGCATATCTTTGAGGGATTGTCTTGATTATTAATTGATGTAGGAAAACACACTGTGGGTGGCACCATTCCCTAGGCAGTGGGTCTTGAACAATATAACAGAAGAGAAAGCTAGCTGAGAGCAAGAAAGCAAAGATGAATTTATTTTCTCTCTCTGCTGCAGCTGTGATGTGACTAGCAGCTTTAGCTCCTGCCTTGACCTTCCCACAATTATGGACTGTAATTTAGGATTGTAAGCCAATAAATTTTTCTTCTATGTTGCTTTTTGCCAGGGTGTTTTAATCATAGAGACAAAATGAAAGTAGGGCAAAGAATTTGAAGGCAGATGTACTTCCCTGGTTGCAGAGAAGCACTCAGGTGTCAGGGGACTCAGGCTGCTATCCCCCAAATGAGCACTAGTAGATACCTCCATGGTACCTTCCCAGTTCCATAGAGATTACCTTGGGGACCCTTGCTTGGCTTCCCTTCTCTCATTGTTGGGAGCTGCTGTTTTCCTGTGCTCCTTTTGGGATGGGTACACCAGTGCTACATTGCCCTTTACTTGGCACCAATGCAACAAAAGAATGAAGGAATCCCACACCAACAGTGAGGGTTTATTCATAGCTATGACCACCAAGGCCCGTAGAGCATTGAGCCCAACCTCACTCATGCCTCTTCCCATGTGCTGCCACCAAGTTTACCAGAGTTCCAGAGGAGCTGCCGAGTGGCCTGGATCCCCAGACCCATCCGTGTCACAGGTGACTGAAGACAAGGAGGTCACCTATTCTTGCATCCACTTGGCACATGAGCTGACACAAGCGTGGTGAGTGTTATGTGTATAACATAGTGTGGGATCACTGTCATTCTCAGCCCGCCTTCATCATGCTAAACTCGGATGCCTTGCATCTCGGCTGCCCCTCTGGGAAGCCTGTTCCCAGCAGGCATGTTCATTAGGCTGAAGTGATTCCATGACACAGTTTATGAGACTGATCGTGTCTGTGGCAGACAAGAGCTGCAGAGCTGGAGGCGCACAGAGAGGCTCTTGTTTGGTTTGGCAGTAGGTTTTTAAAAGTGGAAAATGCCAGAGTTCTTAACGTATTCAGAAAAACAAGCTGAGAAGGCTCATGTTCGTCTCAACCCTGGAAGCTGCCTCTGGCGTTTTTGCTGAAGTGTGGAGCCTCCAGCCACTGCCCCACCTGGCCTGACCATCCATGGTGAGGATACCTCACTGGTCTGTCCACATCAAAGAGACCACCCAGCCTCGCTCAGCAAAACTGGCTTTTCTTCTCACACATTCCCTTCTTGGAAACCTCAGAAAGAAAGCATGGCCCACATGTGTGCAAAATTCTACTAGAGATCTGTCCTGGGCAGGAACGAGACTGGGCTCCTATTTAGAGCTAAGCATTGGAATTTAGCTCATTTACTTGAGAAAGAGTCCCAAATACTTCAATGGATAGAAGCTTCTGTGCGCCAGAGTCTGCACAGGGCTGGCATAAGGGCCCTAGCGCTGAACAGCAGCATGACCACAGCCTCACATGGATGCCTCAGATAGCTATCCCTACTCTGATTATGGCCTGTGTCCATGTTCCCAAAGTGAGCAGGAAGCCACAGTCCTCTGTCCACAGAGTGGCTTTACCTAGACGTTGCCCATTGCCTTGGCCCTAATATCCTATTGGTCAGAACTTAGTCATGTAGCCACACCTACTGCAAGGAAAGCTGGGAAATAAATCTTTTCATGGCAGCTATTCCAAGATGAGCGTTTTGTCACTCTAAAGTAAAGCATTTTAGTGTCCTTGGCATTTGGGTTTGGAAACCCCTTTTTTGGATTGGAGTTGTCTGGCCTATAGGGTATTAAATGGCTCCTTGACCAAAATATGGGTGTGTCCCATGAAAAGGAAACAGCTTCCTCTGAGCAAAATTTGCCACTTCAGCAGAGATAGAGAGAGAGAGAGAGAGAGAGAGAGAGAGAGAGAGAGAGAGAGAGAGTAAAAACAAGGAGACACAGGAGAGGGACCACATGGAGAAAGGGGATGTGGAATGTCTGACACCAGCCCAGGAATGTCTGGTCACTGAGATCTGGGAGAGGCTATAGGGGAGTGTGGCCCTGCATAGATCTTGGCTTCAGATTTCTGACTTTGTGGACTGTGGTCCAGGAGTCTCTGTGCTCAAGTGCAGGTGAGCACAGCTGTCTCTGGTGAATGTAGTCATTCCCATGGTGAACTGAACCAGTGTTCTAGGAGTTCTGTGCTGTGTGGCAGCCATGGAAGACCCAGAAGTAGCAGTACACAGAGCATTTCCATGAAGCCTGCAGAAATGGAGAGGTGACAGCCAGTGCTTCTACTTAGAAAAGGGCAAGGGTCAGAGTGAAGCTTAGAGTAGAGTGGGGACACTGTTGGGTGCTGATGACAGAAAGCACCACCAAGTTTGGACCCAGAGTGATCAATAATGGACACCTCTCTTGTCTCCACCCAAGCTAGAATCCCAGATCTTACCAGACTGGAGATTCTGTAACCTTTGCTGTTTTGCCATATCCTGAAACTGTTTATCCAGCTAACAAATGAGTAGGCTGGTTCTAATGCCTCCTAAGGCCATTTGGGCTTGGGAAGTGCTAACCAGCAAGTCTTTAGATGAGGTTAAATTATAAGGTATTGTTATGCAGGAACACAGCCACACAAAGATACCTTTGGGAGAGAACAAAGGCTTAAACAGATATGTCAGGTGCTGGGATTATACCTTGAGAAACTATTTAAAAACCAAATCCCCTCTAACCACCATGCCCTGAGAGCAGTGTTTGATTTGAACAAAGGGTTTGTATCGACAGGACATGTTACAGTTCGATTTGTAGGAAAGAATGTAATTAGATGCCTCATTCTATTATTTCAATTACAGTGGGGAGAAATGCATAGATCCCGCCAATGCCTCATTCTTGGTACCCTGGAGGCTCTCTGTGTCAGGCCAGCCCATACTCACAGGAAGTCTGGGTAGCCATGGAGTTTGGTCATCCCTGCCCTTCTTGGAAGAGACAGTACCAGGGACCCTTTGATCTGTGTGTGGGGAACCTCTAGATTTGAGAGTGAGATATTCCCCATGTCCTAACAGCATGGGTACAAGGACAATTGGTGTCCAGAAAAGAGCATCATTTCCAGGGTCCCACCTGGAAATGGGGGACAGATGGACCCCATTGTGTTCTGGGAGACCTAGGTGTCATCCCACCCTAGCTTGCAGGAGAGGCTTGATCACAGAAGCTGTGCTAAGGTCAGCACAGACTTTCCCAGAGAGCTTTGCACCCTGATGTCCCTACAGGTAGATGTCCACCAGGCGCCCAGCACTCCCCTCCAGCAGGCCTTGGTGCCCATGCTATCCCAGTGCCCTAATGCATTCCTAACTGTATTGTTCAGCTCTCATGCCCTTGTGCCTCCCACCACCACATCTCTGAGCCCATCGCCATTCCCACTATCATTCCCACAGCCTATTTCCTCCTACTCTCAGACTAGAAAGCCCTTCTGTACCTCCTGGTGGAGCTGGCTGCCTCATGGCTCCTCAAGATGCCTGAGATTTGGCAAGTCCCTACAGTGGGGGGCATGGGCATTGGCATCATACCCTGTTGACTTTGTACACATGGAAACAGTAGAGCCTGGCTCCCACCCAGAGTCCAGCTCTTAACCTGACTATGGGAATCCAACTATGGTCTTTGTCCAATTGGGCAATGTCTCTGTGAAGGTGGATGTCACAGAGGGACTGAGTCCTGGTCACCTGTACCCCATACTCATGGCCACCAACAGTTTCAGTTGGCCTTAATTTAGTGATAGATGCTGTCAGAGAGTGAATTCTTTATAAATGACTGGCCCATGTACAATCAATGGTAATGACACTATGAATACACTGGGGGTACATGCAGGAAGATAAGCCCACTGGAGATCACTGAGGAGGTCCCATTCACAGCCTGGTCATGAATAACTGTTCCAGGTAGTCAGCTGCACACAGGGTCCACCCAGCTGTGTTGAACTCTGGGTCAAGTATAGGCTGTATCCAATCCTGAAAGAGCCACAGACATATATCAGGAATCCAGGGATGGATGCCACTGATATGTCACTGTCAAGTGACAACCCCGGGCCATGTTGTCACAGGCTCAATAGTCTGTGATCAGCCTGTCACATCTCTCCCCTTGGCCTCCCTCACCTCTCACCACGAGGATCCCTCAGGTGAGCCTTGAACAGTGGCAGGCATGGTCATGTCACTGCTTCCTGGCTAGGATGGTAGGCTTGTGGGTTAAGTATAATGGCTGGAACTGCTGAGAGCTGCTCACCTCCACAGACTCCTGTTATGATGGCTCGATGCAGCTGTCCCTGAGCATCACAACCCTGAGGCATTTGCTGGGGTCAGGTGGGGGCTGGGCAGAGGCAGAGGGCATCTAGGCTGAGAGCAGGGGCCCATCAAGGAGAAAGGTCACATAAAGGGGTCACGGCACATTGTGAATCCTTTAAGTCATGCAGCAGGTATTACATACAGAGGACATGTGACTCTGGAGGGCACTGGTGATGGGAGGGAGACAGAGCAGACATGTCTAACACAATGCAGGCAGCAGATCCGAAAGATGGGTGGCCTTGGGGATAGGTTTCTTACAGCAGCCTCACTGGGAAAGAGCTGCCTTCCGTCTGCCCGCTCAGCATCCATCCAGGATTCAGGTGCTCTGCCTCTGACGCTTCCCCACTGGCCCTAGCAGTGCTCTAGCTTTAGAGAGCCTGTGCCCTTGTCTCATTAAACCATTAGGAGGGGTATCCATGGAAACCACATACTTGGGCACTCCACACAGATGAATATTTATTCAATTAACAAGCCTGGGGTGCCAAGAGGCCTTGGCTCCTGCGTGCCTGACATGAGGGGTGGGGTGGGGGGTATATCTTGCCGCTTGCAAAGCCCACATTAGGCTAGATCTTCATCTCCATGGTCTAATGGGCCGCCCAGCCATCTCTGAGACAGGCCTCACTGTCCTGTGGAGTGACAGAGCTGAGAGCTGGGTACAGCTAGAAGAGACTATCAATCCAGAAGGTTTACTGTGTGTCAGGGTAGTCCCTTCCACACACTGGATTGCTGGGGCCTCCAGAAGGCTACTTGAGCCATCTCCCTAAGGCTTCCTCAGGCCTGATCTGGAACTGGTATACAGTAGGTGCTCAAGCAGTGCTGGATCTGGTTGGAAAGAACAAGAAATGCTTGGTCTTCTTGGGCAGCCCTTTCCAGCCTCATGGAACCAAGGCCATATGGCCATCCCCTCCTTGTCTGTCCTTTGTTACTACTTCCAGGAGCTGTGTGAGACCACCTACCAGACCACATGTACACTAGTGTGTGTTGCTATATATGGTGGTACCTCTCAGGGGTTCCTGGCCAGTGTCTTGGAGCTGGGGTGCCCTACAACAGGATTTGGGGGCCCAGAAACTCCTGGCTTTGCTTCAGTTTCTTCACCTGTTGGATGTGATGATGCCCAGGGTTCTTTGTTTAGACATAAAAATCACAAAGTAGATATGGCAGTGTGCCAGCACATACAGGGAGTGGATGTGGGCTCTCCATGTTTTTTCAGGCATGTTGTTAGATAGGCTTCCCTTGACTTCCAACTCATCTCTATCTGGCTGAGTTCCTGTGAATGGTTACTTCGAGCCTCCCCCTGCTTCACTCTCCCCAAGAAAGGCAGCTAAACCTGCAGACTCAGTCAGTTCTCCCTCTTTTGTCATAGTTATTAGTTGAGACAAAAGGCAACCATTTGAACAAAAGATTCCTTAGGGAGGTGTCACAAAGCCTCCCTTCTGTGCACTGTCAGGAGGAAACAGCAGAGAAGCACAACTCCCTCCTTCAAGGGGTCA
Source organism: Cricetulus griseus (assembly GCF_003668045.3). Classification (NCBI taxonomy): domain Eukaryota; kingdom Metazoa; phylum Chordata; class Mammalia; order Rodentia; family Cricetidae; genus Cricetulus; species Cricetulus griseus. The sequence continues at coordinate 104,279,586 of NW_023276807.1, read as the reverse complement.
AGAGAGTGCAGAGCTCTGCAGGATGGTCCAAAACCTCCTAGACCACACCTACTCTCTGGAGACATAAATCATGCCATGAAGTGCATGATGGGGTGACTGAGGAGGGCAGGGGTGACTGAGGGGGACAGGGGTGACTGAGGAGGGCAGGGGGTGAGGCAGACATGAGTGCCTCTCACTCTGTTTTGGTTTCATTTTGGTTGTTGTGATAAAATAATTAGACATAAGCAACTTCAGGGAGAAAGTATTCATTTTGGTTCATAATCACAGGACATACGGTCTATCATGGAAGGGAAGGTGTGGCAGCCAGAGCACAAGAGGCCCATTACATTGCCGTGTCGTCAACAGAGAGAACTGGAAGTAAGGTGAAGCTGTAAAACCTCAAAGTCCGCCTCCAGTAATGTACTTCCTCTCTGGGGGCTCTGGCTCCTAGAGGTTCCATAACTTTCCCAAACCAAGGGAGATTATGGAGAATATTTTACACCCAAGCCACAACACTGTCCTGTCACTCAGCTCTGTACAGGAACTGACAGGCACCCAGTCTCTCCTACAAAAAGCTGAAGTCCTCTCGCTCCCTCAAGGGGCCAAGCAGCCTCTGCATCCAGAAATGGTGAGTGACCTCCAATTCACCTATTTTCTCATCGGCAACATGGAATAAAAGTTCTGACCCCCTAGGAGTCAGCATCTCTCTTGGGCATCTTGGGCCTTCTGTGCCCCAGCCTCCCTAAGACCATGAAAAAGCTGTATTAACTGAATGAATCAATGCCAAGCTCAACAGCACAGTGGAAATCTGAGTGATCCAGATGCTGAGGCTTGAATGTGACAGCTAGTTAGAGAGGTATGACCCTGTCACATACCTCAGGCATTTATCCACAGAGGGCAGTGGGCCCTCCCTGTGGCTATGAGAGGTCAGGACAGGAGGAGTTTATGACAGGGCATGACTGGAGATTTAGGAGTGAACTGACCTGCTGACTCCCCTCTCTTGCCCCTGGGGCCATGAGTAAGGCCAGTGGTTGGCTTCCAAGCAGGTAAATGAATAGGGGAGCCAAGGGGAGGTAACAATCAAGAGGGAGGGGAGTCAGCTAGGTTCACTTAGTCCACCCTCCTGCTCTCCAGAAGCCCAACATTTGCACACCTGGTTGCAGACCCAGTCTTGAAAACAGACCCAGAAACCAGTGGTTCACCCCCAAGAGTCAGACCTTCAATTTGAGATAGGCATGACTTGGCCACGAGTCATAGTCTTTAGATGGAACCAGTGTCCTGGATCAAACTTCATCCACTCCCCCAAGGAAAGGCCCACACTCAAGAAGCTGTCTTAGTTAGGATGTCTATTACTGTGATAAAAACACTACGACCAAAGCAACTTGGGGAAGAAAGGGTTTGTTTCAGCTTACAGCTCTCAGATCACACCCCATCACTGAGGGAAGTCAGGGCAGGAACTGGAGGCAGAGGTGCTGCTTCCCAGCTTGCTCCTTTTGGCTTGCTCAGCCTGCTTTCTTATAGAACCCAGGACCACCTGCCCAGGGGTGGCCCCACCCACAAGGGGCTGGGCTTTCCCACATCAACCATCAATCAAGAAACTGCACCACAGGCTTGCCTATGGAGCAATCTAGTAAGGACACTGTTCGGTTGATGTGTCCTCTTCTCAAATGACTCTAGCTGGTGTTGAAGGCCCCCTGCCTTGAACTGCACCCTCTCTTTTGCCTGAAAATCCTTGCTGTGGAGCCTTCAGATTCCCCCAGGATGAGCACAGCCTTCTTCTACACCCATAGAGCCAAGTGAAGCAAAATGAAAATGGACAAATGAGTGTCTCACTCCTCACTTAAACAGTGGGGTGGTTCAACAACTCCCTCCTCGAGGTGTTATGGGAGGCCTGGGCCCTGCTCAACCTAGAGACCTGAGCCTGTGCCACCTTCCCTGCTCTCAAAGCTCTATCTAACCCCTGTCAGCTGCTGTTTGTCTCCAGCCCAGGATAGTAACCAGCATACTATTTATTGGTCCTCACAGATGGATTGCTCAATAAATACCCTAGAACGGGCGACAGCAAACTACAGGGCTAAGCCAGAGCCTGTCAGTTACTTTTGTAAATAAAATTTTATCACAACACAGCTGCACATATTGGTTGTTTGCTGCATTGTCCCTGGCTGCCTCTCAGAGACTAGCATGGAGTTGAGAGGCTGCAGCAGAGACATACTCCTGCCAGTCTGACTGATTTTCTGTTGTCCCAAGTGTTTTCTGAGGCTGCACAGTGCAGGGTGCTACAACAGGATAAGGAAGGCAGGGGCTTGCTGCTCACCAATTTCATGCCCCCAGCTCTTAAAACACATCTGCACCTCAGATTTATGCCTATTCAAAAGGGCTTGGGCCAAGTCTCTAAGTTTTCTTTGGGATTTAAATCCGTAGTAGCTATGTGTATGGGATTGAATTCTACCTGTCATGATGCCCTTTCTCATACCCATCAGGTTCTAGATGACAATCAGAAAGCGAATGCTGGAAGAGCTGTGAGAAGCCTGGAACCCACTGCACACCACTGGTGGGAAAGCCAGAGGGAGCAGGCTTGTAGGAAACAGCAGGGTGTCTTTGGAGCATTTAAAGCAGGGTGCAATGTGATGATATATTATTTATGATTTATTAAAGTTTGCCTGAGGGTTCAGAAAGCAAAGCAAGCCACAAGCCATAGAGCCAGGCAATGGTGATACACACCTTTAATCCCAGCAGCCATACTACTAGCAAACCATAGAGCCAGGCAGTGGTGGCACACACCTTTAATCCCAGAACTCAGGATACAGGCAGATGGATCTCTCTGAGTTCAAGGCCACCCTGACCTATACAAGAGTGAAGAGTAACAGAACTCATGCCTTTGATCCCAGCACTTGGGATCACACAACTTTACTCCCAGCACTAGGGAAGTGAGACAGGAATGATATGGCTGAGTGTAGAAAGGCATATATGGCAGGAGGAGACAAGAACTCAGAGCTTTTGCCTCTGAGAATTCGTGGAGACAGCATTGTCTCTGAGGATTCATGGAGACAGGATCACCATTTCATCTTGATAGAGGTGAGAGCTACTGGCTTGGGTGCTTTGCTTTTCTGATCTTCAGCTTGAAGTTTGAACCCCAATATCAGTCTCTGGGTCTTTTATTTAATGTGTTACAGTGCAGGCATCTTAGCCATCAGAGAAATGCAAACTAAAACTGGCTTGTGATTCTACCCCAACCCAGTCAGAGTGGCCATCAAGGGAGCTGATGATAACTGTTGGTGAAGCTGTGAGGAGAGAGGAGCCCTCATTCACTGCTGTGGGAGTGTAAACTTGTGCAGCCACTATGGGAATCAGTGTGGGTATTCCTCATAAAATGAAAAGCTGAATTACCATGTGACCCAACTCTGCCACTCCTGGACATCTGCCCAAAGGCCTCCAAGTTCACATATCATGAAGAGGCTCATGCATCCATATTTATTACTGCTTTAGTCACAACAGTCAGCAAATGGAAATAGCCTAGATGTCTACAAGCGGAAGATGGACAATGAAAATATAGTGCTTATGTATTGTGGCATTTTACAAATCCATAAAGAAAATGAAATCATGGCATTTGCAGGAAAATGGATGCAACTGAAGATGATTATGCGAAATAAAACAAGCCTGACTCAGAAAGACAAATAACACTTATGTTCTCTCACATGCCAACTCTAGATATGCATGCGTGCGTGTATATGCATGTGTATATGTGCATGTGGAGGTTGGAAAAGTAGAAAGTAAAGGGGAGGCAATCTTAAGGGAGAGACAAAAAGAAGGAAGAATGAAAGAGAAAGAAAGAATACGTGTGGATGGTGCGATGGCTCAGTGGATAAAGGCACTTGCCTCCAAACATGACCACCTGAGTTTGATACTCAGACATGGTAGAAGGAGAGAATTGACTTTGACAAATTGTCCTTTGGTCTCCACACATGCAAGCTGTAAGATTCTCATACCTTCACACACATACACCGTCTCTCTGTCTGTCTCTGTCTCTCTGTCTCTGTCTCTGTCTCTCTGTCTCTCTCTCTGTCTCTCTCTCTCTCTCTCTCTCTCTCTCTCTGTGTGTGTGTGTGTGTGTGTGTGTGTGTGTGTGTGTGTGCGTGTAATTTAGAGAATGCATGTGACATGAAAGCAGAAGGGGAATTGCTTGCAGGGATGAAAGTAACCAGATGGGGAAGGGAGGTGGGGTGGGGTGAGAAACAAAGCATAGTAACATTATGTGAAAATGCTGTAATGAGATCCATTACTTTGTGTGCTGACTTTAAAGAAATAAATAAGCCAGATGTGGTGGTGCACATCCTTAGTCCCAACACTTGGGAGGCAGAGGCAAGCAGATCTCTGTAAGTCCCAGGCCAGCCTGGTCTACAAAGTGAATTCTGGATCATCCAGGGCTACATAGTGAGACACTGTCTCAAAGTCAATAAATAAATAATAAAGTAAAAAGGAGTAGGGCTAGGGTGTGGCTTAGTGGTAGAGCACTTATCTACCATGCTCAAGGTCCTACATTCCATCCCTGACACTCCAATAAAACAGCCAGCAAACAAACTTTATCACTCAGAGGTCCCACTGAGCGCATGCCCAGAAGGAGTGGGAACAGGCACTGAGGGAGGCACGGTACAAGCGCCCCCTGAAGAATGCATGTAACAGTGTTTAGCTGTAAGCTGCAGTACTGATGGATCTGAGCCTGAGTGCTGGGGGAGAGGCTGCTGCAGACCATAGAGGTTTTCACGTGTCCAGAGCTTGGGGTTTCACAGGACACTGTCATGGACAGCATGTATTTTCTATTTTGAAACACTTTGTTTGAAAATGACTTGAAACTACAGAAAAGTAATAAAAGTAACGCAAGAGCTCCGTGCGATTTAAGTGAGATGCAACACCTTGTTTTCTCCGCTCTGGCCCTCATGCAATCAGCACTCACCATCATGTGCCTGGGATGGTTTTCTGAACTATACAGATTGTTGTAGTCACTCTTAGCGAGGCTTGTCTCCTGCATCCAGAGTCAGTCTCAGCATTAGTGTGGTCTAATCCACTTGTCACATCTTGGGTTGGCCAGCATCCCTGCACCACTCTTTCTAGCATGTCACCTCCAGTCCAGGCCAGGCGTTGCATCTTCTATCTTTCCCCAAGAACATTCCTGCAGTCTGTCTTTTTGTGTTTGGGGTTAAAAACAGTGCTGAAGAGTTCAGTGTTCTCTTCCTGGACCTGCTGGGTTTCCCAGGGAGGGCACTGAGGATACTCATCCTCGGCTGCCATGCTGCGCTGTGGTTCCTTTCCTGGTACAGGAGTTGGCAACCCCTCCCGCCATGCTGTTTCCACAGGCCACATCCATCGATATCGTCTGTTGATGTTATTTTGATGGGCTGGTCAAGTCTATTTGATTTCTCTGCTCTCTCTTCCTGGAAACTTGTAAATGACCCTGGCAGACATGCTCAGACACAGGCGCCTGTTCCCCTTCACCACTTGCCCTCTAGTTAGTGTCCTTCTCCATGCTCTGATCCAGTCTGCTGTTACAAAAGGTAGCTTTTTAAGCTAACACTTCCCTGTATCCAGTTGACACCAAGCACACTCCAGAAACAGTAGTCCTCTGTCTCACCATCATTCCTCCCCACCCATCACCCATCACCCATTCCCCACCCATCACCCATCATCCATTCCCCACCTATCACCCATCTGTCCATCCAATTGCCATTATCCATTCGAACACTATCTTTGTATCTATCTGTCTGTCTGTCTGTCTGTTTGTCTATCTCTATTATATACCAATTTATCTATGATCTATTAATCACTTCTGTATCTATTATCAATCAATATGTATATCTATCGATTACTTATCTATATCTATCATCTGTCAATCAATCATCTACTGTCATCACTTACCTATATGCATATATATCATCTGCCAATCATCTATCCATTTATCTATCATCTAACATATATCCTCTACCTACCATCTGTAACCTCTCTTCTCTATTACTTGCATGTACTTGTGAAAACTCATCTCTCCAGTTTAAAACTCCGTGTTACCCTTCACCATTTTGATGCCATTTGGTCCAAATTTGACTGGAGTAGCCACCTTTAGCTGCTCCCATGTCTTTGAGATCTGTGTCTTGTGTTGAATACTTCTGTACTTTTGGCATAACAAGATGTTCCTGTCTAATTTTGTACATTTCTTGCCCCAGCCCTAAATCCAGCCATTTCTTCCAGGAACCCTGGCTCCTTTTGAGATTCCATTTTAGTAGGGGATGCTTCAGGAACTAAGGTCTAGGTGCCAGGATCAGACAGGGTTTTGAAACAGAGGAGATTCACCCACTATACAGAGACCACAAATATCACAAGAGCACACCTGTGCCTAGAGACAGACACATCCATACATGCATGTACATCCGTGCACCTGCACACCGCATACTTACTGTCAACTCAAACACACAGCTCCACCTCAAAGAGAATAAGAGACTGTTAATTCTAAAGTCAAATATGAGTGACCACATCTAGGAACACAGATTTAGGTCACCCCAAATTCCATGCCCCAACTTGGAAGTGTTTTGTGGAGTTTTTATAGTAACAGAACAAAGAAACTCATAACTCAAGGCACTTTTCAATACATTTGGTGGAAACATGAAGTGAGCAGGGTGAAGCAAAGTAAAACGTTGGAGGCCTCAGATGCTATCTGATGGCATTCTTAGCCTTTTGGTTGGTGGAAATTAGGGTTCTGTTTGTACGTTCCAATAAGTTTATCTGCTAGTCACGGGATGTTGGATCAGACACAGAGGTAGGCAAGGAAGGCTATTAAGGGAGATGAGATAGCCCAAAATAAATTATAATTAGACTCAGAACCTGCAGCATTCCAATGCCTTCATGGTTGCTGAAGTTCTAATCAGTAACTCAGCCTTGCAGAAGGGTCAGTGGGGGGTGTGGTTCTTTTCAGGAGCTCTCAGGCACAGTACACACAGGCACACACAGTACACACAGTACAAACAGGCACACACAGTACACACAGGCACGCACACTACACACAGGCACATACAGTACATACATACACACACAAGCACACATAGTATACCACAGGCACACACAGTACACACAAGCACACACAAGCACACACAGGCTCACACAGTATGCACAGGCACAGACAGGTTCACACAGGCACACACAGATATACACAGGCTCATGCAGTACACACCCACGAATGTGTGTGTTCAGTTGTAAATCTTCAGTTCACACTGACTCCACTTTCTCCCTGAAGGTTCACTTCACAATTATCTCTCTTGTTCCAGCTGCAGGAACACATTTGCACATCTTCAAGCCTAGAGGCTTCTACCTACTGCTGGAGAGGCTGTGGCCACCCTGGAATAAGACAAAGTTCTGGACTGGGGAGATGAAGCAGTGTGAAAAGCACTTGCTATACAAACATGAGGACTCGAGTTTGATCCTCAGAAACCATGAAAAAGCTGGACAGAGTATCTTAAACCCTAGCCCTGGTGGGACAGGGATAGGAGGATTCCTAGACCTCTTTGGCCAGTCAGCCTAGCCAATCGGTGAGCTCCAGGTTCAGTCAGGAGCTACTATATCAAAAACTATGGTGAAGGTTCTGGGGAAATGGCTCAGTGGTCAAAAGCACTTGCTGCTCTTGCAGAGGACCTGGCTTCAGATCCCAGCATCCACAAAGCAGTTCACAACCTTCTCTAACTCCAGTTCCAGGGGACCCAATACCCCCTTAGGTACCAGGCACGAATATGACAAACAGACATACATGCAGGAGAAATTCATACACATAAAATGAAAATAACTAGATAAATATTTTAAAATATAAAATTGAGAAAAGCAGAAAAAAGACATCCAATGCTGATCTCTGGCCCCCACATGCACACACATGAACAAAGCTCTGAGTATGTCTGTCTCTCCCATCACACCACCATCTACACTCTCTTCTCTCTCTGTCCCCAGCACTGAGTAGATACAGTCTCCTGCCTTGCTTGGGGGTCAGCTCACCTCCTTATTTCCACTGTGTCTGCATTCTCAAAACATATTGTCTCTAGTTTTTTCCACTTTATTTCCCTCTTTCTCATGCTTGTTACTATAATTTAATTTACCATATTGACCATTATTGAGCTTCCAAAGGTCAAAGTGCAGGGCAGGCACTATGGAGCCTGCCCCTGGGAAGGAGGCAGTGAAACAGCTTTCACTCCTGTGGAAAAGGTCCCTTGACTCGTTCATTTGAGAGGCAGGCATATGGGATCACACACAAAAGTACCAGCTCCGCTCAGAATGGTGGAACTCACATGCTGCCTGCTGACCAGACTGTGGGACAGATGTGTCTTATTTTTGTGTATCTATTTCACATGTGGTAAAGCTCTTTATATATTCTGTAACCAGCTGCTACCCACAGTGACCTCCATGGTATAACAAGATGTATCCACACTGAAACTGCATTTTTAGAACAGTTCATCAAAGCAGTGGATTGTGTGTGTGTGTGTGTGTGTGTGTGTGTGTGTGTGTGTGTGTGTGTGTGTGTGTGTGTGATGATGATGATGATGATAATTCTGGCTCTTCAACCACAGGAAACAGACTCTCACGCCTTATCCATATGAAGGGAATCCTATCAGGAATCCAGGACTCTGTTCTGTGTTTCTCAACTGGGGATGGTGAATTCTCAGACCCCCTTGGAATTTATCCTTGTGCTGGGTAGAGCTCACTCTTCTTCTATAGGGCCACCCACCCATCCCACCCCACTTTATGTGACTGACTTGCATGTCTACAGCAACTTGGGGTCCTCCTTACCCCAGCTCAATTTGATGGAATGCCTGGTTCTTGGCTGCTTGGGTGTCACTAGCTGGTTGCTTGTCAGGCTGAGCCTGTGTCACCCCATCTACCAGGATGCTCCACCACCCAGGACAGTTTCCCTTCACCTACCCTCACCCATGTTTATTTTTCCATGTGAACTTTTGTCTCAAACCAAGCTCAGTTCAAAAGAGAAGCCACTGGAATATCTGCTAGGATCCCATTAGAGTCCCCTCAGTCGGACAGCTGACACCTGAGCCTTGTGGGATCATCCTCACTGTTGTATTTGGGTCTTCTGTGTCCTTTTAGTGGTTTATGACCTCTCTGTGCAGCTGTGGTCACATCTGGGTGTGGCTTGGTATGGCTTGGTGCTGCTGGCTCTCTTTGCCCTTTGATGCCCACTCACTCAAAGTCTTCCATTGTCTGGCTGATGCGTGGTGCACAGGAATCAGCAGGATCGAAGGAGACGGTTTAACCTCAGCCCTTGTGATTACTAGGCCTGTGGTGCACTGGCTGCTTCTCTGGGGAAGACTGTGGTCTCTAGGTCTGAGGACACCTCCTTGCCTCCAGGGCTTCCTGGCTAGCTCCTCCAACCTGTTTTGTAATGTCATTATGGATTCCTTTCATGGGACCCACACCAGGAAGACAGTTGTTCTCCTCATCCTTCTGGTCTGTGTGTTCTGCCACCTAGCAAGACTCTGACCAAGGCCCCACCTTTTTCTCCCAGAGACCTTCAAGCTTCCACTGCTTCTTCAATGAGAAAGACCCAGCTCCCAACTCTGAAAGTGGCCTGAGACACCACTGCCATCCTGAGCAACTATTCCTGCATGCGGGAGAGGTTCAGGATGGTCCAGGCCCCAAATAGACACAGAGCTTCCATCCTGGGTTTCAGACCATTGAGACACTTTTTCCTTCAGCAGAGAGGGACACAGCTGGCCTGTTCTTGTCGAAGGGAATACAGGTCTCCATGAGAGGAGACAAAAAGACACATCTGGGGACATGACTGAGCCCAGGAGGCAGCCATGCCTGAAGAAGCCCCGTGTCAGACTCCATTTTTCTTCTCCAAGAGCTGTTATAAGGCCCATTTTTGCTTGGGCCAGCTTGGTTGTATTCCTGGAACTGTGGCAGAAGCTCCTGCCTTCCAGCCAGGCCTGAGGTAGAGCAGAGCAGGTCTGTGTTCTAGATGGAGAAGCGTGCTCTAGGAGCTGAGTCAAGCTCCTTGCAAAGTCACTGCCTTGTAGTCTAGGTGGTCTTGTTCAGAGGGGTTCTGTCTGTAGCATGGCCTCTGGAGGATGTGGTGGGGCCCCAAACAGCACAGGTACAGGGCTAAGCCCCTCCTGCTGCCCACTAATCTGTCTGAATGTCCAGCATGGTGTGAGCTGGCTAGAGGAACAGCCCACATTGTCTGCCACAGCAGGGTGTTGTACCTCTGGACAAGCCACCATCGCCCTTCTTTTCCATACTCCTGTCTCACAGTCCTTGCACAAACCCACAAATTCCCATCAGCACCCCTGCTTTGCGCTTGGGGAAACCGAGGCTTAGAGAGGTTGGCCAATTTGCTTGTGGTCATACAGAGGAGGATTTGTGGCCTCCTCACAAGACAGATTGCTGGTGGAGAGGGAGAGGCCCCTTTGTTCTCAGCCTGATAACGCAGCACAGTGTTCACCTTGGAGATGATAAGAGGGGGATGGAGAGGGTGGCAGTGGAGTGGAGGTAGGTTTGAGGCTCTGTGTGCCAAGTAGCTGAGACTAATGTAACTATTGCTCCAGTTTATAAGAGTTACTGAGGGACAAATCTCCTTGGCTACCAACTAGCTGGACCTAGAGCAAATGCAAAAATGATTTTTCCCTTTGCTCTTGAATGAGCTCAATCAACGGTCACTATTACAAACTATTCAGGGACTATTTGTCATGCAGCACTAGCTAACTGAGATGGGTGACTAAAGAAGGGAAAGAAATGAACACAGCAACTGCAGGTTCAGCCAGCCGAAGACCTACAAGGTAGCTGGTGACTGGGGTAAGTGTGGTTGTTGCAGCTCAGTCCAGGGCATGTACTGCAAGAGCTCTGAATAGAGGCACCAGCTTTTCTCTCAAAGCCTTCAACTGATTGCATGAGGCCATGTACCAAAATACTTAAAGAAAACAACCATGGATTTATTGTGACTCACATTTTCCCCATGTTCAGCCCCTCTCAGTCAGAGTTTTTGTTGCTGTGACATAACACAGGATAGAACAAGTTAAAAGGAAGAAAGACTGGGGTGAGAGAGACTGTTCATTGGCCAAGAGTGCTTGTTGCATAAGCATGAGGACCCAGCACCCAGGTGAGGTCCTGAACACACCTGCAAAACCCACACGGAAGAGAGTGGAGGCAAGAGGAATGCTGCGTCTTCCTGGAAGCTAGCCTAGCTCCAGGTCTGGGGAGAGTCCCTGCCTCACAAGAATAAGATGGGGAATGACAGAGGGAGACAGTCAATGCCTCCCTCTGGCCTTTGTACAAGTGCACTTCCACACCCACACAAGCACATACCTCATACACATGTATACTATGCTCTCTCTCTCTCTCTCTCTCTCTCTCTCTCTCTCTCTCTCTCTCTCTCTCTCTCTCATACACACACACATTCACATGCACACACACACTGACATCCACCCACTCACAGGCACATGATCCATACACACGCATGCTACACACACACACACACAGAGGCATATACCTTATATACACACACATACCGCACACACACGGAAAAGATGAGGTGCCAGTGCACCATGAATGAGGGAGTATGAGAGACAGAATTGGCTCACAGCATGGTGGCCAGAGGATGGAGATGGAGGCAGAGGCAGGGTAAGGGGTGGAGGGAGTTACATGTCAGCTTTTGTCATTCTTTCCCTCTTCTATTCCCTCTTACTCCCCCAAGGGCTCCAGCTTTGGGAGGTGTCCCCCACATTCACAGCAGATTTTCCTCCTTTGTTCTCCCTCTGGAAATGCCCTCTGACTCACCCAGAGGTATGCTGAACCAATCCCCTAGACCTCTCAGTCCAATCAGATTGACAGCCAAGAAAACCAAAGTCTGGTCCTGGTCAACCTGACACTTGTCTCAGTTTGCTTTCAGATGCCGTGGTAGAGCTCTGACCAAAAGCAACTTGGAAAGGAAAGGGTTTATTTGGCTTATACTTCTAACAATGAGTGAAGCCAGGGCATGAACTCAAGGTCTGGACCTAGAGGCAGAGACTGCCCAGGGCAGGGACTCAAGGAGGGGGTCTAGAGGAGAGACCTTGGGCAGATGTTTCTTACTACCTTCTTCTCCATGGCTTCTCATCCTGACTTCTTAATACTCAGGACCATCTGCCCAGAGATGGAACTGCCCACAGATGGCTGGGCCCCCCACATCAGTCATTAGAAATGCCCCACAGACTCCTACAGGCCAATATGATGGAGGCATTAATAATAATAATAATAATAATAATAATAATAATAATAATAATAATAATAATTTGGTATTTGTTTATTTAGTTTTTCCAAGTTAGGGTTTCTCTGCGTAACAGCCTTGGCTGTCATGGAACTCACTTTGTAGACCAGGGTGGTCTTGAACTCACAGAGATCCACCTGATTCTGCCTCCTGAGTGCTAGAATCAAAGGCATGTGCCACCACACCTAGCCAGAGGAATCTTCTCTATTGAGGTTTTTCTCTTCCCAGATGACTTCAGCTTGAATCAAATCGGCAAAAAGCAAATAGCACAGACCCAATACATCTTTTTAAATCTTAGTATCCCATCCTCGGCCTCTAGAACTCATGTCCATCTCACAACACGGAATATATTCAGTCCTTCTCCAAGAGTCCCTGTAGTCTTAACAGTTCTGGCACTGGCCCAAAGTCCAAACTCAAAGTCTCTTCTGAGAATAAAGACACACTCTTAGATATGAACACCTGCAAAAGAAAAAAGTAATTCGCATACCTCTAAGAATAAATGACATGAATGTTTCCATTTTGAAAGGGAGAAAAGCATGCACAGAAAGAAGGCATGGTTCTAAAACAACAAACACTGAAGCCCATTGTATTAGTAAGGGTTGCTATTGCTGTGATGAAACACCTATAATGATAGCAAATTGGGGAGAAAGGATTTATTTGGCTTATGCTTCCACATCACACTTCGTTATCAAGAGAAGTCAGGACAGGAAACTGGAGGCAGGAGCTGATGCAGAGACCATGGAGGGGTGCGGTTTACTGACTTGATCCTCATGGCTTGTCCAGGCTACCTTCTGTAGAGACTAGGACCACCAGCCGAGGGATGGCATCACCCGCAATGGGCTGGACCTTCCCCTGACAATCACTAGTAAAGAAAATGCCCTACAGGCTTTCCTATAGCCAGATCTTATGAAAGTATTTTCTTAATTGAGGCTTCCTCCTCCAAGGTAACTTTAGTTTATGTCAAGTTGACATAAAACTACCCAGACCCATTGTCCGTCATGTGAGACATGAAATGAGTTCCCACCCATACAGACTTTGTGTCCTATATGCTATAACTCAAGGAGAGTGGCCTCTAGTTTAGTTCCCAATAGAGTCCACTGGAAGTTTGTCTCCCAAGTTCCCACCAGAGCCGCCCCCTGAGTTCTGCTTACAGCACTCGTGTTCTCCAGTGTGCATCTCCCAGCTCTTCACACTCCTCCTACAATCCAGTTCCAAGATTCTGAACCTATGGCCAGGACAATCACACTGATGACTTGATTCTCAGAGCTATCTTCCTGTGGCAGTTGTCTTCTGGTCTCTGTGACAAAATGCCTGACAGAAGCACCTTGGAGTAAAAGGGCTTGTTTTAGTTCAGGGTTTCAGTGCTCCTGGTCCACAGCCCTTGGATCCTTTGGGCTTGGGTCAGTAGTGAGCCAGAACACTGTGGAGGTGGGAGCTCACCTTGGGGACAGGAAGTAGAGAAAAAGATCCCCACACTAGTTGGCTTTCTCCTTTTATTCTATATGAAGTCCCAGTCTCTGGAAAGGTGTCACAGTCAGTGCAGGTATCCCCTAGTTCCCAGACAATGGTTCCTGGAAGCATACACAGAGAGAAAAATCAAAGCTGGGATTTATTCATTTTCTAGGCCCTTCTCAGCCCAGTCAAATATGTCTGGGATTATCCAGAGGCCCCAGAAGCCTTCAGCACCCAGCAGAGGCCCACTCCACAGGATTGGTTGACATAAAAGCCTGGCTGTGCTTCCAATATGGACACCTGATCTCTGGGGAGGAGAGTGACAAGGGCCATGCCCACCTTCACTAGAGAAGCATTATGCTATATTATCCTTCACCTCACAGGTTGGAGAACATACCAGTTGGATCCAGAGCCCACACTGGAACCAATAAGGCCAGGACTGTGAGCCAAAACCAATCCCTCCCCAGGAGGGGTCTTTAGGGGGCTCTTTGTAGGAATCAAGCCTGTCAGGCCAAAACCACAAGGGCTTTGACTTACATCTCCTGTTGCAAACATCTGGGGCATCTTCAAAGATTCCTTTGGCTCTGCTGAATGGGCTTTGCCACCCAGAGCTGGGCTCAGAGTCACCCACCTGACTCTTCAGCAAATGTGATAGTGCAGGCTGGGGACCCAAGCACCTGGCAGTTCTGTCCCTTTTGTCTCCCATGTGCCTCGCATGACAACCTGCAGTTCCCGGTCAGCTGTGCCTCCTGGCTGTGTTTTTATCACACAGAGGCCCCTTTAGAAGTTCACAAGCTCAGCTGCCAAATTCTTCCCAGAAACAATACTTTTGAAGCTTTTAGAAAAAAAAATCTTAGTTTAAAAATGTTTCCTTTGGCAAAGGAAGGGGGTTGCAGAAGGGTCTGTGGAGAGTGAAGCTGCCCTCTTCTCACACAGTCCAGGCCTCTCTGGTGCTCAGGAGCCAGCAGGTCACTTGTTGACACCCTGTATACAGTACAGCTCCTGGGGGTGACAGCAGGTGGCTCTTGCTCAGTCTCCTTCCTGAAGTCTTGGGACAAGCCCTGCCCTGATTGGGGCAGTATAGCTGAGCTCTTGTGGTCCCCATCCTGCACTGAGCCAGTGCTGATCACATCTGAGCAGACACTTAGAGCTGCATCTTCCCACAGTGGTCAGACATCTTGGCCCCCACTTCAGCTGCCTCTCAGCACTTTTCCCCCAAGCTCCACGACAGCCTCACCTCTGAAGAGTTCATCCATCACAGCCCAGAAGCTTGGGGAAGAAAGTGGCCTCACACTAGCTGATAGATAGCCCTCAAGAAGGCAGAGAACCCCCTGCTGAGTAGACATTTCCCCATCCCCGGAGAACCTGGGTCCTCTTACTCAGAACATGCTGCTTGCCACACACTGGCAGCACCATGCTTTCTAGAGAGAAGTTGACCTGGATCAAAGGCAGGCTAGGAGATTGGGAGTGGAGCTCAGTACAGATGATCCTTATCCAGGTGGCGTCTGCCTTATTTGATGGCTCCTTCAGCCCTGCAGAGCCCTCCTCTACTAAATGCACAGAGCCAGGGGGGCAGAACCACCTGGGAGTCTGATTTCTGGATGGGGTTTGACTCTTTCCAAGTGAGAGGCAGGAGCATATGGCTAAAAGATCTTGCTCAGAACCCTAAAAGGGGCCTTGGGAACGATAGGATAGGACCTTGCAGGCTATTGACCATGGCAGTGCAGTATGGGCAGAAGAGCCACCTGGAAGGAGCTGAGCTGGTACCTCCTGTAAAACCTGGCCAGGTCCCTCCCTTTCAGGCCTGTTTTTTTATGGGTAAAGGGGCTGTGTATCCCCTAGAACTATTCATTCAGGGTAAGGCCTGGTGCCCATGAGGACTCAGTCCTCTTCAGTACTTCTGCCTGCCCTCACCTAGAGGTGGGGATTTGACGATTGCCCTCCCCCACATCAGTATTTAAGGCCTGTATATTTACAGGGCTCTTGGAGCCATTATAGCATGGGAGGGGTCAGCACCTGAACCTCAAGAACTGCACTGTTCCATTTAAAGGAGTTTACCACCCCAGTCCCTGGTTGGGAATTGGGATCCCAAAGCATACAGCTGGCCCTTTATCACCCCATGCCATGCAAACTGTGTTTGAGCTCCCATGACAGCTGCCTTGGGAAGCACATTGGCTAGGATTCTTGTAGATAAAGGTCTGAGTGCACATACAAGAGTCACAAGGCTTTGTGTATTCATTGACTGTCTGTCACCAGGGTATCCCACCATGCAGTGGCCTGAAGAGGAAGCTGAAGCAGTGCAAGGAAACAAACTCAGTTCTCCCGGTGGAGAGATGGAATGATTACTTTTTCAGTGGCTTTAATGGGATATTATTTTCTTCTCCTCTGAAATCAGTGTCATCAGCACCAAAGCTTTAGTTAGGTTAAACAGCAGTAGAAATGCGGGTACTAGATTACCAAACAGCTGGCTTTCTCTGCAACAGAAGAGGGAGGGCAGAGCTGTGGATGGTTCTTTGGTCTCAGGAGAGATCAGGTCCATGGTTTATTTGCTAGTTCCTACCACAAAAGGTGTCCAGTGCATGCAGGTGAGTACCTGTGAGGACACGGTATGCATTGCTAGAAAGTTTGCTTCATCTATGTCTGGACTTCCTAAACTCTACGTGTAATTCTTTTTCACCTGAAAAATTTGTTCATGACCCTGGGTGTAAAGTTTTACAAAACAGGTATATAAATCAAACATTTACTAATAACCCATGGATTTATTTTGAAGCTATTCTTTGACTTAATGTGTAATTTTACCACTTATTAATGATGAAGGCAAAATTGCATATTGGTGAAATAGATGTGCTTACCTATCTGCATAGAGATCTAAATCTTGACTAGATGCCCAATGCTGTAGGATGCAGAGCATCTTCAGGCTCTTCAGAGTTGATGGATATTTTGATTTTGTAACCATCAGTGCTGCAACTGCAGCTTCACATAAATGTGTACAGCACAGAACAGCAGGCGTAGGATTGGCACCAAAACTTCTGTAACTATATTTTATGAAATGCAAGCCAGTACCTCAGATAATTGAGTTTAAAAACAAGTGCTTTAACACAATGCAAACCCACGACATAATCAATGCCCACACGCTGAGAAATGACATTTAAAAATATTAAAAGTCTTCATTTTCTGATATTAATCTACTGTGCTCCTATATGAGCAGAAAATTTTGTACATGTAGTAAAATCACAACAATCCACAGCACCACTAAGTCTTGAAGTTGAGCCAAAGCATTTCAGGCAGTGTTCATTGGTGCTACATGGCCTGACCATACTCGAAGTGCAGTGTGTATGTTCTGTCTTCAGAATCATGATAGCAGTGAAGGTGTATGAAACTGTGGTTGAGCACCGCCGGAACACCCGATTCATCATTCGTTTGATTTTTTAATTGATTTTTGGTCACTGCCTTCAGGAAGACTTTTACTGGTGTCAGGTTTATCACAACCTCCTCACATTCAGTTACGCAGCACTGTTTGGGGTTGTGACCCACAGGTAAAGAGCTGTACTCCAGACCATGGGGCAGTGCTATGTGCTACCACAGAGGCCCCAGAGTCCAGCACTTTCCCAGATCAACATACGGGCCCCGTGCGCTCCCACTGGGAATTCCAAGTCTGACTATTTCCCTCACTGGCCCAGAAAGGTTGATGAAGATGGTGTGATGGCCCGTCATCATTGTGAGTGCCAGGAGCTGGGGTCAGCATAGCTGACAGGGCACCAGCCCAGCCTAAGAACTAGCACAGCAGCTCTTGACCAGACTGGCTGTAGTGAGGCTACCCAAGGGGTGCTGGCTGAGGCTCCTGGGAAGTTAGAGCATGTCCAGCTAAGGAAGATTATTGTTGATATTACTATATCATCATCATCATCATCATTGTCATCATCATCATCATCATCATCATCATCATCATCATCATTTTATCATGTGCTTGCATGAGGCCCCACCCTGTGCCTAGAGTCAGGGATCCCAGGAAAGGCAGAAGCAATGCAAAAAGAAGAGGCTGTTGCTGATGGAGAACCCTGCCTCCCAACTCAGTCATCATGGGCTCCCTGGAAATTCGGTCCCCAAAATGTCAGAGCTCTCATCTGAGCCATGAGGGGGTCATTCCTATCCCCACAGACTGAGGTAGGAGTCTATTGCAGACATCCAGGGTCTGGCCCAGCCTTCAGCTGGGCCTACAGGCTGATTCTTGACTGACTGGAGAGGGGCCCTGAAGCATGGGAATAGAAGGGTGGAGGAGGAGCCTGGAGGTTGGTTGACTCAGCCCTGAGCTTGGTGGAGGGATATCCCTCCAGGGTCCCTTCTTCCCCCATGGAGAAGACAGTGCCAGCCCACCCACAAGGCACCATGGGGCTCACTATGCAGAGGTGGGACCAGCTCCCCCAGACTTGCTGGAGGCTTGGCCCCACAGTGGGAAAGCTGAGTGTGGAGCTGAGTAGGGCCTGGGACTCCAAGTGACTCTGCCACCTGGCTGTGATACAACATGTATCCTGATCACTGGAATTGGGACCTGTGGACAAAGTTCTCTATCACAATATAAAAATAAATTATCCTACTCTACTCTGAAAAAAACAAAAATTGCTTGCCTCTTGCCTACATTGAGCAACTTTGGGGACATGGCAGCTGTGGGGGCCTCACAGGCCTGTGACCTGAATCACAGGAGTAGCAGTGTCTTCATCTGAGACTGCCTCTAGGAAGCTGCAAAGCTCTGGGAGACTCCAGGCAAAATTAAGTCATATTGAAAGCTGCCCAGAACCCCGTGTCAGACTGATGCCTTTCGTGGTGCCCACAGAAGCCAGCTTATTGGGTGGTAAGCCCCAGCGTTGGAGAGCCTGTATGTGACACAAGCATATGAGACCAGCAGTGGAGCCCTCCTGTGCTGCCCCGGGGGTCCACTCCCTGGGTAAGTCAAGGTATGTAGAGGTGTCACACTGCCATTGATGACCTATAGCAATCATGTGGCCCTTGCCAAGGGGTGAGGCTCCAGGGAAAAGACATGTGACTTCTGCCCCAGCCTGGCCTGTCTGCTCAGTTGGTGGAGAAGTTGGGATCTGCCTTGGAGAGAGGGACTGTGCCTAATCCTTTTGGTCATGAGCTAGCTGAAATGGCCCTAGGAACTGCTCTGTGTCCCCAGAACAATGATTCCTGTCAACTTTGCCTTGAGCCATGCCTGGGGCCATTACTGGAAGAGGAGCAACTGGAGGCTCTTGATGGTCAAGCATGACTTCCACTCCTTGGAGAAGGTGATGGGGTGCACCAGCAGGTGAGAGAGACCTCATTCCTTGTGTCTTAGGAACAAATTGCTAAGGGAAGGGACACCTTTGTTCCTTGGAGACCCTTAAGGAACAGGCCTCTGGAAGGGACTATACTGGGCCTAATGTGACATGTAAAAGGGAACATCTCCAAGACCCAATTGCTCCCCCTGCCCCCAAATCTCTTGGACAACCATGGAGTGTCCTGGAGCTGGGTCATATAGTAGGATCATGTCATGGTTAGGACCGTGGGACCTTGAACAAGTATAGAGCCTGTCTTGGTCCTCCGTAGGAAGCTGTTAAACTGGTCTGTGCCTCAGTTTCCCCTTGGTAGAGCAAGAATGAGGATGGTACTTATCCCTTGGGGAGAAGCTCAAGGTGCTGGGTTTGGTCATTTGTTATTAATCTGTCCATGTGTACCCATGTCTTCCTCCTCATTGAAGCACTTGACATGGAGAGGAGTTCCTTCTGGGAGGAAGCAAGAGTTTGGAGCGACCATGGAGGCTGGACTCAGCCTGCCAAAGCATTTCTGTCTGGCTTGCAAAGTCAGCCCTGGGGCACACCTCAGCCACAGATGGGTAACCTCAAGGGGCATCTGCCACCACCATCATGGAGGTGTCCCACTGGGCACTTCAGCCCATCACCAGCTTCCCGAGAGCAGCCCAGAGCCAAGATAGTTGGAAGTGTTCTGTCCTTCCATGGGGTACTTGTCAAGCTCCCTTTAACCTGTGGCCATGGAGAGAGACTGGTCTGAACAAAGATATGTGGGTTTTGCAGTTGCCTTCAGCTCTGTGTCTCAGTTTCCTTTCCTAAGCAGAATCCATTCCAGGGTAGCATCTCCTCAAGGTGTTTTCCCTCTAATCCTTCTCAATCTGGTCCAGCGTGATTGTCTTTCTACAGCTGCAAGAAGCTGAACCCTAGCATGCCAGCATGTGCAAAGATGCTGCCATTCTGACACCTAAAATAACGCTTCTCATTGGGCTCATCACTCACTTTTTCCTACTGTTTTCATAAATTGCATCTAATTGTTTTCAGGTCGATTCTTTAAAAATAAATTGTTACCTAGAATCTCTGGGGCACCTGCCCACACAGTGTCGAGCAGAGCGTCCCAGGGGCCTAGGAAGTTTATTTCTGCTGTGTGTGTCTTGGCGTGGGCGCCCTGCTCACACCTCTGAGGGGCCTGGAATTTCTCTCAAGGTCCAGAGCCTACAGTGAATCAGATGAGTGGTGCCTGGCCAGTGGAGATGATGCGGATGACAGTGGCAGGAGTGTCAGCAGGAGATAGTGACGAGGGCTGAGCATAGTTCTTGTGCTGTGCATTTCCCCTGGTGTCTTTTCATTGTTCCTAAAGGGGATGACTGTACCCTCTTCATCAAGAGGGAAAGCAAGAAAACCACTCTCTCATCCTCCCCCACTAGCCCCTTCCTCAGCACCTCAGCTGAGCCCTGCCAGGTGCCTGGCTCCCCTGCAGGCAGTCAAGGAGGCGGTATCCATAGCAACAGGGCCACCCGCCTCCCGGGCAGGGCCATCTTCTTGCAGAAGCCTTCCTGGCACACTTCCAGGGCACAGTGCACCCTGTCCATCGCTCAGATCCTGGATGCAGCCTTGGGCACCCATGGGAGCCCCCACCCTTGGGGTCCGTGGGAGGAATTTTAAACTCAAGTATTCTTCAAAAGCACCCATGTGGTTAG
Organism: Cricetulus griseus; assembly: GCF_003668045.3. Taxonomy (NCBI): domain Eukaryota; kingdom Metazoa; phylum Chordata; class Mammalia; order Rodentia; family Cricetidae; genus Cricetulus; species Cricetulus griseus. Next base: position 104,258,896 of record NW_023276807.1, on the reverse strand, counting down.
TTAAGCCTCCTAAGATAATTGCAGTCAAGCAATTACTTCTTTAAAGACATTTGGGGGTGTTAAGATCCTGGCTCCTTTTTTCATGATAACAGTAAGTCTTTTTGTGCCTGGAACCTGGAGGGTCTGTTCCCAACAGGTGCTCCTGGATGGGGTGCATCATATGCTCCTCATACAGGCATGAGTGGCCCCCTCCTGCATGACCCCCCTTCCCCAGAAGACCTCCAGCAAAGCAATGGAAGGGAGAGTCCGCATTTTCTGAATCCCAGCAGAGGAAAGAACAAAACAGCAAAGTAAAATACTTTCACCCAGTGGTGGCAGCTTCCCCAGCCAAACCTATCTGGCAGGAATCACTGCACTCTGGTCCCTCTCCTGGCCACCCTCCCAGCCATGTGGCCTCTGCAGTGGTGCCGAAGGCTGAGGTGCAGGTCCCCAGGGGCTTACCACAAAGCAATCCTACAATTCTCTCTGAGTCCCACACACCTGTCCAGCTCTCTCTCTCTCTCTCTCTCTCTCTCTCTCTCTCTCTCTCCTTCTCTCCACTGAGTCTCCTATGGTGTCTGTTCAGAGCCCACATTCTCGGGGCAGCAATGGGTCTGAGCAGACCCAAATCCTGTGTCAGAAAGACAAGGGGAGAAAAGACAAGGGGATGACACAGTGGGGTGGAGTGACTACTGCTGTTTGGAGGATGCAATGACTCTCTATGAGGGTGGCAGACCCTCGGACCACTTCTCAGCAGAGGCCTTCCCCTCTGATGGGCACCACAGTGGTGCCCTGGTGGGTGGGTATAGGTGGAGATGACAGAATGAGGACACTGAGCTCAAGCCCAGCACCCCGTGCTTCAGATCACGCTGCTAGTCAGCCTAGGAGCTCTTGACATCATCCCCTATAAACCACCTGACCTGCCTGGGTGGCTACTGCACCCATGAGATGGGGGATGTGGAGTGGAGCTGGAGGGACCACTCAGCCTAGACTATGCCCACCTGACTACCCATGCATTCTCACCCAATTCCACAGACACCTTCCCACCCTGCCCCCACCCAACTGCCACCAGTCTTCCATCTATTCTCCACTTGACCTGCACTGTTTCCGGGCCCAGACCTCACCTCTAGCTATCTGCCTATCCTCCCTCCCCCACCTGGAAGGCAATCTCTTGCCTCTTTACTGCAGCTCCCTCTTGGTTTTTGGCACCACCTCTGCCCCCTGGTGGGCAGAACCCCATTTCTGCCTTATGGCCCAGGTGCTTTCTTCCCACTGTCCCCACTCTGGACACTGCACTTATTCCAGGACATGGGACCTGTTCCCATGGCTAATGCATGGCCACCCAGAGGCCACAGGGCCCCTTCACACTAGGCTGGCCTTGTAGAGGACATGTAAATTCACTTACACTCCCCAAGCATGAGCCTCCTTGTCACTCCTGCCCTATGAGATCCTTTCACTGAACACGCTTTCTTCCCTGTCATAGCAAGGCCCATGTCCTCGGGGATGAGTCTCCAGGGGAGGTCTCAATTGCCAGCTAGTCTGGACCGTTGTACAGCAGTAGAGTCATCAGGCCTGTGCAGGTCCCCAGGATGGGGACAAGGGGCCCACTCTAGCTTTATCCTACCAGGTCCTTGCCTCCTCAGAGCTGAGAATGCACATCTGCAAAGAGGATCAGCACAGAAAGGGGACAGGGGGACAGTGGTTCTCCAACACCTTTGTCCAAAGTGTTTCTTTCCCTGTCAGTTACCCACTGCTAAATGTAGTCCCAAAATACTAGTGGAAAAGTCCAAAAATGGTTCACAACTTTTAAATCACAAACCATTCTGAGTATCTTGCACTGTCTGGCTTTGTCCCTCCGGGATGTGACTCATCTCCCTGTGCAGTGGATTCACACCTGTCTGGAGCCACTTAGCAGCCTTCTGGTTATCACACTGATGACGTCCCATGCTTGTGTCCAGTATCGCCAACCTTACTTAGTAATGGCTCCACGGTAACACAAAGGAGATGTTAGATGTTTTTCTCCAGTAGAGTGTTGTGATGATTCTATTTTTATCATCAGCTAGTGTTAATATTTTACTTTTTCTGATTTATAATTTGTTATCAAAGGTATAGGTACAGGGAGAACAAGGCATTTATAGGATTTGGTACAATCTGTGGTTTCAGATGCCCATGAGTGGGAACACACACCCCTTGGAAAAGGGGATGACTATAGCGAACTCTGAGTGGTAAAATTGACACCCCTTAATAGCATTTGTTATTTGACAGTCCCATAGATGTCAGCACTTAAGGGAAGTTTTGTGCCTCAGATGCAGAACAGTCCACTCACAAACCCAAACAGAAAAGGACCACATCACTGCAGAAAAAATGAACTTCCAATTAGTCAGCATGTTTCAAAATGGGGGTGGTGGTGGTGGAACAGATACATGAGGGAAGGGAGGGAAGGACAGGGGAGGGGAGAAAAAGTAGTCCTGCTCTCATTGTTATGGCTGCCTTACCAAAGGAGGGTGGATTCTGACTCCTGATGAGGAGAGACAGCCCATCCTGTGGAGGAAGGTGTGGCCACAGGAGTATAAGGTGAGTGGTAGGCAGATGGCCATATTAGGTCCACAGTCAGGAGCAGAGAGATGAAGGATGGGGCTCAACTAACTTTCTCCTTTCCCTCCTTCATTCAGTCCAGGACCCCAGCCCTAGGGGTGGTGCCATGTGCGTTCAGGTGGGCCTATCCTTACAACATACCTGTATCTGTAATGTCCTAGGTGTTTCTCTCCTTCCTTCCTTCCTTCCTTCCTTCCTTCCTTCCTTCCTTCCTTCCTTCCTTCCCATGTGTATGTGTGTAGTGTGTATGTGTATATAGGTACCCATGGGTACATGTGTATGTATAGGTCCAAAATCCACATTAGATGTCGTTCTTGATCACTCTCCACTTTACTTGTTGAGTCTCTTGCTGAACCTGGGGCTCAGCAATTCCAGCCAGCCTAGCTAGCTAGCTTGCCCCAGGGATCATCTGACTCTACCTCCTGAGTGCTAGATACAGGTGGCTGCCATGCCTGCCTGGTTTTATATGTGGGCTCTGAGGATTTGGACCCTGACTATCATACTTACATGGCTAATGATTTACCTATTCCTGGATGTTTCATAATCTAATGAAGTTGATGATAAAAAAATTAACCACTATAAATCTATCCTATGTCAACTTGGCAACTAAACACAACCACTTTAAATTACAGCATTCTACCCCTGGTCCTCAAAATGTCATATCATATCTATCTCAAAAGATAGAACATATTTAGTGCATCCACAAGAGTTCCTAAAGTCTTAACAATTCTGACATTGCTCATGATCTCAAATTTCAAAGTCTTTTTCAGTACCCAAGGAAATTTTTTAATGGTGAGTTCTTTTTATTTAGATTTATTTATTTATTATATGTACAGTGTTTGGCACCAAATCTCATTACAGATGGTTGTGAGCCACCATATGGTTGCTGGGAATTGAACTCAGGACATTTGGAAGAGCAGGCAGTGATCTTAACCACTGAGCCATCTCTCTGGCCCTAATGGTGAGTTCTTATAGAATAAAAAAGTCAAATTGCATACTTACAGTGTATAAGACACAGGTCATTCCAATTCTAGAAGGAAGAAATTGGAAAATAACAAGGAAACAAGACAAATGCAAGAACAAAATGTATTTATACTTCAATAAGTAAAGTGGAATGCAATCAAGAAAGACATCTGATGTGAATTTTGGACCTACACATGCAATGTTCATGTGGGCACTTGTGTACAGATAAACACACACAGTCAAACACTAACCTTGTAGTTCCATGTCTGGCATCTAGGGATCTTATTGACATTCTTGGAGCTCTAATGATCTTGGGTCTCTCTCTCTCTCTCTCTCTCTCTCTCTCTCTCTCTCTCTCTCTCTCTCTCTCTCTCTCTCTCTCTCTCTCACTCTTGTCTGAAGCTTCCCTAAATGGATGTTTCATGGTCCAATAGTCTGGTCTCCGACTTAGGCTTCACCTTCACAGCTTCACACAGTGGCCTCCTTGAAGGGTTTCCAATCTTGGCATATATTGTCTGCCCTCAGTGTTGTTATGAACCTCAATACAAACTTCCATGGCCTCTTCACTCATACATCTTGCATATCCATAAACCTAGAAACTCGTGGATGCTGCTGCTACATTCAGTTGCCAGCTTAGGATATAACCTGGCTCCCTTCTAGTACAGCTGTCCTGGACTCTATGCACCTTTGTGGTTGTCCTGGGAAATCTTCCCTACTTGGTTGTTTTCTATCAAAGAACCCTTTTGGTGATATTCTCAGTTTAGCCTCTTGTTAAAAATTTATCTTATGCATTTGTGTGTGTGTGTGTGTGTGTGTGTGTGTGTGTGTGTGTGTGTGTGTGTGTTGCTGTGATAAAATAAAATACTCTGACAAAAGCAACTGAAGGTAGAAAGGGTTTATTTTAGCTCAAAGTTAGATGTTATAGTCTATCTAGTGGGGAAGTCAATGCTTTAAGCGGCTGGTCACATTGTATCCATAGGCAAAAGAGGAGGCCAATGACTGCATGCATGCTGCTTACTCAGCAGGATTTTTCACTCTTACATGGATTCCATGCCTAGGGATTGTAGCCACCCACAGTGTGAGTCTTTCCATGTCAAGCAACATAATCAGCATAATCTTTCACAAACATGACCAGAGAGTCATTTCCCAGTTAATTCTAAATTCTGACAGGTTGACAATGTACACTAGCCATCACACAAATGAATTCACATTTTTCCAAGTTGGAGTCTTTGATGAATGAGTTCTTGCCTTTAAGGTCCCTTTCTTATTTTTCTAGAGAAAAGAACAAGGCTTCTCATTAATCGTGCTAATCTCTTGAAGCACAAAGATATTTTATCTATGCCCTCCTCGTTGGAAACTTTAACTCACATTCTTTTCCTCATCAACTGTGCATTGTTTTCTTGTCTTACTGTTCTATTTCCTAGGTTCTCTCCCTGTAGGCCTGGGCAAAAGCACTGACCTGTGACCATGGCACTGCCTGCATGCTTTGTTCTCTTGAGATCTCTTGAGATTGGTCCATTATTTTTTAATTTGACCTCACTCAAGATCCCAGAACATACGAAGAATTCAGCCAGATTTTTTACTAGAATGCAACATAAACTGCCTCAAATCTAGTTCCTGAAAGAGTCCTCATTCCCCTCTGAAAGCTTATGAGTCAGGACTTCACTGTCTAATTTTCCAGCAGGATTCTGGTCTTCCACACTCTCATCAAATGGGCCCATCAAGCTCTGCTTATAGCATTTTATGTCTTCTCTAGTCCATAATTCCGAATTTGTACACATTCATCTCACAAACCAGCTGGGAAGGTCTATAAATCATATGATCAGATTCATCATAGCAGCAACCCCACTTCTGGCACTAACTCTCTGTGTCAGTTACTTTTCTCATTGTCAGGATCAAATCCCCAACTAGAGTAACCTTAGAAAGGAAGGGTTTATTTTTGGCTCATAGTTTAAAGGTGCACAATCCACAGTGATGAGAAAGACACAGTAACAATAGCATGAGATCACATGTATCTGCAGGAAAAAAAAGCAAGGAAAGATAAATGCTGGTGCTCATGTGGTTCTCTTACTTTTCCATTTCTTATCAGTGCAGGATCCAAACCCATGGATGGTGCCACCCATATTTAACATGCTCTTCCATCCTCTGTAAATGCTCTTGCAGCCATACTGAAGGTGTGCCTCATTAACTTCCTGGATGTGTCTTAATTAAGCTAACAATCAAAATTAACCATCCTAGAAGGGAAGGGAAAGAGGGAGGAGAAAGAGGAGGGACAGGGAGGGAGAGGGAGGGCTACAAGTCCCTTCAGAGGTGGTGTATACATTCACCCACCTACGCTAAACACCTTCCCATCTTAGCAATCAGTTCCTCTTCCCAGACTACCATTTACTGACTTGCAAAGGAGGTCTCCAATTCCTCAGATAAATAAACTGCTTTTAATTGAATTGTAGACTGATTTTTGTATTTACTAAGTCAACATGTAACTATTCCAGTACTTGCTTTTAAAAAGACATTCCTGACACAGAAAAATAAAAGCTTGCAAGCAGATTTCCTTTCCTTGCTCCCTCCTTGGACTTCCCAGTGACCTCTATTTTTATCCCCAGGCATCTGGGACAAGCTTCCACAAGTGGGGCTTGATATGTTTCACAGCCCACAAGGGAACTGCTCAGGGGAAGGAAATTCTATATCAATGATGGGGAAAAACTCTAGAAAAGTAATACACATACACTGTCAATCAACCAATGTAATTTTTTAAAAGAAAAATTGCTGAGTGGTGGTGGTGCATGTTTTTAATCCCAGCACAAAGAAGGCAGAGGCAGGCAGATCTCTGTGAGTACAAAACTAGCCTGCTCTACAGAGTGGGTTCCAGGACAGCCAGAGTTACACACAGAGAAAACCTGTCTAAAAAAAAAAAAAAAAAAAACCAAATAAACAAAAAAGTAATACATGCAATAGTGAAAAAGTCAGACAATACAGAACAATGGGGAAAGGCAAGTAAAGATATCCCAAACTGCTCCATTACCCCAAAGTGCCAACTACTACTAGTATTAACAAACCTTCTGCAGAAGCCAGTCTCTGGCAGGGGCATTTGCCCCTCCTCTCACATTGTTGAGCAACTCCTGACTTTAAGCTCCAACTCTGGTTTTTGCCACCTCGAAGGTCTCAAATGACACTTGACGGTGATGGACATAAAGCTGCCCTGTTTTGTTTTTTTTTTTTTGTGTGTGTGTGTGTGTGTTATGAATTTGCACGCGCGCGCGCGCACACACACACACACACACACACACACACACACACACACACACACGTAAAAATACATGTGAAGACCAGAGACTGACCCTGGATGTCTTCCTCAATGGCTTCCCACATTATTTTTGAGATAGGGTCTTTTGTTAAACCTGGAGCTCACCACTCTAACTAGGCTGGCCGTCCAGGGAGGGTCAGAGAATCTGTCTGTGCAGTACTGAGGTTACAGATGCATCCTGTCATAACTGGCTTTAAAAGAAATGTGTGTGTGTGTGTGTGTGTGTGTGTGTGTGTGTGTGTGTGTGTGCTCACGCTCGTGTAGACACATACACCACAACACAGGTGCCTTTGGTTCAGAGCCCTTGAGGACTGTGTATTCCCATGAAAAAAGAGTAGAACTTGGGAACAAGGATTCTCCACAGAGAAGGGGGTCCTCCTAGGGTAAGAGGTGAGCAGGACAGAATAGCAGTGAGAGGCCATTGCCAAGGCAGTGTCTCCAAGGAGACCATGGTTGGAAAAAGCAGTCTATTGTGATCATTTCTGCACATGAAACAAAGAAGAGGAAATTCAGTGCTGTCCATAGGTCCTGGAAGAGGACAAAAAGGGGGCAAAATGAGGGGCAAGAATAAGGAGGCATGCAAAGGTGACCACTCGACCATAGTGAGGGGATGATAACATGACTGAGACACAGTGAAGTCGCAATCAAGAGGCTAAATCTACCTCAAAGGCCTCTGCCAGAATATTGGTGCTTTGACTAGTATTGAGCAGCAATTAGTGCTGCTTCCCTAAGTGGGGGGAGGGGGTGGGAGGAGTTGGTGATGGGTTCTGAGAGAAGCCAAACTCTGGGATCTGAAACACAGAAGTCCAAACATGGCTGAATGAACCTGGGCCGGCTGCTGAGAAACATGAAGGACAATCTAGACAAATAATACCAAACTAAAAACAGACAGGATGAGGTGGCTTCAGTGAGTACTGATCAGAGGGAGGGGAAGAGGTGGAAACTGTGACTGTTGGCAGGGCTTATGCCCCAAGCATGTTGTTTCAATAAAGTAGAAACTCACCGTGCACAAGAGAGCTGGCTGAGATGGCATGGTAGGAATAGCCTGCTCTTGGCAATGTGGTTTCCATGTCTATCTGGAGCAGCATGGTACAGAAGGGAAAGTTCTTCCTTGAGACTCTGCCCAGCCAGTGCTCGGCTGGAAGTCAGTGTTCTCCACCCTCTTCGGCCAATCAGTGCCCAGTGAGTACTGACAACCTGTGACCTGCAAATTATAACCCTGAGTGCCTCCCTAGTTCCTGCCAGCCATCTGGGATGGATGGAGGGAATAGTGGTGGGTCAGCAGAGAGAATCAAGGCCCTGTCTGGATAGAGGATGGAGCTGGCCAGGACTGTAGTTAGCAGCAGCCAGGCCAGAGCTGGTGAGCATCTGAGGCCTCCTGGCCAGGAGGAAGGGATCCAGGTCTTGGGACATTTGTTAATTGACTCCAGCATCCAGACTCTGAAGTCTCCTTGCCTTCCCTGTGATTATTTCAGAATTGGAGATAGGAAAGCTATTGTGTAAATTGCTTTTCAGAACTTTCCAGAACCACCTCTTGGGCCCTGCCCCATGGTAAGAGAATTGCTGACTTAGGTGCCCATGGAGCCTCTGCTGTGATCAAGGGCAGAGGCTGCCTCCTTGGGGATGCTGAAGGCTGAAACAGCACTCCCAACCCCCTGGTCAGCATCCGCCCTGTGTGCCAGGCCCTCAGGCAGCTGCCCCTGCTGTCTGAGCACAGGACCAATAGGAGGGCAAAGGCAGGTACAGATGGGTGTGTGGTGGAGGATGAGAGACTGACTATAAAGCCACATTGTCACAGCTATGGAGCCTGTGACAATGTACTCTGTCTTGTGAGAAGGGGAGCCAGGAGAGTGATAGAGTGTCAGGCTACAGGAGTGGATATTCCAGCTGACAGACTTGTGGAGAGAGAATTCCTTGTCTGTCTCTTTGTCCTGCCTAGGTAGGTCCTAGGGCATTCAATGTGACAATCCCCCTGGGACTGTCTGACTTACTGAGCCCAGAGATCGAGAGCTGCTCCCCCTAGGCATGCCCTCATTGATACACTAGTGATGCTGTTTGGGCAGCTGTGGAATCTGCGCAAACACCAGTCATTGTATAACTGTCATGGGTCCTCAGGTGGAGCCAGGAGCCTCTACGATGTAGCACATGCTGCTCCTTTGCCTGCCCCCTTCTTTCACGCTCTTCTTTCAAGATTGCTTTGGTGGGAGGCTGCTTCTAACTGCTATAACTTTACCAGATGCTCTGACTGACACATCCTATCTTGGATACTCTTGTACAGAGCAGCAGCTGGGCAATGCCATCACTCCTGTCAGGGTCATCAGGATGTAGCAGAGACAGGACAAAGGTTCCAGCTTCACAATGTGCTTCTCACCCTGAGTCACTCTAGTGAGCTGCAGAAGCCAGAAGCCACGGTCACTGCTGCCAGGACACTTCAGTATCTTCTCTAGTTCCAGAGCAGGGCCCCAGCAGGACATATATCTAGAAAAGGGACTCAGACCTGCAGTGTGACCCTCTGGCCATTTCTACCACCACAGCCCAGGCCTGCTGCTTGTGGGGCCTGATCCATTAGTGATGGGTGAGTCTGGCTGAAGGAAGAGGAGTGGGGGTCCCGTTTATCCCCAGATGCCTGCCCTGGAGAGACCTATCAGGAAATGGGAACTTAAGAGGGATCCCAAAGCCACTGTCTTCACAGTAGCCTTGCTAGCCACCAGGCCCTCAGTCTGCAGACCTAGTTTGTCAGGTTTCTTCCACTACATAGTTAGTATGAGTGTATGCACTGTGTATGCACGTTGTATATGTGAATATACATTGTGTTCCTGTTACACAGGTGAGCATGTAAGGTGTGCACTGAATGTGCATGTGTGTGAGCTTGCATTGAATTGGCATGTAAGTGCTCATTTGTTGTATGCATAAGAATGCATGGTGAGCGAATGTCCCATGTGTGAGCATGTGAGTGTGTGGTACCATACACAACTGCCTCAGACAGGAACCATCAAAGCCAGGCCATTGAGTCTGGTCTGAAGGGAAAGAGCATCCTACTAGATATGGCATGATCTGAGCCATCTTGGGGAGATCACCTGCTGCCAATTGCTCATTCACATAATTGAGAGTTATTGATCATGGGCCAACAGCAAAGGCTACAATGTCAGCCAATGTAGAGCATTTTGTAGCAGCTCTCTCAATGCTCTGCCCTGCACCAAAGAATAAGGGGACCTAGGGTAGAGCTGTGACTGCTAGGCAGGTGAGGCCACCTCGTAGAGCTAAGGGCACTCAATGGGGTGGAATCTGGTTCCAGAAGAATATGCCCATCACAGGTTAATGCAAGGACATAGGAGTCAGACAGACTGAGCAGAAGTTAGCTTGGAGGAGCTGTCCCTATCTGCTGGACCCTGGGCCACTCTGCCCCACTGGCCAACAGGCTGTGACAATGTGTCCTGGGGGTGACTCTTCACAGAAGAAACTTGCCTAGGGGTCCCAGAATGCAGGACAACTCTAGCTACTAGGATGGCATCCTGTACCCGCTGTCCAAGGAGACATTGGTGCCCACAGATACAGGAGGAAGCTTTCTTATCTCAGGCTGGCATAGCATAGTTGACTGGAGCAACTCACAAGGACAGTGACAGCACAGAGGCCTTTCTTAGACTGCTCTGCTCATTTCTGGACTCTCTCCCTCTTGCTGTCCTGAGATTACAACCAAGTAGCTCCTTAGCATTTAATCTTTGTCCCAGGATCTGCTTTCTGGAAACTTTCTGGAACTTTCTTAGATGAGAGGTGAAAGTAAGGACAGTCCAAGGGAAGAGATAGCACACAGCCCCACACAGGAGTGCAGGATGTTCAGCAGTCCTGTGCTGCACAGGACACGGGTTGGCATTGGCATTACACCAACCCTCTCATGTGTGCTGCTTCCCAGTTCACTGTGGCAGCTGCTAGGACATGCTGAGTATGCCAAGCTCTGGAGTGACACAGTGGCCACCACTGCTCAGGGTAGCCGAGTGTCAGGAGGTGCTGTCTCTGCTGTCTCGGCAGCATTGCCCATGGAGCTCCAGCTTCTTGGTTCTACCTCACAGCTCTACCTCTGTGGGGGAAAAGCCACCCTGCACCAAGGAAAAGAACCACAGAGTCAAGTCAGGATAGCCATGTCACCTCTCACAGACATGCTCCCCACTTCCTGCGAGTCCAAACACTCAGCCATTTGCTTCTGATTTACTGGATAGTGTGTACGGGCCAGACTGCCCCAGGCCCCTCCTTACCTCTTCCTCTTTGTTTGTCAGCTTCCTTTGCTCCAAGTCAGGAAACCACGTTTTTACTTCTTTTTAAACAAGGCCAGTGAACTGGAAAGTGTGGAGTTCAAGTTTGGGTCAAAACAACCAAAATAGCCAGTTGTGGATGTAAGGTGGGCTCAGCTCCAGGCAAGTTATTGTAACCCCTTAAACACAGACACATTCATCCCCTCACGTAGACATGTGTGTATACACACTGCACACACACCTGTGCACATACACACCCACACATATAGACATGTACACACACCATGTACATTCCCACATACACACTTGGTCATGTGCATGTGTACACGCACATATCACTACCCATCCGCAGACTTGTTTATGCACATACTCATACACACATACCTGAGAGCACACACATACACACACTCACCTACATAGACTTATATGTGCACACATCACACAATTCACATATATATGCACACATACATTACACATATATGAGTATACACACTGCACACACACACACATTTGCACAGACATGTGTGTACACACATAGAAATGCATGCTGGACAGCTCCAGTTGCTGGCTCCCCACTGCACAGGAGGAAGGAGTGGGTAGTGGCCTGGAAGGAGACACTGCTGTCCCTGGGGTCTGCTGTGGCTCTGGATCTCTCTACACCAAGGAAGCATCTGTTTCTACTGTTTGCTGAGAGTGTTCCTGGATCAGCATAGATCCCCAGTGGGTGCAGCCAGGGAAACTGAGGTGCAATGGGACAAGTTAGGAAGGGAGAGCCCACAACAGGGAGGTGGCTCTCAGTTCATGACATGGTCTACTTTACGTATCAACTTGGCAGCATCACAGACTGCCCAGATAGCAGGTCAGACACCAGCCTGGGGGTGTCAGGATGGGATCATCACCAGAAGGGGTGGATATTTAGCTATCTTAGGGTTAAAGAGTTACAGTGTGCACCACGAGTGAGTCCACATATCAGGAAGTGGGGGTATCAAGCTTTGGGAGAATGAGGATTCTGAGGTCTGGCTGTGCTAAATGGCAATTGATTGTAACTCTCCAAAGTACTGCCAATGGGGCAGAAAGGGCAGGAATTCACAGTTAGTCACAGAAGTCACTGTTCTGTGCCAGATAAGCTCCTCAGCCATTTGCCCTTTGTTGAGGCTGGCATCTGGTTCTGTAGAAACCAGAATTTAAAAACAAACAGACATGCCTTGACTTGCTTCTTGAACTCTTTTGAATTCACTGTTACTGGGTAAGAACCTCATTCTTCACACTGAGCACATAGGTAGGGCTCCCTGTGGGCCAGCCAGGTCCAAGAGCTGTCTCAGGGGCCACATAAAACTGACAACAAAGGTGGGCAAGAACTTCAGTAGGCTGGAGGTTGGGGCTTCAGTTCCAGTCCCAGAATCCAATTGGAGACTATTGCTCTCTGCCTGTCTCCTTATTATCACAGGGGCATCTTTCCCTCAGCCAATCATGTCTGAGGGTCTGCCCCATGCTGAGGGAGTCCAGGAGAAAACCTCTAATCCCTAGCTTGGGACATGTATGAGTTTGTATGCACCTCAAGATAGAGAGTGTACTCTATTGAAAGGACACAGTTGAGGGGCAGTGTGTTATAGGCAGAGAGCGATGACCCAGCCCAGGCTGTTTCAGGAAAATGGGTAGGGTTGTCCTCTTTGCAGTCACACCAGCCCAGGTCGGGGTGGGAAGCAAGAGCTCACTCTCAACCACAAATATGACCATGGATTTCCAGACACAAAACTCAGAGTTCAAAGCATGGCTTCCAGGACATATTGATGAGGACTTGTGCTCAAACTTGCTGGGAACTCTGACCCCAAGGCCCCAAGAGAGTGGTTGCAGTACTTGCTGTCATGGCTCAAAAGGAGTTTAGAGCATATAAGATAATGGTACCCCATAAAGGCTGTTGAAGGAAGTAGTGTAAAAGTGCCAGAATTCCTATCTTCCACTCAGACATCCAACTATCTTCTTGTACCCATTCATTCATCCACCTATCCACCTAGTCATCCATCCACCTTGCCATTCATGTACATACCCCTTCCCCACCCATCTAGTCTTCTACCTGTCTATCTACTCAACTACCTATCCATCCCTATAGCTGGGCATCCATCATCTATCTACTTGTCTATCCATCCATTCACCTATCTATCCAGTCATCCATCTAACTATCCATTCACCCATCCACTTATCCAGTCATCTACCTGTCTATCCATTCAAGTACCTATCCACCCACCCACCATCCATATATCTATCTATTCACTCATGTTAATATTCATCTATCCATTCATCCACCCACACAGTCATCCATCCATCTAGCCACTCATCCATTTACCCAGCTATCTGCCTATCCATTCATGTACCCCTCCATTTACCCACCCACTCATCCATCCATGTATTTTTGAGACAGGGTTCCTCTGTGTAGCTTTGTAGATCAGGCTGGCCTCAAACTCACAGAGATCGCCTGCCTCTGCCTCCTGAGTGCTGAAATTAAAGGTGTGCGCCACCATTGCCCAGCTCATCCATCTATTGATTTACCTATTTATCTATGAGTTTGTCTGTCTATCAATACATCAAATCATCTGCTTGTTTAGTCTTCCATGTATCTATTCCTTCATCTATTCCTCCATCTACCTCCAGTAATCTATGCATCCATATACCTACTCTTTTATCTACCTCTCTGTCAATTAACACACAAATTCAGAAGCCTTACTGTGGTCTAGGCCATGCCACACTCTGAAGAGACACTTTCTGGTCTACTTCCATGGATCTGGCCACAGACTGAGAGGGAACAAGCCATAACTTGAAAAAAAGAATCAGTGCATGACCTAGAGGCACAGTAGGTGAGGACATCCTAGCTGGAGACACAGGTGGGGGTCTCTATTCTCCTTGGCCACTCTGTTCTGTTCTTTTTCTTGACAGAACAAAAAGTGCTCCGGCCCTATTAGGTCAGGCTGTACCTGCGTGCGACTGCGTGTGTCCTGGCTTTCTGTGAGCAAGCTGCATCCCATGGCTTGTTACACACTGCAAACTCTGGGAGGAACTCGGGAAAGACAAAACAACCCTACAGTGAAGCACTTCTTCAAATTTCATTCCCTTTATTCTTTTCTCAAATGACAAATCCCAGTGACATGGCAGCTGGTCTTCCAGGGAGATCTAGAACTCATCTGAGGCTTACCAAGATCACTTCCCCTCCTGAGGATTAAATGCCTGCTGCTCCTCCCCAAGAATGTAGATGTACACCACATAGACTAGGATCCTGGGAAAATCTAGAACGAGACTGCAGCCAAGGATATGGGTTTGGGCATACTAGCAAATGACAGGCCAACAGGTTCAGTGAGTGACCCTGGGCATGTATCCACTCTAAACTAGAAGTAAAGTCAAGGTGTGTGGTCAGCATCTGGCCCCAGGGCACCAACAGACAAGACCTGTTTCAGTCCAAATCTCCAAAATCTCAACACTGGCAGGGAGACCAGACTCTTCCATGTTTTCCCTCAGACACTTTGGGAGTGAAACCTATGCCCAACCTTCTGGCACCTCCCCCCACTCACCCACTAGGCCCTGAGCAAGTACATTCCAGAAAAAGGAGACAAGAGGGATGATGCAACCTGAGCAAGCCTGCACAGCCCCTAGGAAGGATCTAAGAGCTCAAACTCAGATTCTCTGGACCAGGCAGAAACTCAGCCAGGAACAGGTATAGTAGTCTTGTCAAGGGAGACTGAGGGTGACAAAAGCCTCAGGAGACAGCAGCAGGTTCCAGAATCCAGTGAGTTATTCCCCTCCTCTGGGTTTTCAGGGCTTATGTTCAGTACTGATTTTGGGTCCCTGAGTGCCCAGTAGGGAAAGGAGCTCCTAAAAGCAAGACTCTGATCTCTGACTGGAGGGGTGGCAAGGGTGTGGCCATATTTCCAAGACAGTGATCTCCAGAGACAGCCTGTAAGAGAGCCAGTGACCACTGGAGCAATGCCTACAGGACATACCAGTTTCTGAGTTGAGGTCTTACATCTCCCCAGTGGCCACAGTGAAGTCCAAAAGTGGCCAACACTGACCAACACTGGGTTCCTTTATCCTGGAGTCACCACTGGCCACAACATTTCCAGAGGACTCCAGATTAGAGGCTATCCTTGCTTGTTCCCTCCTACCCCCCACCCCACACACCACCCTCTGAAGCCCAACTGACTGCTCCCACTGTCATTTCTCTGAATTGACCTACCTAGAACTTCCAGCATCAGCATGGTCTGTTTCCTGACACTCTCAAACCTTCACTGATGGACAAAGAAACAAGTGTGCATGACAAAAACAGCTCCTTGATGGATGCTGCAAAACTGTTTGTTTGCCACCTTCTGATCACAAAGGACAGATGTGGCCAAAGGAAGTTCAGACCTTGGTAGAAGAATGAGAAACACAGCTGGGAAGTGGTGGTGCATGCCTTTAATGCCAGCACTCGGGAGGCAGAGGCAGGCAGATCTCTGTGAGTTGGAGACCAGCCTGGTCTACAAGAGCTAGTTCCAGGACAGCCTCCAAAGCCACAGAGAAACCCTGTCTCGAAAAACAAAAAAACAAAACAAAACAAAACAACGACAACAAAACAAAAGAATGGGAAACACTCAAGGGGACCATGGGCATGCAAAGAGATTCAGAATGCAGAGCCTGAGGCAAGGGTTGTGGGACTGCCATTCCTTAGGATAGGGGCTAGCCCAGGGCATGGAAGAGGAGTGGAAAAGAGCAATACCAAGCTACACATTGCATGCACTGATGTCACATGGTGTAGGCAGAAGAAAGGCGAATCATCACACTCTGCACATGGGACCTCCAGGGAAGGAGTCATTCACAGGACATACACTGCACTTCCTTAGGAGGCATAAGCATAGGGCTTGTTTGCCCAGTGCTATCTCCTGCACTCGGCCAGTCCCTATTATCTGAGCATGGATGTCACACCCACAGCTGAGGGACTGACTAGTACAAGTCAGAAGTCTAACAAGAGAAAAGGCTTGCCTGAGGTTGCTGAGAGTGGGCCCCAAGCATAATGTGCAAACCCTAGCCTCAGAGGTTTCAACACCTACAAGCTGGGTGTAAGATCACTGTAAAATGCACACTGCAGAGCCTTCCTGCAGTGTGGCTCCTTCACTTCCGGGGGCTGCTGTAACCAGTTGTTTAAACCAGGCAATCTGAGACATCATTTCTTCTCTCACAGGTCTAGAGCCACAGCCCAGAGTAGGGCTGCACTCCCTCCTCAGGCTCAGGAGAAAGACTCTCCCCTGGCTTCTCCCACTCCCAGGACTCCTGCTGTCCCTAGTGGATGGCCATAGCACTTCAAGACCTGCCTCAGTCTCTACCAAATCCTCTATGTCTCCGTGCCTCAGTAGGACATGGGTTCTGGATTTAGGGCCACTTGGCTAGCACAGGAACAAAGCTTCATCACATCTGCAAAGACATGTTTTTAAGGTCACACACAACAGCATTCTGGGACCTCTTGGAGTGTGTCCTCTCAATATGGGCTGCAGGACTATTAGTTAACTCCCTGCCCCTATTATACCCCATGGGTGGATGACAGTATCCTCTCAGTTTCAGTGTTGAGGAAAGAAGACTTAGGGAGGGTAAGCCATATGCCCAAGGTCACACAGTTCAGAAGCAGCAGAGCAGAGCTTGCAGTCCTCTCCTGCTGCAAGCAAGGGCTCTTGTCTTCACTCCCTGGCAGCTCTGTCTCCAGGATTTGGGGAAAGGCAGGGCTGCAGACATCCCTGAGACATCTTGGGAATTAGCAGAAAGTTCTGAAACTAGGTTAGGAAATAATAATTAGTCACCTCCTGGGGTGGAGGACTAGGCTGGATAAAAATTCAGGTCAGGACACCTGGGGATGACTCTGTCTCTTCCCCTAAGACAAACACAGCCGGGGAGTGATGCTGGGTTCCTGTCAACAGGATGGCCAGCTGCACTGGGAGTCTGGGCTGTGGAGTCCTAACCTGCAAAGTCTGTTTCTCTCTTCCTGCCTGCCTGGGTCCCCTTCTATGCTGCAGACCTGGTGTGGCACGGAGTAGCCTGTTTCTGCCCCTCTTCAAGGCCTCACAGGCTCCCAGCCCAGCCAGCCAGCACAGTCCACTGGAGACTTCTAGAAAATGGACCCCTTACCTCTTCTTTCCCCAAACTGTGTCCCAACCAGGAGAGGCCAGGAGCTCCATCTAGTCCCTTAGTGCTGCTTTCTGACTCAGTGGCCACAGCTTCTGCATGTCAGGACACTTCCTGTGGTGCCCTCCAGATTCATTCCATTGTTATTCTAGAAGCACCTATGGCTGTGAGCACATTGCCATAGCTGACTGCAGTAGTGGAGCCCCGACTGGCATCCACGCCTTGCTCACATGCTGTCAGCTGGTCCTGTGATGTCTGGATTCATGGCATGACAAGCATCACAGGAGTCTCGGCTTCACTTTTGAACATGGACCTATGTAAGGACTGGTCACCTGTAAATAATGGAGAAGCCAGGGTCTAGGCAGGCCTTGGAGGAGAGTAAGTGGGCATTCAACAGCTTCCACATGGGTGAATGGGATGTAAACTAGACTGTGAGGGGGTGGGTGAGCAGGTAGCTACATGGTGGTTGATGTGTAGGTTTTCCTGGTTTTTAAGATATTTTTCTATGTTTGTGGGGGGCACAGGTGCATGCAAATGCAATTGCATGCGCGCGCGCGCGCGCGCGCCGCGTGTGTGTGTGTGTGTGTGTGTGTGTGTGTGTGTGTGTGTGTGTGTGTGTTTGTGTGTGTATATGCATGTGCACAAATGTGCACACACAAACATGTAAACATACACATGAGCCATAGCACTAGTGTGTCTGTCAGAGGACAACTTTTGGAAATTGGTTCCCTTCTCCTGTCATGTGGGTTCCAGGAATTGAGCTCTGATTGCCTGGCTTGGTGGCAGGCCCCTCTATCTGCTGAGCCACATTGCTGGCCCTGAGTTCCTCTTTTTAAAAATAACTTTTTTACCTGATTTTTTTTAGCATTAATTTATATCATGGTGCAGTACCTTCCCTGGAAAGACATGAACAGACATCTATTTACAACAGATGGGACATCATTGGCAGAGCAATGAAATCATTCCACCCAGATCTAGCTTGGTGAGGCAGTGAGTTATTGGGGTTACTTAGAGGGAAGCCCACTCCAAGGAAAACTGTAAACATCTCAGGCGAATTTTCAAAACTAAAAATAAAAAGGAATTTAAAAACCAAGTCACAAAACTGAATGGCACACACCGTTAATTCCAGCACTTAGGCAGAGGCAGACAGATCTCTGAATTTAAGACCAGCCTGGTCTATAGAGGGAGTTCCAGGACAGCCAAGGCTACACAGAGAAACCTGTCTCACAAACAAAAAACACCAAAAACAAACAAGCAAACAAACAAAAACAAAAGGAACTCTCTCTCTCTCTCTCTCTCTCTCTCTCTCTCTCTCTCTCTCTCTCTCTCTCTCTTGTGGAAGATACAGAGCTGGCTTTCCTGAAAACTCGCAGCAGGTGACTGTGCCCTTGAAAAAGACACAAAATCTCCTTTAGTTTTTATGTTACCTGGTTTGTTTTTTGTTTTTGGTTTTTTTAAGGCAGTATCTCTCTACAAAGCCCTGGCCTTGAACTCAAAGAGATCCACCAGCCTCTGCCTCCAAGTGCTGGGATTAAAGGCATGCACCAACACGCCCTGCCCTGGCTCCTGAAGTTTGAGGGGGTTGGAAGTGTCTGGCAGGTGCTTTCCATCAAGGCTGAAGGGACAGTTTAATATGGTGTTATTTTAGTGGACAAATTGCCTTGTTTTACTCCCATTTATTCAGTCCATCTCCCAAAAGTTCTCTGTAACCAAGTCTGCATTTTTCATTATCATTTAAAAAGCCCCTATAACGATGTGTAATATCTCCTAAGCAGAGATGGCTCACACAGCTCTTTGTCCTTTTTAAAGGACGCCTGATGATTAATTTATTAGATCACTGATGTCTTCCCAAAAGGTGGATCTTACATTTAGAACTGGCCTCTGCTAAGAAAGCTGAGAGCTTTAGTCAATTTTAACAATTTGTAAGCACTATTTGTTATTTAGTCCCCAAACCAGAGGATTGGTGATCAGAGGAACAATGGACATTCTGTTGCCGCCATCCAGATTTTATAAGCAGATTTAAATATTAGTCTAGTAAAGTGAATTTCATACTCACATAACCTAGCTGGAATGCCCCAAGTAAGAATAGTTCTTTTAATAGAATTCCTCTTAGATCCAATGTGAGAGCTTTGTGACAAGGGACACTTTAGGCCAGTGGGAGGCATTCAGACTCTGTTTCTACATGCCAAATGAGTTTGAATAAAACACCGTCATCAGGTTTCAAGCACCCTATTTGGTAAAGAAAAACATAAAGACCTTGTCCCATATGCTAGGTTTTGTAAATTTAAACTTTATGTTATAAATCAAAAGTTAGTTCTCAGTTTGATTTCAGTATATCTACTTTTGAACTTACTAAATGCTTTAGATAAATTTAGATTTTGAAATATTTTTACAAAATTCTTTGAAATTAGATAAAATTATCTTAGTAAGAAAAAACCTGTTTTTACATTCTTGTCAATAAGCTTAAATATTCTTTCTGTATACATTATTATGTAAATGATCATGTGATAACACTTTTAGCTCCAAGTAATCTTACTTAGTAAAGGACTTGGGAAGAAAGTGATTTAAAGCTTTTTCTCTATTCATGGTAATTTGTGAAAAAACAATTGTTGACTTCCCAAATATATACTAAAAACCAGCTGAGTCAAGAATTCATCTGCCATGTGAATGAACAAGTTAGGACCTTGAATGAAGCTAACTTTAGGTTTCAGAAACCTCTAAGCAAGCAGCAAGGCCTTAGCTTTAAAATCACCAGGTGTTTTCAACTTCAGATTCCACAATTAACTCTCACCTACATGCCTTTCCACTGGTTCAGATAAGGACCCAAGAAAACTGACTTTTTTTAGAAGAGGAGAGGAAGCTGCAGACAGACAATAACCTTGTACATTAAATCCCTAAGTTCAAACCCATTCTAAAAGTGTTTACACAACTTTAAATAGGTGTACAAAAAATAGTTTTAGTACACAGTAAGCTCAAAAAATATAGAACGAAGCAGCCACAGATTTGCCACTTAATTATTTCTAAGAATTCTACGGGTGGATTGAGTTGTAACCCATGCTGGTTTAGACACAAATGACAGGTTAAAAACAGTTCCATTAATTTAGAGCGCGCTCTTTCCAACAACAAGGTAGGAAATTGCACATCTTAGGCAAATCCTCCTCAAATGACAGC
Source organism: Cricetulus griseus (assembly GCF_003668045.3). NCBI lineage: Eukaryota > Metazoa > Chordata > Mammalia > Rodentia > Cricetidae > Cricetulus > Cricetulus griseus. Next base: position 104,238,502 of record NW_023276807.1, on the reverse strand, counting down.
AAAGCTCAGGAGATGAAAATTGCTACATAGACTTAAGATAATCTTTCCTTGTTTTAACTGATGTATTTATATATATATATGAATGTTTTACCTGAATGTACACTGGTACGCCATGTGTGTGCAGTGCTCACAGAGACCAGAAGAGAGAGTCAGATCCCCCAGAACTGGAGCTACAGATACTTGTGAGCCATCTGTGGGTTCTGGGAACCAAACCCAGGTCCTGCCAGAGATCAGCCATACTCTTAACCACTGAGCCATCTCACCAGCCCCCTTCCCAGTTTAAAAACAAACAAACAAACAAAGTGAGCAGCAGAGAGGGAGATTCCCTCAAAAATTAGAGATTTCTGATGAAAGCCAGAAATTACATCAGCCAATGGGGTGGTCTGAAATCCCTCAGCAAACCCCAGTGGGCCTGAGGTGACTCAGGAAATTCCATAATCAAAATATTCAGCTTAGTTCTTGCTCTAGGAGCATAGACGAATAAGAACCATCTCTTTGGCTGTGCTTTATGTGAGGGGGCGGGGCAATCTTTTTCTGTGATACAGAATCTGTTGTTCCCATGGGGATTACCAAGGAGGGAATTAGAGGGAGTGTGATCAGAGGACAGATGAGAGCAGGGGGCTAAGCAAAATTAGGTTCCCCAGAACTCATCTTGAGTCCTCATACAAACTCTAAAACTTCTGAGTCTCTAACACCCCTTTGAATTTTTCAAACTCTGAATATATTCTTCAAACTCTGAATTTCCTTCCTTGCATTTTTGTTTCCTTTCTTGGTGTGTTTTTCTTGTGCCTCCTATGCTAGCCACAGAGATTAGTGGTTGGGGGTCAGATGGGTGTGTGCTCTTGGGAGGTGCTCCCTCAGCTCTCACCTCAAGGGCAGCTCCTGCCAAGTCTTTAACCTGCACACATGGAAACAGGAGGAGACTCAGGATGCTCATTAATCAGCCTTCTGACCCAGGAACCGGTGGGTTGCTTTGGCTTCTCCATGAGGCTACTGGGTGTCCTGGGAGTTAGTCTGCAGACACCTGCCCTGCTGGATGGAGGAAGAGAGCTGGGAACTTCAGGTTATAGAAGGCAGTACTTCACTCCTAACACTCAGTGTGGGGCCATGGAGATGGCTCAGTGGATAAAGCCACTTGCCACCAAACCTGGTGTCTTGAATTCGATTCCTAGTATCTACAAGGTAGGAGAGAACTGACTCCAGCAAGTTGACCTCTGACCTCCATGTAAAGGCCATGGCACATGTGAGCACACACATGTGTGCATGCACACACACACACACACACACACACACACTCTCTCTCTCTCTCTCTCTCTCTCTCTATATATATATATATATATATATATATATATATATATCTTTTTTAATTAAAAAGACCCAGCATGACCTGCTCTGAGGAAGGGGACCTAGTGGATTTTTTGCCTTGACCGCCTGTGACCAGCACCCACCATCGTTCCTCAGGACTGCATGATTGTGACCCACTTTCTCCCCACATCAGGCCAGAATCTGCCTCCAGGTATTTCCTGCCTTGGCCCAGGCCTTTTCCTAACACCAGCTGGTTTGATTTAAGCTTCCTGCTGGGTCAGCAGATTTGCAAACCGCAGGTTTCTTCAATTTCTTTGAAGAGAAAAAAAGGAAAGGAAAATCATTTTCCAAAGTATTATCTTCCCTCCCGATCAATCAAGGCCTCCAGGTCTGGCTGAGCCCCAGCACCTGCTGGACAGCAGATCCAGTGACTTACACCCCAAAAGGGTCTGGGGAGTTTTAGGTGTCATACCCCGTGTCTCTACTGGCTCTCCCTGACCACCCAGGAAGGTGTTTGGCCCAGATGGATGGACCAGGAAGTCAGCACCTACTCACGCCCCACCACACACATACAAACTGTTCAGACAGGAGTTGCATGCAGGGTGCACTGTCAAAGGGATGGAGTCACTCCCACCAGCTGAGGTCTCATCAGGTTCCCTTCCCTTAGACTCAGGCTTTAGACCCACTGAGAGGTCACCCTGTACACTTGGCCAGGGCGACCTCTGTGAGATGGGACTCCTGAGTTACACTGAGAGATTGGGAGTTAGATCCCAACTTCACAGAAACAAGAACTTTCCATCCCTATAGGGATCACCTCCTGGGTGTCTGTAGGAAAATACGGGAGGTGTGGCTGACATCACAAGTGAAGACACTGCCTGCTGAGTGATGCCTGGCCACCCTGGAAGGAACAAAGGGGAAACCCCCAGTAAGTAGGCTTGCTTACTTATTAAATAGATCTAAGGGCAGATAGGGGGCGCTGTAAGGGCCCAGGTCTACTCTGTAAATACCTAGCTGGGACTGAACTAGGCAGGTCACCATCACCCCTGTGACCTGTGCTTTGAGCTTCCAGCACCCAGAGCAGCCCTGGCTCTTCACAATCTGGGACCTGAGCATGGCATGTGTGTGGGTGAGGATGTTTGTTTATATGGGGAGATTTGTATGTGGGCACCTACTCTCTGTTTTTCTCCTCTACAACTTACCAGCATATCATATCTTCTTTATAAGTAGACAGGTGATAAAGAGGCCACCCCGAAGGAGGCCCCCGTTAATCCCAGCAGCCTGCAGGCATGGCCTCACATGGCGGAAATCCATCATGTTATGATTCAGGTGGTGGATCTGACCTTGGATTTGGGGCAGTGCGACTCACAGGACCGAGGAAATTGCTGCTGGTAGCTGTAGCTCTGTAGGCAGGGGGTGGAGAGGCAGCAAGCCGAGCTCAAGGGCATTGCCCATCCATTCTCAGGAGGGGCTGAGACAGTCTGTCATTTAGAAGGGATCAAGGACAAAAGACATATATAGGGAATCTTCCCCATAGCAGGGGAGGAGCCAGATGCTGGGGGTAGAGTTCAGGCTTAGGACTAGTCCAGCTGAGCAGGAAGGACAGCAGAAATTACTTCCAGTCCTGTCTCCAGCTGTGACCTCCATGATCACTTACCTCAAGGAACGCTGTCATCTCAGGCATTGAATTGGCAGAATGGACCTCACCTGCCTGCACAGCCTCCATCACCTGCCTGCACAGCCTCCATCACCTGCCTGCACAGCCTCCATCACCTGCCTGCATAGCCTCACAGAACTTGGTATGGATGCTGATCACAGGACAAGACACAGCAAGAGAAGGCAAAGAGCTGAAAAACCAGTCCAGTCACCAGCAGGAGCGCCTGGGGCCTGGGGTGGACCAGGCTCTGAGAAGCAGCAATGGAGAGAATTGTAGCACATTCCCACAGCATCTAAGAGGTCTGGCACATCCTGAACTGGATATAGGATTCAGAGGAAAAATGGAGTCCCCAAACAAGGTGTCTGTTCAAAGCCCAAGAATGAGGCTACACTGCTCAGCCTGGCAGGGCCATGTGCTGTGATTGTCCTCAGATAGGGCCAGTAGTGTGAGGCCAGTTGCTGTAGGGGAATGGCCGCTGGTTGAGTGGGCTAGGGAAGTGGAATACCATCTTTGAGATCATAGGTCTGTGAGGAACAGTACTGAAGAGCCCAGGGTAGGACAGACAGTGTCCAAAGAGAAATGGCCCAGCTGGCTTCATCTGGGGTATCTGTTGCTTGTTTTTTGTTTGGTTTGGTTTGGTTTGGTTTTGGTCTTTGTTTTTACTGAGATGAAATTCACATTTGCTTGTGGTTTTATTAACTGATCTGCTGACTGACTGATTGCTGAGCATCGAGCTCAGGGCCTTATGCCCTCCACTGAGCTGCTTCCTCAGCCCTTCTCATTCACCCCTCTGGAGTTCACCATTATGGGCTGGAGAGATGCCTCAGCTGTTATGGGTGCTTACTGCTCTATCAGGGACCAGAGATCAGACAGCAGCACCCACAGGCAGTACACAGACTCCTGTAACTCCAGCTCTAACAGATCTGATAACTCCTTCTGGTTTCCATGATAACACACACACACACACACACACACACACACACACACACACACACACACACACACACTTTCCCCCCAAATTTCTGAGATGAAAAAGAAAATAAACTTCATTACCAGTGGCATTTAGGGTATTTGGTGCCAAGCACCCAGCTCCTCTCTCTTCTACCCCATTTTCATTTCTCCCAAAGGAAGTCCCATGCCCACTAGGCAGTAAATCTCCATTCCCCCTGTCCAGTCCTGGCAGCCCTGTCTATGTCTGTCCCTGTGGATTTGCCTGCTGTGGACACTTTACAGAAGGAGTGTCCTAGCACATGTGGCCTCTTGCCTGACTTAGCATAAATGATCTCAAGGCCCAACCATCTTCTAAGATGAGTCAGAGATCCATCCTTTAGTCCATTGTGTGGACAGACCACAGTACTCACATTATGGTTATGGGCATTGTTGTCTCTTTTTAGTGATTGTGTATGGTGTGGCTGTGAACTTGACTGTACTTACATGGGCTCCCGTATATTCTTGGGGCAATCAGCTAGGAGTGGAGTGGCTGGACAGAATTTTAATGGTGGAGGTACTGACAGTTAGTCCAGAGGGGAGAAAGATGGATAATGGAGGGAGCAGTGGAAGCCTGGCAGAGGCCTGAGGGAAAACGAGCAGGTGAAAAGTCAGGTTTGATGGGGATGGTGGGTATGTAACCTGGAACAGCTTCCAAGATGGAGCTGCCAGAGGGCTGCTGAGGTCAGCCAAGAGAGGTGGAACACCTGACCTAGGTGTACCTATCCCCTCTCTGGCCCCAGGGAGGTTCCCTGCCCTCAGTCCTATGGCAGAATTTGAACAAAGGACAGCACCAGCAGATGGGATGGATTTAGTTCCTTCTGTACCCCAGAGCCTGCCTCACATAGCTCCCTGAGTCTAGTAGTCCTTCCCTGGGTATGCCCCCTTCCAGCCACACAAACCCTTACCTTCCCCCTGACTTTCCTGCCCACAGCTTTTGCAAAACCACTTTCTCCACCCCCCTTTCCTCATTTGAGGTTCCTGCTCAGGGCTCTCTTGCCGGCCTTGCTTAATACAGAGGAGGGTCTACAGGGCAAGCCCCAGGCCTGGGGTGGCTTTCTGCAGAGTGTAGCAAGTGGACCAGTGTGTTAGACCTTTCTTCATACCGAGTGAGCTTGTGGCCTCTCTTGGTGCCTGAAGTTTTCCCCAGTAGTTGGTCCAAGCTCCTGGCATCTTCAACATCCTGGAATGTCCATTGCAAATTAAGCTTTACTCTCAAAGCTTCACACACAACCCATTCAGGGGCTCTCTGCAAGGAACTCACTGTAGTACATGGAATTTTTTTCTGGAACCTGGTGAAATCCCTCATGACTCCATAACTCTTGCATTCTGCTGCTCCCCAAACCAGCACCACATGGATGACACCAGTTCCACTGCCAACTCAGAATGCCAGGACTATGGGCCCCTCGGGCTATGGCTGCAGTGGCTTCTGAGTGTCTGTGGGCTGAAATGGGGGAAGCACTCCCCAAGTGTGAGCATTAGGAAACCCTTTCTGAGCAGGGCATCCCAACAGTGCTATCTTTTCAGACATCTTATTTTTATTTTCTGTAAGATTTATTCCTATATGGATATGCATATAGGCCTGAGTGTACACTTGTGTATCATGTGTGTGTAGGTGCTTGTAGAGGTCAGAGGAGGGCATCAGATCTAAACACAGTTGTGAGCCACCATGTGAGTGCTGGGAATCTAACCCAGATCATTTGTAAGACAGTGGATGCTCTTAACCGCTGAGCCATCTCTGCAGTCTAGACTCAAAGGAAAATTCTTGAAACAAATTTCTGTGTTCTATTCATACAACAAGGACATCTGTTCAACTATGTTCATAGCAGCATTGTTTATAATAGCCAGAACCTGGAAGCAGTCTAGATGCCTCTCAACTGAAGAATGGATAGAGAAAATGTGGTACATTTACACAATGGAGTACTACTCAGTGGGAAAAAAAACAACAACAACAACAAAAAAATGAAATCTTGAAATTCACAGGCAAATGGATGGAACTAGAAGAAACCATTCTGAGTGAAGTAACCCAGTCACAAAAAGACAAACAGGGTATGTACTCACTCATATATGGATTTTAGACATAGAGCAAAGGATTACCAGGCCACAATCCACACCGCCAGAGAAGCTAGGAAACAAGGAGGACTCTAAGAGAGACATACAGGGTCCCTTGGAGAAGAGGAAAGGGACAAGATCTCCTGATCAAATTGGGAACATGAGGAGAGGAAAGAGAGAGCTAGGAGAATGAGAAGGGGAGAAGAGAAGGGGTGAGGAGGACATGAGGGAGCAGGAAGTTTGAGTTGGGGGAAGAATAGAGGAGAGCAAGATAAGAGATACCATAATACAGGGAGCCATTATAGGTTTAAAGAGAAATCAGGTGCTAGGGAAGTGTCTGTAGATCTACAACAATGACACCAACTAACAATCTAAGCAACAGAGGAGAGGCTACCTTAAATGCCCTCCCCTGATAATGAGATTGATGACTGGCTTATATGCCATCCTATAGCCTTCACCCAGCAGCTGGTAGAAGTGGAAGCAGACACCCACAGCTAAACACTGAACTGATCTGGAATCCAGTTGCAGAAAAGGAGGAGTGATGAGCAAAGGGGTCAAGACCAGGCTGGTGAAACACACAGAAACAGCTGACCTGAACAAGGGGGAGCTCTTGGTCCCAGACTGATAGATGGGAAACCAGCATGGGACTGATCCAGACTCCATGAATGTGGAGTCAGTGAGGAGACCTTGGAAATCTATGGGGCCTTTTGTAGTAGATCAGTACTTATCCCTAGCATAGGAATGAACTTTGGGAGCCCATCCCACATGGAGGGATACTCACTGAGCCTAGACACAAGGGGGAGGGCCTAGGCCCTATCCCAAAGGATATGATAGACTCTGAAGACCCCTTATGGAAGGCCTCACCCTCCCTGGGGAGCAGAAAGGGTATGGGATAGGTAGGGTGTTAGTTGGGGGGGTGGGCAGGGGAGGCAGAGGGAACTGGAATTGGCATGTAAAATAATCTTGTTTCTAATTTAAATAAAAATGGAGAGAAAGAAAAAAACATTAAAAAAATAAATAACATAAAAAATTTCCGCTTTCCGCTGACTCATCACAGACCAGAGTCCTCATCCAGTGGCTGATGGAAGCAGAGACAGACATCCACAGAAATACACTGAGCTGAAATCTGGAACCTAGTTGAAGAGAGGGAGGAATGAAGAACGAAGGGGTCTGTACCAGGTTGGAGAAACCCACAGAAACAGTTGGCCTGAAAAAGGGAAAGCATATCGACCCCAGACGCTCTTTGGGAGGCCAGTACAGGACTGATCCAGCCCCCTGATCATGGATGCCAATGGGGAGGCCCCTGCACTCCTTGGAGCCTCCAGAGGTGGACTGGCGTTTTGCCCTGGTGTGTGTGTGGGACTTTGAGAGCCCATCCCACTTGAATGGATGCACTCTGTCTCTGGACACATGGGGAGGGGCCTAGGCCCAGCACAGGAAGATTTGGTGGACTTGGTGGAGTCCCGGTTGGGGGCCCTACCCTGCCTGGGGAGTGGTGGGTAGATGGGGTGGGGGGTAGGTTGGAGGTGGGGGAGAAGGAATGGGGGTGAGGGGAGGGAGAGGGAGAGGGGACTTACATGTGAAACAAGCCTGTTCCCTAACTTGAAGTAATAATAATAATAATAATAATAATAATAATAATAATAATAATAATAATAAAAAGAGAAAAAATTTCCGTGTTCATACCCTGGAGCCTATAGTGGCTCTCACTTCTTCCTTGTTGTCCAACTGTTTCTCTGTATCAACTCACACTGGTTTTATTCACAGCTTTAACAGTGGACAAACTGACCAAACTGCTCATTTTCTCCATCTTTCTGCTCCACATTTTGCTCCTCTCGCTGTAAACCCAGCAGCTACCATTAACCATACCACAGCCTGGATATACTCAATCTGGAAATTTCCTCCATCAATAATTTGTTATTACTTGTGAATTTAGCCTCACTCAGTTTCAGGACACAAGTAGACCAAACCTACAGTAATCTTCTAGTTAGAATCCCAATGGAATCCCAATGTGCGCTAGAAAATTTGAGGGTAACTACAAGCTCTTCCATATTCCTTCTGCAAAGCAGTTATAGAGGCCTCTGAACACACAGTCAGGCTCATGACAGTGGTACCCAACTGTTGGTTTTGGTTTTCCCACTGTTGTTACATTTTCATTGCTGTGGCAAAATACCAGGCAACTTAAGGGAGGAAAGATAAATCTTGGCCCATGGTTTCAGAGGGGTTTTGGGGGCTCCATTGTGGCAGAAGTGTGTGTCAAGCTTTTCAAATCTTGGCGGATAAAAGCAAGAAGCAGGGTTTACCTTCAAAGATCCACTGCTAAGGGCTAGCTACTTCCTCTAGCGAGGCCCCATATCCTAAAGGTTCTACAACCTTCCCAAATAGCCCCACCATGCATGGGCCCGTGAGGGGCATTTCACACCCAAACTTTAAACACCAGAAAGTGGGGCAGGAGGCTTGCCATGCAGGAGCTCTGAATTGTGGGACATGCATGGGAAGAGCAGCTGGCCAGACTCATCTGAGGGGGGAGGACACAGTAGCAGGTGTACAATTCAGCCGATGCAGTGAAGAGGTGGAGGTGAAAACTGGCAGTAGGGACAGTGCAGGTGACACCCTTGATAGGAAGTCTGGGTGGACAGAGCAAAGATTAGGAAGGAGGTGGAGATCTATTGCTGTATAGGCAGGGACTCTGGGATATAAGCAGAAGACCTGAGAGGTGAGTATCCCAGAGGAGTACCCTGAGATGCAGGCATGAGAGCCCTATACTTAAGGCTAGCTGATGAGTGATTCATTTAGGGTGAGGGTCAGGGTTGGTCAAGCAACGCCAGCAGGGCTACCCACACAGGCATCACCATCACTAACCACAGCACTGCACAGCTCATATTCTGAGAGATGGAGACAGCCTGAGTTGGGGCTGGACAGGACAGTCAGAGGTGTGTTTGTCTGGTGGCCTACATCTCTACCTTTTGAAGTGGGGCACATAGCTGGAAAGGGATCTAGTGTCAGGAGACATGAAGACCATTCAAAGCAAAAATGCTGATGGATTCCAGGAGCTGAGGATGGGGGGGGAGTTGAACATGATATTGGAGGTAGCCTTTCGGGGGTGGCCAAGGCTGGACTGGCTCAGGCAGGGACTGAGATGAGCAGAGGGGCCAGACCCCATGTCCTTATCTCTCTCCACTGGGTCCAAGGTCTTTCCCCTTCTCCTGCTCAGGGTCTTCAAAGGACCCGGAGCATCACAGTGAGGTATGGCTGCAGTGTGCTCTGCTGCAGGCAGCACCATGAGCTTCATAGGCAATGAGCAAACACACCCTGGCCCCCACCTGAGAGAATCCAGTTGCCAGTAGCTCTTCTCATTCCCAGACACTGCAAATGTCCCCCTGGGGTGGTAGGACTTCTCCAGTCATTGGCATGGGACTGTGGGTCAGGGTATACCATAATCCAGTCTGGCTTCTCCCATTAGTCTATTCACTACCCAAAGTGACAGTGACTTAACTGTTGGGGACACCTGACCTAGCAGCAAAGATACCTCACCCCAGGGACTCCACCTACTCAGCAAATGCTGCAAAAATAAAATAAAGAAACAAACAAAATAGAAAGAAAATAAAGGAAAAGGAAACATTAAAAAAGACTCCAGCTAGGAAAAGGGAAGATCATATTTTCCCCAAGTAGAGAGTCCCTTTGTAAGAGCCAATGACACATAAACAGTTTAACTGCTGCTGCTGAGAGACAAACATATTCTCTCTGGTTAAACTGCCTGGGTCTCCTTCTTCAATCTCACTCTGAGGAGACATTTCTAAGCTTGAATGTGGGATGGTGCTGGGGTTTTGATTCGCTGAGAATGACGATTGAGGCCAATTACACTTAATCACTACCGTGCCAGGTTGCTGAGCAGAGGCGGCACTGGCCGTGTCTGTGGGTAGGAACAGAGCAGAGGAGGCACCTGCTAGGGTCCAAGTGTGGGGCAGGGACTAATCCAGGGCACTGGGAATCCATGCTAGTCTCTCTGGACACATCCTCTTTCAGAGCCTCACCCTGGGGCTTTCTTCCCATTACAATGACAGAAATTAGTGGCACCCCATGTGGTGGGTGATAAAAATAGTTATGTTTACAGATTACATGACAGATGACACATGCTGTGTGGAAACACCTCACATTTACTTAGTCACTTAATGCTGGTGACAATCCCTCAGCTAGACTTTATAAGCAAGGAGAAGGTGGTGCCCAGAGTGTCCAGGCAGCCTGTGAGTTTGGAGGCTGGGTCAGACTGATCCACTGGGTATTTGTCAACACTTTAACTTGGACTCTTTCTAAAGACCAGCTGTGGCTTGTGGTGGTGGGAGGTGGAAAAGGCTGGGCACACAGGGCAGGTGAGCACCGGCTCTAGGAAGCCAAGTTTGGGTCAGTAACTCTGCTGTTGTCCCGCCACCCATGAACCATTCAGAATTTGTGCCTATATGACCACCCATCCCTGTGTACATTTGACAAGAGTTTCTTAAGATGAGGGGAGGGTGTGTCACAACCAGGATAGGGCCTGTGTCCCTTGTGGCTGTGCACACTGTAGAAGATGTGCAAGCAAGCAGGAGTCTGAGAAGCTCTTCCATCTGCCCAACCTCCACTAGGCACAGGGCCTTCTGGGAGGCGTCTCCTGCAAAGGTTTATTTTCACCCATGATGGGATAATTACAGGGAAGAGGGGAAGAATCAAGTGTCAGGAATCACAGACTAGAGAAAACTCAGCCTGCTTCCTCAGGTTCCTCTGAAATCATGAGCGTCTTCTTGAATGTGACTGCAGTCACAGGCCCTGGACCAGGAGATGCTTTCCATGACACTAGCTCACAGACAGAGCAACTTCCAACCAGAAGTGCTCTCCATGGCCTTGACTGGCCAACAGTCCACATGCCCAAGATGACTCTTTCCACTGAGCTGTGGCTACATGGAGGCCTCCTCTCCAGGGCCCAGTGAGCTGTGACCTCTGCTATGAGAGTCTACTGCATGACCATCCCATCACCTTACTACCCTGGTCCCCACGTGGAAGGATTTGTCTTCTTTTCCTGTACCCCCATCTCTTGTTCCAGGGACAGAATTCTCCCCCTCCCCACCCTTCTTCTGGCTATAGGCCTGGAGGGGTCATCTGGAGAGCTGAGGGGACCTAAGACTGAGAAGAATGTTCTGGAAAGCAGCTATCCCTATCCTGCCACCACTGTTGCTGCTGCTAAGTTGGGGATATCCTTTTATTGCTCTCAGGTGCCCAGAGATGAGCCTCAAAGGACCCTGGGGTAGGCATGAGTCCCAAGACCAGCTGGCTCCCGTCTAACTCCTTGACCTCTTTTCCCCTAACAAAATGTAGTGTTCGCCAGTTTTAGTTTAGGTCTACAGACAAATTTGGCTGAGCCCTCCTCAGACAGGCCATTCCCCATTCATGACATCTTACAGTGGTGTGGCTGTCTGCTATACCAGTAATGTCATATGGAGGCCCTGGCACTGGCTGACGCCTGATGTTGATATGGGGGTCCTTCTCTGTGTGGAACACTAGGGCTTGGAAAAGTGTCCTACCCCCAGTGCTATGTCATGCAAATCAGCCTCTAGACCTGCCCCAGGCTCCTCCTAGCCATGCCTTCCCAATTTGAGGACCAGCTTGCCAAGCCCAAGTGGAGGTAGCCCAAGCAAGCCTTGGGATGGGGAGAGAAACGTGGTGGAGCTAAGGCCACATGACTGGGCTAGTTGTCAGAGGAAGGTTCCAGAGTCTGCAGGAAGAAGGGGAGTCATGCCTTCCTAGTCAACTAGCCAACCACACCCTTTCTAGAGCAGTGACAACCCTAACTCTTCTCCCCTATATCTCCCAATGGACCAAACCTGTCCCTTCTGTCCCAGGGCCCTCTGTTCTCTCTGGTGGATACTGACCACTCTCTGCTGGGCCCTGCCTCAGAGTGCTGCTCCCACACTGCCTGAAGCCCTTGTTCAATCTTGGTATTGGGTAGCTGTCCCCAAGGAGGCACAGGCCTCTCTGGATGGGCAAGATCAGCCTCCTGGGGACAGCTTGGCCTCCTGCAGTGCTCTTTCAAATTGACACAGGTCCTGGTCACCTCCTGGGCTCTTCAACAATCTCTCTACCCCTGCTCTTCAGTATCTGTCCTTCCTGAGACTTCACTGAGCTTCCTGCAGGAGATGAGACACAAGGACATAGTGCCACCTCCAGAAGGAACAGAACAGAACCTGGTGCTGCAGAAGGAAAGAGAGTGTGTTGGGATGTGCCTTTGAACCTGAGTGTTACCATGGAAACCACTCCACCATAGATAGGGGCAGTTCTCACTTTGTAAATTGGGGCACTGAGGTTCAAACTGAGCAAGGGTCATTCAAGGTCAGTGCAATAGTCTCTGTTGATTGTCATCTTGACAGGACATATACTCACTTGGGCTTGCCTGTGAGGAATTGTCTTGATGGTGTTGACTGAAAAGGATTCGTCCCTAATGTGGATGACACCATTCTATGATCTGAGTCCTGGGCTGAGTGAGGAGAAAGGGGCTGAGCAGCAGTGTTCACATCCTGCTACCTGACTGACTGCAGTGTGAGCAGTCCTACAGCCCTACAGGCTTCCATGATGTAGCCCGCTGTGCCCTCAAACTGTGAGCTGAACTGAACCCTTCCTTTCTTGAGTTGCTTTTGGCATGGTATTTTGTCACAGCAAAGGAAAAGTAGCTAATACTATCACACGACTAGTCAGGATGCAGAGAGGCAACCCCTGTACCCAAACATCAGTCATGTCAGATTCCCAACCCCTAAGTGGCACCCTCGGTCATGACTTAGAGAATGAGGCCAACGAGACAGAGACGGGAGCTAGACACTGACCTGACTCAAGAAGCTGTGTGGCTTTGTGCTGGTGGGTTTCCCTCTCTGGGCCTGCTTCTTTTGTGCTTGGGCCTCCTAACTATATGAGGATGATGCTGACCAGGTGGCATGAATTTAGAGCCAGTACCTAGTGCCCAAAGGTACCCACCCACGTGGCCTCCTCCCCTAAGGGGCCACCCAAGACTCCATGTGGGAGGACAGGCAGCTGAGCAAGGAGTGGGGAGTGCCAGAGGCATTATTGTTTCTATAGCAACCCAAGCTGCTACTCACCTTCTGCAGCAGGAGCTGGGGGCACACAGGGAGGAAGAGAACCAGTACCTTCTCATTCCCTCCTAGAGAGACGGGCCTGTGGCCAGAGCAGCCACTGCATGGACATGTGGTGGGGTGGCCTGGGTGCCTGTGGAGGAATTACCTTGACTTACCCAGCATCCTTTGCCTACTGAGCACAGAACAGTTGATCTAGCTTCCACCCTCCTTACAAGCTTCCCAAGTGCCTCCTCTCCCACATATTTATCCTAAATTTTTAAGGTGGAATTGGACCTCATGAGAGCCCAGATGACTTACTGGGCACAGCCACAGGGACCCACCCAAGCACCTGCCATCTGGGGCTCCCAGGGCCACGTGCACCCTAAGGAAAGGTCCAGCAGAGTAGAGCCAGCCCCTCCTAAACCCCACTCGGGTGGATGAGTGGACAGGTCCATAGGAGCTGAGGCTATGAACCAGGGCAGAGAAATGGCAGGAAATAGCTGGCTGAGAGGCAGTGAGCTCCTACTCCATGGGAGCATTCAACGATGCTGACTGTGGCTGCACATAGCAATGTCACTTAGTGACTGCAGGGACAAGCACCTTCTTCACCAGCCTCCATGGGGGAGGTCACACTTTCAAAGGGCTAGTAGCAAGAGTCCAGGCCCTAGGTAACAGTGGCTCACAGAGCAAGGCCAGAGGGAGATCCATAGTACTTTCCTTACCAGTGCAGAGTCTCTTGTTCCTGCTCCAGGGACCAAGGCTCCCAGCCCCTGCTGGCTTGCAAATGGCACATAAGTGTGCAGGCACCTAGCCCAGTATAGACACACCATGCATGTCCTTGGCAGATGTTCCCCCATGCCTACAGAGCTGGAGGGTCCCCCATGGCAAGTCAGGCAAAGCCCATAGGAGATGCTGAGGAGCAGGGGTGCTTCAACTCCAGGCTTGAATCTGAGGCTCCCATCTCAGCAGACTCCATCCAGCCTGATGGAACTCGAATTCACTGTAGTTCAGCTCAGTTCAGTTCAGCTCAGTCCAAATTCAACTAGACAGCGATCTGAATTTATTTCAGTTCATTTTAGTTCAACCCGATCAGAATTCAGCTCACTGCTAACGTATGTGCCAGACCTCAAGAACTGATACTTGTCGAGAGGTATCAGGCAAGAACCCCCAAACCTGGACAGATCACTGGCTCCTCCATCCACCTGTCTGGACACCTGTCTGCCTGCCTGTCTGCCTTCTGTCTACCCCCCTACCTGCCTGTCCATCTGCCTGAGAAGTTCATGGACTCCAGCCCACTTGTCTGTCCCTCCCTGAAGCTTCTTTACTGCTCCCCAGTCATCTCTTCCTCCATCCCTCCTCCTCCATTCCCTCCACAATTCCCTCCCTTTTCTGTTCAAACCTCCTCCACTTTCCCTCCTCCTCCATTCCTTATCCTCCCTCTTCTTTCCCCCTTCCACTCCTCCTCCTCCCCAGAGGCAGCACCTTTTTATCTTTTTGTTTGTTTGGTTGGTTTGTTGTTGTTGTTGTTGTTTTTCAGACAGAGTTTCTCTTTGTAGCCCTGGCTACAAAATGAGTCCTGAAACTCATTTTGTAGACCACCATCTGGTGTCATCCTTCTTTCTTGAGACAGGGTGTCTCACCTGCCTGGAATTCACCAATTAGGCTAGACTGACTGGCCAGGAACCGTTCTTTCTCGGCCTTCCCACTCTGGATGACAAGCAGGAGACACCAAACCTGGTTTTTGAAAATGTGGATTCTGGGGTCAGGGTGTAGTGGCACATACCTTTAATCCCAACCCTCAGGAGGAAGAGGCAGGCAGAGCTCTGTAGTTTGAGGCCATCCTGGTCTACATAGTGAATTCTAGGTCATCCAGGGCTATGTGGAAAGATCCTATCTCAAAATAAATAAATATATAAGCAAACAAAATAAAATTTAATAAAACGTGTTCTGGGGAATTCAACTCAGGTCTTACAGACAAAGCTGTCTCCCCAGGCCCAATAGTTCCCCTATTTCTCATGAGTTGTTTTTTGTTTTGTTTTGTTTTGTTTTATGTTTGTTTGTTTTTGTCTTCTTCAATAACAACAGAGAGTGTCGTTATTTGTTTTTCTTTTTTGATGGATTCTTCAGAGCCTAAGACCAGACCAGGCACTTTGGAAGATCTCGGTAAATATTTCCTAAACTAACCAGTTAACAAACAAAGAACAAGTTAGAAGGGCTTGCTCTGCCAGACCACAGCCATTAAACAGTTATGGTCTCACTATGTAGCCCTGGCTGTCCTGGAGCTTATGTTGACCAGGTGTGTGCCACCACATCAGGTCCAATGCAGGTAGCTTTGAGCAGGACTAGAGAACAGAATGTCCAGAAGGGGACCCTGCCACTGCAGAGTAACTATGAAGGTGGGGGCAGCTGCTGTGCCTGGAAAGGGCTCCCTTGACAAATGATGGGACAACCAACAGGCTCTCTTTACTCAAACACAAAGCTCGAATCTCACCAGACTGAATTTAAATTTAAAAAGGCAAAAGTTTAGAATGTAAAAGCAATAGAGGAAACCATAATCTCAGAATGGGCAAGGATTCCATAGCAAACCACAAAACCACTAACCCTGGCAAAATGATTAATCAATTCAGCTCCATTATGGCAATAACTTAAGTTCATTATTGCCCATTATACATTCTTGTTTTTAAATGCATACTGAAATATTTACAAATAAATGCAAAGGAATTGACATTTTAATGCAAAAGGGATCAAAGTTACGGTGATAAAAACATGGCACTGAAAAGAAGGTGAAAAGAGAATTACTACCCTCTTCTTATTATAACTCAAATAACTACCACATGTACAGCAAGAGGATTGCTACCCTAAATATATAAAGAATTCTCACAAATCATCAAGAAGGATGAGAACAGAAATAGGAGTTATAGAGTGGAAAATATAAAAAATAAATGGTTACCCAATATTAACTAAAACACCATACAAATTGACATCAGGATGAACTGTCTTGTGAAGCTTGCCAGGCTGCAAAGATATATATATATATATATATATATATATATATATATATATATATATATATATATATATCCCAGCCAGTTTCCCCTCTTCTCTCCTGCCAACCCCTCCCTCCACCCCATCCCTGTCCCCACCCCCCCCAATCCACTTATCCTCAGTTTCTGTTCAGAAAGGGACAGGCCTACCATGGATATCAACAAAATATGGCATATTAAGTTGCTGTTAGACTAAGCACCTCCCGATGTATTAAGGCTGGGCAAGGAGACCCAGTATGAGGACTGGCATTGCAAAAGCCAGTAAAAGAATTGGAGACAGCCCTGTTCCCACTGTTGGGAGTCCCATAAGAAGACAAAGCTACACAACTGTCACATATATGCAGAGGGCCTAGGTCAGCACCATGCAGGCTCCCTGGTTGTCCAGTCTCTGTGAGCTCCTGTGAGCCCAGGTTAGTTGATTCTGTGGGTTTTCTGGTGGTGTCCTTCACCTCTCTGGTTCCTATAATCCTTTCTTCCCCTCTTTTGCAGGATTCTCCAAGCTCTGCCTAATGTTTGACTGTGGATCTCTGCATCTGTTTCCATCAGTTTCTGTATGAAGCCTCCCTGATGACAATTGGACTAGGCACCAATCTTTGAGTATAAGAGTATCGTTAGGCATCATTACATTTGTTAGTATAAAGCGTGTGGAGAACCTTGGTGAATTCCCAATGTTGACTGAGGCGAAGAGACAAACATACCAGGCAGACAGAGCTTAAGTGAGAAGTTTTATTAGAAAGGGGAGGGAAGGGGGAAGGAAAGAGAAAAGAAGTAAAGAGACATAGAAGACAGAAGAGAAGAGGGAGACAGGAAAAGTGCTGTCTGCCCCAGAGGAACAGCAGGAAGGAAAGCAGGAAAGAGAGCAGAAAGAGAGCATAGGTGGCTGAGGTCTTTCTTTTAAAGGCGTCCGGCTGACCAGGGTCCTGCCTGAGTGCATTCTGCCAGATGACAGAGGTAGGCCAGCATAATGCCTGAATCCTTACAACACTGACATTTTTTTTCTTCTGTTGTGTTTGATTCTATACTAGGTCTCTGGATCATCCAGCCTGTAGGTCCTGGTGCTCCAGGCAGTGTCGAGAGTGGACTTACTCTCCTTGCATGGGTTTTAGGTTAGACCAGTCATTAGCTGGCCACTCCCTCAATCTCTAGGCCACCCTTACCCCAATCTAACCATTGCTCATGTTCCCATCCCCACCTGCCCACAGTCCACTCACCAAATCTATTTCTCTTTTCCAGAGAGATCTGGGAAGGCCCCCCTGAACCTTCTTTATTACCTAGTCTCTCTGGGTTGTGGCATAGTTATCCTCATTTTACAGCTAACATCCACTTATGAGTGAGTACATACCATGTTTGTCTTTCTGGGAAAGGTAAGCCATCTTAAGGAGGGGGAGGGCTGTGAGCTTGACGTACATTGGGGGACTTATATACAGTTCTGGGAGTGTGGATTACACAACAGTACACCTCCAGGGCCCCACAACCCCAATTATTGAGCAGTGAGCTGAATCTTTCTAATAGGATTTGCTGAACAGCCACCAAGTGCAGGACACTTTCAGGATAGCCTCTTGCTTAACCATCAGAGCCATTTTTACAAGCAGAGGAACAGGGCCATGCGGAAGCAGAGTGGCCAGCAGAGATCAGCCTGCAAAAAAAAAAAAAAAAAAAAAAAAAAAAAAAAAAAAGTTTGAATTCATAGCAAGGCTGAATTCCTGGCCAGGCTGTCTTCACACAGGCACAGTGGTGGTGGCTGCAGATGCCTTGATGGGTAGGTGCTGAGGGAGCCAGGCTTCAGGGCTCCAGAGAAAAAGCTGGCTAGTTATTCATTCCAGAAGCAGTGTGTAAATACATCACTCAAACATTCAACTCTTTCTCAAGTGGGTCTCACACCTGTCCCTTTGTCCCCATGAGCAATAATCAGCCTAAGTGGAAGCTTGTAAGAGGCTTGCTAAGCCTCACAGGAGCCTGTGCTGCAGCTCGTCTCCTTGTGCTGGAGACTTCCCTTGCAAAAAGCAGAGAGGCCACTGGCATTATTAACTGTCAGAGCTGGAGAATGACCCCACACACAGCACTGAGACTCTACAAGAGAAAGAATGCAGCGCCACCCAGAACTGGGCCCACAGGAAATGGGGTATAATACCCCCATCTTCCTCCTGAATCTGCATAAGCTGCGCCCAGTGGGTGAGACTCTCCCTGCACTTGGGCTGCACTGTCAGAGCAACAAGCCTCCATGGTGACCCTGCTGTGGAGCACCTCACATGGCCCTGAATGCTGGGTGTAATGTCGCCTGTTACCTCAGCACTCCAGACTTGGGGCTACATAGATAGAGCTTGAGCTCACAAATGCCTGTGAGTTTGGAGGTTGCCAACTTCATGGCACATCCCCTAGCTGGGGAATGGCCCCGTCAGTAAAGAACTTGCCAAGAAAGCATGAGGACCTGAGTTAAATCCTCAGCACCCACATGAAAGATATGTACCTAAAATTATAGCCCTGAGGAGGTAGGGACAAGCAGATCCCTGGGCTCCCTGGCCAGCCAATCTAGCCTAAGAGCAACCACCACCACCCCAGGTGCCAATGGGAGGCTCTGGCTCAAAAAGCAGAGAGACAGCATCTGAGAACAGCCCAGCCTCCTACACACACACACACACACACACACACACACACACACACACACACACACAGAGAGAAGAGAGAGAGAGAGAGAGAGAGAGAGAGAGAGAGAGAGAGAGAATCGTAAAAGAGAGCTGGGACAGTTTCCAGGCTTCCCCATGCCAGAAGGCCAGTGATCTCTGTTTTTGAGCAGTAATGAAACTCTGACATCCAGTTTGTTGTGTGAAGTTTTTAGACTAGAATCACAGAGCACTAACCATTCTTCACAGCATCCAATGTTTCTAGAACCAAAGCTTGCAATCTGAATAGTGCAACTGTACCCATTCAGATGCAACTTGGTGACTTGATGTATGGTAGGTTCCCTGTTAGGGACTATGTCTCAGCCAGAAGTGGGAAGTGTGAGGATAGGAACCTTTCAGGTGTGGTGTTCTCTAATGGTTCCACTCACTGGGCCAACTTCATTGACACGCTGTCATCTCCCAGCCTAGCAGGCCATGCTCAGGCAGCCAGCCCTTCCTTTCAAGATGGGAACCCCCCACCCTGCCTCTGCTTTCTCTACAAGCCTCAGGCATTGGGTCAGAAGACACACTCCTCACCTGCATCCCTCAGTCACAGCATCAGGTACCCTCTCTGCCTCGGCTGCTCTGGCTGCTCCGGCTGTTCCACTTCCACCCTGACCTTCTGTAGCCATGTCCCCAGGGCCCAAGGCACTCACTGCCTTGAGTGTGTGCTCAGGTCAGAGGATAAGTTTGGCTGTCATTCCTCAGGAGTCATCCCCTGGAGTTTTTGAGACAGAGTCTCTCACTGGAACTGGAGCTTGACAGTTAGGTGAAGTTGGCTAGCCAGGGAGCCTCCCTCTTCAATGCATACCATCAAGTCCAGCTTTTATGCAGGTTCTGGGGATCTGAACACAGGACCTCATGCTTGTACACACGGTTTTCCACCAGAGCTATCTCCGCAGCCCCTTATTTCCCTGTTATACACTCCATGCCCTGTAACATCATTTATAGTCACTGACTTTCCAGTGTATTCCCGTTTGTTATGGAGGTGACTCTTCTCCTGTGGAATGAGGCTGAGTTTCTGGCTTGTGTTTGGGATCCACATCTGTACCCACAGAGGCGGGTTCTGAGGTTTGCTGACAGATTTTGATATGACTCTAGCTTCATGAAAATGTATTGGGTAGTTTTCCATATCCTTCTCTCTGGAAAAAATTTACAGAGCCCTGATGTTTACAGCATTCTCTGAAAAACCACTGCCCTCTCCCGCCCAAAGCTGTGGGAGGAAAGAACTGGGGTCAAGATTTTTTTTTTTCTTGCCTTGAGACAATCTTGATGTGGCACACTTTCCAAGGAAACCTTCAGTCTGTCTGAATTCTCTTTATTATAACCATTTTGTGCCTGGTTTTTGTTGTCCCTTTTCTGTTTGCTAGCTTAGAATTTGCTTTTCTTTGTTTAAATTAGGTGTGTGTGTGTGTGTGTGTGTGTGTGTGTGTGTGTGTGTGTGTGTGTGTGTGTGTGTGTGTGTATGTATTCACATACATAACCCTACATGAATTCTGCTCTTAAGCCTAAGATAACTCCACTGACTTCTGGTCTGACCCTCATTACCTCCTGGCCTTTACTTTCCAGGCATCTTCTGGCATTTGTGGCTGAGAACAACTTTCCACTCCTCTCTGCAGGGTGCAAAGATTCAACTTCAGCTCCAGCACAACCTTCCTGAGTCTTTCCAACTGACGTTGAGTAGCCTTGTCCTCTAGGACAGTTCTAGCTCTAGATCATATACCAGTAGTTGGTTGCCCCAGAACTTGAAAAGAGCAAATTTGAAGACAAGGACCAGGCCTGCCTGGAAAAGGGCACTGTGGCTCCCTAAGAGTACACTCAAGTGCTGGGGTGTCTGTGTTCCATGTACATACTCACTGTGGGGTATTCAACAGAAGTCAGTCAACTTCCTCTCAGTCCCTAGGGATTAGATTCCATGTGAAACTGTGTGTGAGAGCAGCTACATAAGGGTTCGACAACCTAGGCCTCTGCCTAGGCCTAATTGGCCTAATTGTGTCACCATTACCCAACTCTGACTGTCCTGTGTGGCTTGATTGCTGGGCAACCGTATTGGAAGGCTGATCCTGCCAGTCTCCTTCCACCACAGAGGGCTCACTGGAAAGGGAAGGGTAAAACTGAAGTTGTAACATTCCAGTCACAGAGATACAAGATCTAGTGGAGACAAATTCATGCTCAGGATGTGTACTGCCTGCTCTAGGCCAACCCTGTTGCTATCATGGTTCTCTGTGGTCCCACAGATGATGTGTTCACAGTAGTGGCAACCCACTCAGCATCATTTGTGAAGGAACCTCACTTGACCCAGAAAGCAATGTGGCTCTGGTTCTGCCCGTGGATTCCCCTGTGCCAATGTCTGCCTGAACTCCAGCTAGCATAGAAAGGGCCCTCTTAGACTGGTCTGGAGCCCTTCCCCTAGTCCCTGGATACTAGGGCAGGTGTGAGCACTTCCCTATTAAGGATGCTTGCAGGCAGTCATTACCTACCAAGGGTTGTAGGTCTGATGATCTGAGCTCTTCCTGCAGGAAGCACTGCCAGGTTCCTTCTGGCTTTTAGTACCATCCAGCTCCAAACCCAAGCAGAGGACTTGCCAGTTTTTATATCACGAAAGAAACACTGAGAGTTCACAGTGAACTGTGGTCAGGAAGGACAAGGGAAAGTAGCAGACACTCATAGCAAGTACCCACAACAGCTTGGGTCTGCAGGATAAAGAAGCCAGTGATTGGTGTCTGTATTGGCTGGTTTTGTGTGTCAATATGGCACAAACTAGAGATCAGGGACAAAGGAGCCTCATCTGAGGAGATGTCTCCATGAGATCCAGCTGTAAGGCATTTCCTCAATCAGTGATCAATGGTGGAGGGCCCAGCCCATGGTGGGTGGTGCCATCCCTGGACTGGTGGTCTTGGGTTCTATAAGAAAACAGGCTGAGCAAGCCAAGGGAAGCAGCACCCCTCCAAGGGCTCTGCATCAGCTCCCGCCTCCAGGACCCTGCCCTGCTTGAGTTGCTGTCCTGGCTTCCTTTGGTGATGAACAACAATGTGGAAGTGTAAGCTGAATAAACCCTTTCCTTCCGATGTATTTTTGGTCATGGTATTTTGTTGCAGCAATAGAAACCCTAACTAAGACGGTGTCCAAGGGTAAGATGGGGAGAGGGGTGACAGGAGGTAACTTTACTGTGCTCAATACCACAAATGGGATTTGAAGTGCTGGGCATTTATTCTGGAATGATTCTAGAGGGGAGGGGAGCAGAGAAGAAAATGAAGGAGTGAGCAGAGCATTGGCCTTTACTGCTCCTTCCAGTTTCCAGGAACTGTTGGTCACAATCCTACCTGCAGTGTCGTCTCCACACAGCCTCCTGCACAGCCTTCTCCTCTATCACAGCCCTTCTCAGAGGTCACAGCTTTCTGCCCCATGCTATCTCCACACCGACTGTGAAGCACAGGAGCACAGTGTCACAGCGATGAAAAGCAGCAGATTCAGCCCCTCTGGGACAGAAAGGAGTCTTGCAACAGTGTGCAGCCTTGAGGTCCTAAATAGAGGGAACCATGGACCCCACCTCTGTTCTCCTTCTAGGAACTGAAGCCAGACAGAAAGACAGGGAAAATTAAGGGGATGTGGCAGGAAAGAGGTACCCATTCCAGAATCCAGCAAAGAGTTGGAACACCAACTCAATTGTCTATACAGAGTGCGTTTTTCTAAAGAAAATGAGGCTGTTAAAAACAAGTAAACTGTGCTTAGTCAGAGTCAGAATGTCCATGACCTTGGGTTTAATCCTAAAACCTCTCCTCTTAGCCCAAAACCCTATTGATGTACCTCATTAAACCACCTTACAATTTATGAAAACAAAATTTCATAAAGAAATAGTGTAACCAGCTCATATTTTCAAACTTTGCTTTGTCTTTAAATGGTGGCTATCACATCCTTTGAGTAATGTAACATTAAAAGCCACAAAGTATCTTTAGCTGTTGCTAGGACACACAGGGGCACCTCTACTGAGGAAGTCCAAGGTCTGTCTTGGGTGCATACCGTTGTCCTTCCTTTAAGGGCCCGCTCTCATGCTCTGTCTCTCTCTAGCTCTGTGCGTGCATGTGTGCCTGCTTGGGTGTGTGCTCGTACACATGCTTAAATTTCAAGTGCTGAGACCGAAAAGGTGGCCAGGTGGTTAAGAGGATTTGAGTTCAGTTCCCAGCATCCTTCTCAGATAGCTCACCACAACTCCATGGGGATCCAACACCTCTGGTGTCCATAGACACCAGCTCTTGTGTGCACATACACACATACCAACCTACACAGAGAATTTAAAATAAAATAAATATTTTTTGAAAAGAAAACCTGAAGTGTGTACTATGATGATTAATACTTATTGTCAACTGGGATCTAGAATCCCAGACGAGACAAGCCTAGCATGTCTGTGAAGGAGTTTCCAGGTTAGGGTTAACTCAAGTGGGACGACCCACCCTAAATGTGAGTGGTACCTTCTCCTGGGCTGGAGTCCTAGACTGAATAAAAGGGAGAAGGTGAGCATTCCTCTCTCTACTTCCTAAGTGCAGATACAATGTGGCAGGGGTGCCACTCCTTCCTCACCATGGTGGACTGTGTCCTTGAACTCTGAGACAAAACAAACTCTTTTTCCCTTAAGCAGCTTCTGTCACACATTTTGTCTTAGTATGGGGCACGGTGACTAATACATGGGCAGTCCTTTGCCTCTCCTTAGACCTGCAACTTTGCCTCATTCTGACTCACACTGAGGAAGTGAGAAAGGCAGCTTTACCTGGGGGACAATCCCAAGGGGGATCTCCTTAGGCTACCAGCAGCAATGATGGGTAGCATCTCCTTGCCATTGTTGACATACCCATGATGCCAGTCCAGCTAGGAGAAGCATGACAGGCAAGCCCCTGACCAGCACTTCACAGGCTGTAATTGATATCAGAGAGACTGGAACCCCAGGCACAATAACTAAGTGCCATGTGGGGTCCTGGGACAGAAGAAGGACAGCCAGAGTGTAAACACTAAGGGACTACAGTTATTCACACCAACACCAAGACTTTGGCACATGTATCACACTGTGTCATCACAGGGTACTGGGTGTGGGTACATGAGAACTTTCTAGATTCTTCTCAATTTCTCTTTAACCTAAAACCAATTTAAAGTAGCCTATTCAGAAAGCAACATAGCCATACTCAAGCCATTCTAAAAAGGTAGTGGGCATACATCAAAATGAGAAAGCCATTTCCCCCTTAGTGTTAAAAAGTGAATGTAGGAGCCCAAGCCAGGATGAATGCAAAGGCACTCCTGACCCCAAGCAAGAATCAGGCCAGGGAGAACAGAGACCTGCGAGGGTGAAGGACAGTGAACAAGGTCTAGCTGGCAGGGAGGGTTGTGGGTGGGCACTAGAGGAACAGAGAGGGGATCTCAGAGAAACCGTGATATGAGTCACAGGAGCCAGGAAGGAACCGACCTCTTTGAAATGGCATTGGGAGTTCATGCCACACTACTATCAGATATCAAATACGTTCTGTTGACTCCATAAATGAAAAGTGCCGCTTTGGAAAACATGTTTCCCAGCTGGTTACACTCACAGAGTGATGGGTGGAACATCAGGATACTCTACACCAGCACAGACCAGGTTAGAGATGGGAAAGGGGACATCAAAAGTGTGACAGGGCCAAGGAACAGACAGTGCAGGGTGAGGAAAGAGAACAGGGTTATTCTTGAAGAATGATAGTGAGAATGTTACAGAAAAGCAGGAACAAGTCTTCCAATAGCTGGACTGAATGGGTGAAATGTTAAAGCTCCCAAACAGAGACATGGACAAAGAACCAAAATGCCTTGCTATTAGCTGGGAGAAGCCAGGAAACAACAAATGATTAAATGTTAGGGAAAGCCAGGACCATCTCATATTTTGTGCTCAATCAAAAAACTGGGAGATGGCCCCTGAGATGTGTGAACACAGTCCTTTCATTATTGATGATCCACTGAACTGGAGTAAGAAGACCCCTATCCCCACCCTAGTGACCATCTCTGGCTTGATGCCACTGGTCCCTGAGAATTACACAGTGTCTCAGCATCCCCTGCTCTCTAGGGGAAGCTCTACATTGGTGAGATCTCAGGTGGCCATGGACCTTCAGCATAGTTCAGACCTAGAGTGTCTGATAGAAATATTGTTCTAAAACAACCCAAAGTGAGAAACTGCTACAGGGTGGAACCAGGGTCCTCAAAACACCAATTGATTGTAGCTACCTACACACATACACACACACACACACACACACACACACACACACACACACACACACCACACACATACACAAACACACAAACACACACATACACACACAGACACAGACACACACACACACACACAAGCGCACACACACACACATACACATACACACACACACATACACATACACACACACACATACACAAACACATACACACACAGGCACACACACACAGACACACACACACACACACACAAGAGAGAGAGAGAGAGAGAGAGAGAGAGAGAGAGAGAGGAAGACAGAGAGAGAGATACGTCCAGGTCTAAGGCAGAGCCACATACATACATATACACACATACTGAGTGAAGTGTTGAAGTGTCCAGGTATGTGCACACACATGTACAGACACACACACACAGAGAAAGGTGTCCAGATCTGAGGCTGACACACATACACACATATACAGCAAGGCATCCAGATGAACCACACACACTCACTCCCGAGGTGTCTAGGTCTGAGGCTTACACACACACACACACACACACACACACACACACAGGTGTCCAGGTCTCTAAGGCTGAGTCACATACATATACACACATACACAGAACAAGGTGTCCAGGTCTGAGGCTGACACATACATAGCAAGGTATCCAGATCTGAGGCTAAACCACACACGCACGCGCGCACACACACACACTCGCTCCCGAGGTGTCTAGGTCTGAGGCTGAGCCACCATGCCCTCCTGGCGCCAGGGTGCTCCTCCTCCCCTCATGCATTATTCATCTTCCCTACATCAAAATGGCTCATGGCAAA
The DNA here is from genome assembly GCF_003668045.3 of Cricetulus griseus. Classification (NCBI taxonomy): domain Eukaryota; kingdom Metazoa; phylum Chordata; class Mammalia; order Rodentia; family Cricetidae; genus Cricetulus; species Cricetulus griseus. The sequence goes on along the minus strand of NW_023276807.1, from coordinate 104,212,672 downwards.
CTCCTGTTCTCAGAAAACATTGTTCAAAAGGCTGGATTAGATAAAAAGTCTCCGGGCAGCCACTGTGAAAGTGATGTGTGTTTGTCTAAATTATTTAGAGGGAAGGATACAGACTTGAGGGCAGGAGGCCAGGATGTTCAGCTCTTGTTCCATCAGCTGAGAGCTGCAAGTGAGAAAGCCCATGTTCAGGCTTAAGGGGGGATCACCATTCAAAGATGCTTGTAACTACAGAGGAAGAGCCATCAAGGCCCGGCAGCAGGAGCATAGCCGGGAAGTTCTCCAGGAAGCCACACTCAGTGAAGACCCAGCCCTGTAGGAGGAGACCAGAGCTGCCTGTGAGACACCTTCCTGGGTCCAGGGAGCTGAGCTTGGTCATGCCGTGAGGTAAGGGAAGTGCCCTAGAGCTCTTGCGGGAAGACCATCTAGAAGACAGGCTCTTCATGCTACGGATGCTATGGTGAAGTACAGCCAAAATCCCTGGGGCTCCTGTCATAGGCCTTAATGTTCCACATGGTCCTTTTACAGATGGGGACGTTGTGACCCAGAGGGCAAGCCTGGGCACTAGAAGAGAAGCACCAGCCTCTTCAGTTCATACACACATCTGGGGGAGAGCAGATTTTATCTTGTATCTGTACCACCTCTGCCCTGGGGTATTCCAACACCCGATACACAGAGTGACTGCAGGCCAAGCCAAGCCAGACCTGGAGCCAGGAAGTGAGACTGGGGCTTCACCAGGAGTTGTCACCAGGGGCCTGTGTGCTGAATCTGACTAAGGAAGGCTTTTCAGTATCCTACAAAGCCCAGGACTCTGAGGCACTCATTTAAGCATCCTGAGGTTCCCAACCCAAAGGACATGAACTCTGTCATCTAGAGCCCTGGGACAGGGTTGGGATGTTGGCTGAGCCTGCCTACTCGGTGGACAGAACCATGGTGAAAATTGTTCCATGAAGCAATAGGGAAATGGTGGCAGAACCGAATCTCCTTCCAGCTCATCAAAAGCACAGGCAGGGAGCTGGGAGCACAGATCAGTGGCAGAGCTCTCACTAACATGTGTAAGACCCTGAGTTTAATTCCTGGAACTGGGAGTTTGGGGGGCTGTGATCAGAGAGAGTTGGGTGTGGGGTACACACCCACAATCCCAGAACTCAGAAGGCCAGGGTGCAATGATCGTGAGTGCAAGGCTAGCTTGGGTTACCTAGCAAGATTCTGTCTCAAACAAACAGCAAACAAATGGACCACCATCCCCACCTAAAACAAAGACACCAAAATAACAAAACTAAACAAAATAACCAGGAAACAACAGGGAGAAAAGCAGGTATGGACGTGGAGTAGGTCCAACCTCAGCACGGACTCGGCTATCTGGAAGAAGACACCAGGGTGAAAGGACAGACTCATAGATCCTGGTAGGCGCCAGTTGATGAGAACTCAGGTCCCTCACCTCCCTCCTCACCCCCTTACCTCCTCATCCCCTCGCCTCTTTACACCCTCATCTCCTTGCCGCCCTCACCTGATGCCTCTGAAGAGGGAAACAGAGCTTCAGGATCCTCATTACGACCTCTGTACAAATAAGAATCCGAGTCTCCAGTGGTTGGCTGAGGTCCTGGAGCATGAGGGTGACACCATAGCCTCTGTGGCTTCACAGTGAATTTTATTTATTGATGTATTTATGTTTGAGGAAACATCTCGCTACTTGATTCCAACTGCCCTGCTATGTAGACCAAAGTGGCCTTTAACTCACAGAGATTTTGCTTGCCTCTGCCTCCTGGGTGCAAGGATTCCAGGCATGCACTGCCACACCTGGCCCACAGTGGATTTTATATGCCCTCCCTCCCCTTGCTTCCTGGGCCCTGCCTCCATAGCTCCCTGCTTCCTCAGTCCCCAGGTAAGCAAGAATATGTCCTCAGCTCCTTCTGAAGCTGAGGGGGTCACCATGGGTTCACCATCCTGAGCCAATGTCACACATAGTGAATGAGACAGCAGCTTCCCCCCTGTGCCATACTGGGCTGAGTCTGTTCACAGTCACTCAGCAGTGTGGTCTGTGTGCCAGTTCAGCATGCCTTCCATGGGGCCACTGCATCTCTACCACATGTCCTTAATGCCTCAATATAGTAGGGAGGCTGGTTTGAACCTGTTCAGCATCCTGATTACATACTGACCTGGCATAATCCACAGATTCCTGTTTCTTCACCTATGGACTAAGTCACAGGGACAAAGTAGAGCTCCACTTTGCATCCTGTTACTCAGCCCAGACCTCTCCCTCAAGTGTCCTGTGCCCAGCCCCTAGTCTCCTCCAACTGTGTATGAGGTCTTCCAGAACACACAAGCTGAACTGCACTTAAGTGCCAACAGCACTACACTTTCTTCACATCAGAGGGGACCCAGGTGCCCTTTCTGAGTTGTATGCACATGAGACACAGGAGCAGGCCACCCGGTGAAGGTCAGGTGAAGAGCCCTTTATTTTGTGGTAATCATGAGCAGGCTCTCCACCCAGGAGAGAGGTAGGGTAAGGTTTATAAAGCTAGAAACCACAATCCATCACTCCAGAAGCAACCCAGGAGTAGAAGTTTCAACAGTTCAGTTGATTAAAACAATTTGTTTTATGTTGTAAACAATGGGCCTCCTAAAGCTGGAGGTGGAGCTGTATGAGAACAGCCTAGCTAAAACTAGGACAAAATGGAGTTACTTGGGGCAGTTCAGTCAACCACTCTAAAGAAGAGGATAAAGGAGTCGATGCCATCTAAAGCCCTTCTCTGGGAATAAATCCCTTCCTAGGAGACAACATGGAGCATTCAGGAGGCCCCAGGTCAGTGCCACATGGTAAGACAAACATCCTGGCATTCTTCTCAGAGCCAAATCCCTCTTCCTTCAGCAGATGAAAGGAGAAAATGCTCGACAATGAGCAATCTGAAAGATTAATGCTGCTGACTACACAGCCTGCACCGGAACCAGCTGTCACTGTCTCATCTTTAAGCAAAGAGGTCTAGACGCCAAGGTCTAGAGAGAATGTCAGGGACCTCACCCCACCCCACCTGGGCTTCTCTCCACAGAGGCATTCCTTGTAGTATCCACCTGGCTTCTACTAATGCCTGGGGGCTCACAACATTGCAGCAGCTTAACCCTGAATCATACTAAGATTGTCCTCAGGATGGTGAAACCCAGTGGCTCCCACTCCCCAAGAAGTTTCTAGAGGTGAGGTTCAGGGTACCTTGCTCCCCACTTCTTTGGGAACATTCACCTATAGAAGTGAAACTCTAAAACCTAATAATTACATAGCAGAAATGGCAGCCACAGGACTCAGAGCCAGCTAGTCCTCCCTGCCCCATGCTTGTGTAAAATCTCCAGTCCAATTCTTACCCTGAGTTCACACCGTACTATACCATCCCCATCTCACAGATTAGGAACACCCAGGCTCAGAGTAGCCATGATGTTATGCCTTCTCTTATAATCAGCATGAAATGTGGCTCAGGTTCCCTGGCTGGCTTGATGCCAGAGCTCATGACTCTTTAAATCTTAGGACCACTCACCATTCTTTAGTCCTCCTGAGAGAGCCACAAGCAATACTCCTGCATGTATGTGCAAGTGTATTTCTCCCACACGAGGGGTCTATTGAAATCAGGTTGTGTCCTGCTCTGAGTTATCCCATATCTTGTAAAACAGTGGGTTTTCAGACTATGCCTTGTCTGTGAAACTACATTTTACAAGTAGTTTTTTACTCCATTTTAAAGATGGAGGATGACTGTATGCCTAAGTGGATACATGGATGGCAACATCATCTACCTGCACAAACTGATAAATGACTATTCCTGGGAGTTGAAAGGAAGTAACCCTACAAGTTCATTGAGGTGAATTAAGACTGTGGGGACACATGAGTGTATTAAGATCACACCAGGGAAACCAAGTCCAAGAATATATCAGATATCCATGAGGTGGTGGCACACACCTTTAATCCTAGCATTCAGGAAGCAGAGGCAGGCGAAACTCTGTGAGTTCGAGTCCAGGCTCCAGAGTTACACAGGTCTCCAGAGCAAGTTTCAGGACAGGCTCCAGAGTTACACAGAAAAACCCTGTCTCAAAAAAACAGAAAGCAAAACAAGACAAAAACACATCAGAGAAAACCAAAGAAAGGCTTAACTTCCTCTCCTGGACCTCATGAAGAGGCAGACACCTGGCACTATGGTGGTTATATAGGGAAGGGCTTCTGCCACAGATGCCAGACAGGCCATCTTATAGGAGGGAGCTACAGAGATCTTGGGTCATTCATGCAAATGGGAGGCCAGGGATAAGGTGGGTCACTGCATGCTCCTGGCTCCTTGCTGGAAGATGACAGGGCCTTGGAAGATCAGTGTGGTTCAGAAAATGGCTAAGGTATTTGGACATGGTGGTAGTACATACCTATAATCCCAAGACTTCAGAGACTGAGTCTAGGAGACCATGAGTTCAGGCTAGTAGGAGCTACATGGTGAGACCTTGTCTCAAAAGCAAAATACCAGAAACAACCAAACAAAACACAGGTGGCCTGGGACTTGCAGGATAAGAAAGGAGAGTGGAAGCCAGCCTGCCAGCCTCACTCCTTCATTGCTTCCCTCTCCTGCTTACTGACCCAAAGCACACGAGGGCTCAGGCTCCCCATTGGACCTCACTGGGGCTGCCCAGCCCTGGGGAAATGACCATGACTCTGTGGAGGCAGACTACATTAAATCTCCATAGTGTTACTTTCTTGCTAGACCTAGGACTGGCAGCTTCCCCACTCCCACCCCAGCTCCCTCCTAGGTACTACGGGATGCTAACTAGTAAATGTCAGTCAGTCATGGAGCAAGCACCAGATGTTTGCTGATCTGTGTACCTACCAGGATCCCAAGCTGGTGAGAAGATGCTTCCTGCTCAAGCTAGATTTTAATATTTAGATGGAAAGCTGGGCTTTAATTTTTATTGGGGAAGAGATTTAATTCCCAGCCTTTTAGAAGTGTTCAAGAAAGCAGAAAATGCCTCTTTTTACAGAGAATATTGTACTTTGAATCAAAATGAGTGTCAATTATCTTAATGGCTGTTACATAAAGTGCCTGCTTAGTCATTTCTTCAACTATTTGTCTGAAATAGGGAATTTCTCCAGCTCATGGGGAAGACTGAAATGAACTGAAAGGCATTTTCACTCTCAGAAAATCTACAGTGGGTGGCTAGGAGTCCTGACACCCCAGTAACCACAGGAGTAGCACTGATCACAGTGTGGTGGAACCATCCAAATGTTGTCCCTGTCTCACTACTAAGCCTGAGAGTTTAGAGAATGGCCGTCCACAGCAGGCAGTCCAAACACATTAGGGAAGGAGATACCACAGCCTAAGGCTGACCAGGTCCTGACCCCAAATTTAGCACCATGATCATGCTGAATCCCCTGGAATCTCAGCCCTACTAAAGTGGGACAGCCTCCATTACCAGGGCCTGTGCTTGCTTCGTACATGGAATTTCATCACAGAGCATGGTTTGGTTTTGAATTCCATGCACGGAGACAGATGTGGGGCTGCAGTGATGAGGCTGTTTTGTGTGTGATGCCCTGATGGACTGGGATGCGGTTTAACTGGTATTTTGGCCAGCAGGATGAATAGCCAATTTGGTTCCCCTGCAGCTGTAGCAGCTGCCAGGAAGTTGGACAATGAAGAACCCAAGTTTAAAACGGATGGAGCCATGGTTAGAGGGACAGTAGTCACACAGGCAGCTACCACAAGCTCCCAGGGTGACTTGAAGTTCAAAAACACACATCCTTATCTCAGAGCACCTGGAGTCTCTCAAGCTCAAGGAAAGTGACAGCTCTATATCTGTCCTTCATTTGGTCAAGGTCTGCCATGTGTCTGTTGCTCATGCTGGGTTGTTCCATAGCCCCAGCTGGGCCTTGAGGCTACTCCACCCAGCCCACCCCAGAGCCTCTACTGCTCTGTGGACATACGCTGCCCAAGATGCCTGCTTGGAGAACAGAGTCAGTAACCCCAGAGCTATCAGTACAGAGGGACAGGGCACAGAAGCTCTCCACAAATGGGATTCCACTCTCCACACACAGCCTTTACCTAACAGTCTGGTAGGAGGTTGGGAAAGAATGTAAACCACAAATCAAGCTCTGTGGTAGACCACCACAAGCAGAGCCACAGAAGGGCTGGGTATCCAGGCTGAGGGCCAGCCTCCAAGGAGGAGTGAGGAGGCCTGGAGGATTGGAGTCTGATCTGCTGGGATGCAGGGAGTGAATTTCAAGTGAAACACTCAGTGCAAGCAGGAATGGCAGAACTGAAAATCTCCAGAGCTCCGTTCAGATCCTGGAGGAGAGGGTGTCCTGGTGAGTATCACAGAATAATAACAATAACATGGGGAAGCCTCAAGAAGAGGTAGAGTATGCCAGGCCTTACTGGCAGCCTGTACCTTCAGGCTGCAAACTGAAGGCAATGGAGGCCATGGGAGAAGTTTGAGTGGTGTGTTGTCCTGGTGTGTCTTAGGGTTAGCCAGGGCAGCTGGACTATCCCACCAACAGCCACCAGAGGGAGAGGATGAACTCCAAGTTAGACTCAAGAACACAAGACTGAATTCAGCTAGGCATAATGGTGCATGCCTTCCCAGGAGGATCTCTGTGAGTTCAAGGCTAGCCTGATTTGATAGTGAGTTTCAGGAGAGTCAGAGCTAATAGGAAGATCCTGTCTCAAAAAAAAAAAAAAGAAACAAACAAAAAATAAAAATATGAGACTTCACGGGTGGACAGTCTTTTATTATTAAACTATTCCCACCTTGGCGGTTTGTCAGAACTCTGCCTTCCAACATATTCGAGGCACTGTCTTCTAGAGGTTAGCAGGGGTAGCCAAGAGCACCCTCTTCCTTGTGCATATTTTCAACTTGGTCTTTTAACAGATGCTATGGGGTTGAATCAGAAGGCTCGCAAGGACCCTGGCTTCCTGGCCTGGAACCCAAGATCCTGGACTCTTCAGCCACCCACAGATGGCATCCAGGTTACAAGACATAGGGTCGGAGTGTTGAAATGTAAAACAGAGATTATCTTCCCTGAGTCCCCAAAACAGCGTGACTTCTGGACTCAAAACAGTACAAACTGTGGGTTTGTGTACAGGTACACACTAAAGTGTCATGTGAGATGTGACCTAAGCATGAGAACCTGGTATCCTCAGGTCTAGGAAGCCAGTGTATAAAGTTCATCCCTGATTTCTTACCTCCAGCCTCTTGCTGTCCCTTTCCTCTCTCACAGAGATCCCCTCTATCCTCTGTTTTTCCAACCTCTAGCTCTTCACAGTCCCATGGCCTTCTTTCCCTCTCTCTGTCCATCACACCTTCCTTTCCTACATCACCTCTTTCAGTCTTAGTCAGCTACTGCTGTATAACAAATACCTCACAGCTTAAAATGCTAACCCTTTATTCAGGAAAGATGGCCAGATAAGAAGTCAGGGCCCAGGAAGGGATGGCCACCACATCCCTATGGCATCAAACGGCTTGCATCTCAGTTTTCTGTGAGAATTTTTCCTGTGGCTGTAACTGGAGTCTCTTGCCACACTCTCACACCTAGGCTGCCTCAGGTCCTGCTTAGCAGTAGACTGGGGAAATGGCCTCAGCAGACCCTGTATCTGATTGTCATTCCCCAGGCCACTGTCTGCCCATGAATGAGTTAAGCTGGGTGGTGAGAGCAGAGAAGAGCCATGTGATCAGCCTCACTAAGTTCCTGAGAAGAGAAGAAACTCAAGTGAAATAACAAAAGCTATTTCTCTACATTAGATGGCAGACACCTAAGGAACCCACCTAAGGAAAGACAGACGGCTAAGCCCATCACTAAAATAAACAGATGGATGGTTGATGATGCATCACTGGGATGAGTGGAAGGATGAATAATGGATGTATGGATGAATGGATGGGTACTTGGTGAGTGGATAGATGATGAGAGTAGGAATGGATGGATGGTGGTTGAGTAAATGGATAGACAGCAAGATGATAAGTTGTTGGGATGAATGACTGGTTGGTTGGTAGATTAATGGATGATAACCAAATGAGTGAGTGGATTGATGGGTGATGACTAGGTAGATGTAATGGTGGATGGATGATGGGTTGGTGGGATGGGTTAAATGATGATTGATAGATGTGTAGATAGATAGATGGGTAGGTGTATGTATAGATCATAAATGTGGATGGGTGAATGGAGGAGTGTTTGTGGGTGGGTAGATGATGGATGATGGATGATGGATGGGTGGATAATAGGTGGATGAGGGGGTCAATAGGTAAGGAGATGGATGGATGGATGGATGGATGGATGGATGGATGGTGAGTGGGTAGGATGGATGGAAAGATACATGATGGACCTATGAATGGGTAATTGTTGGGGAACTGATGAATCAAGGTTAGATGGATGACAGTAGGTGGGTAGCTGGATGGTAACCAGATGTATGGTGTGAGAGGTAGATAGGTATGGGAAAAGGGGGACTGGTGATCAACCATGTTAGATTCCAGAGAATGTCAACACTTGAAGTTGCATTTCTCCTCTAAACCCTGCCTGAGCCAGCTTTCCTCCAGCAGCCACACTGTCGCATGTCCTCACGATGCATTATTTTGTCTTTTCATTAGAGTGTGGAGGCACAAATACTGATTAGGGCCTGCTTCTCAGGTCTGTCTTCTGTCAGAGGCTGCAGGGAGCCCAGCCTTGGTGGCTGTTTCTCCCTCCCTTCCCTAGCAGACGCATTTGGCAGGAGTGGATTTTGTCATTTTTCTTCACTTGGGTCTGTATCCCTGGGTAATAACCAATGCTTACAGGAAAGCTGGAGTCCTCAGTAATGATATTGAAATCAGATCTCTGTGCACAGGCTGTACAACAGGCTGTGAAGGCCTCGCATGCTGATGAGGCTGCTGGCCTGACCTGTTCATCTGGGCAGAGGGGTTCCTGTTCAGCATCCCCAGGGCCTCTGTCCTCCACCTTGTCTTATAGCCACAGTCTAACTAGAGTGAGAAGGTGTCCCTTCTCAGGGCCTGAATGAGCCTGCCCTCATCCACATCCTGATGGCCACAGGAAGGAAGAGCCTCCATCAGCTATGGGGTGATCCCAGGAAGAGAAACCAGAGTGTGGTCCTTAGGAACACTGCCCAAGAGAAACAGAAGGTGCAGACCCAGAGGAGAGCCACCCAGGCACAGCAATCACCTTCCAGAACACTATGGTTCTGGAACTATGCTCAGGAATGACTGCGTCTGGGACTGTCTACACTCATGCTGCTGCTTTGTTTGGAGAATTTTCCAGCACATAAGAGCACTGAGTTTGCTGTCACCCTCTCCATGCCATGAGTTTCTGTTCCTCCTGTGCATTTGGTATGTTCTATTCTCTGGTCAAATCTGGCATCCCTTAGAGGTTCCCAGTGTCCCTTCAGCAGCACCCCTTGTGGGGAAGAGAATGAAGCAAGAGTGGCAGGCTGGCAGTTGAGACACTGCCCCCCATGCTAGCTAGGAAGCCCAACACCACCCCACTGCCCTCTCCCCGGCAGTCTTTGTTCCATCCCTTGCTCTCTTCCTGATTGTGTTTTCAGCTTTGTTCATTTTAGAAAATGTTTTCAAAGACCCAGCTCTGGGCTTTAATTATCATTTCCTTGGGGCTTTCATTTTTGTACTCGTTAACTTGGGTTTGGATAAACTTGCTTCCTTTGTTTCTGGGGTATGGCCACTCCCTATGTGCTGGGGCATTCTGGGCCCCTTCCTGCACTGCCTGGGGTGGGGAAGGGAGAACAAAACCTATCTTATTTCTGGTCAGCCTTGTCTCTGATCTTTTGGATGATAGCTGACACTCCCAGAATGAATCACATCAGCATTCAGTTTCAAATGTTTTCCCAAATCCTTGCTTTTAAGTTTTAAGCCTACATCATAACACATGGGTCATCAAATCTCACACTGCTTAACCACTTGGTCTCTAATGGTTTCTGTTCCTACCTCATTGGAGAGTTGGGTGGGAGCCACTTTCAGATGGGAAACTCCCAAAAGGACGATGACTGGCACCTCCCTAAACCAATGACAGCCACTCTTGGGAGTGGGCCAGAGTTCCAATGTGAGGTGAAGCCTTTGTCCACCCTGGGTGCAGAGTGAGCAGACAAGGAAAACAACAGTGAGTGGGCTCAGCTCCCTGATTTCTAAGAAGTGGTTATCTTCTACCTCCCATGTCACCTAGACCCCACTCCAAGGTGCTACCTGACCCCAGGAACAGCATCTGGGTCTGTGGTGTTGTCAGCCGCCAAGATGCACTTGCTAGGGGATGCTAGAACACACCCAAAGATGCCTCTAAGTGAAAATGCTAATTAATGCAGCCTGTCAGAATCTGCTTGGAGACCTTTTAGAAAGAAAGGTCTTTAGAAAGAAGGGTCAAGACAACCTGAGACAGACACAGTTGTCTATCCTGTGGCAGAAGTACAGGCATTATACAAGTAATTAAAAAGGAGGAATTGTGGAAGCACACAGAATTGACTTCATTCCATTGTGACTTAAGGTCAGAGAGTCTTTACCTGCCCTTGTTCAAGGAAATCTTTTGCCTTCTACCCTTCTATTGATGGGGATATAAAAGATCTTTGAACAATAAACTTGGGCTAATCCTGGTATTTACCAGGTGCCCTCCCAACTCTATCTCTTATATGTTTCTTTTTTTAAATTTTATTTTAAAGGCACTCATATTTACATATCCATTCCCTCCATTCCCTCACCCTCCCATCTCCCATGTTCCTCTCCAACCCCCCCCCAACCCATCTCCCAACTCCTCCCCAGGGATAGTGAGGCCCTCCACGGGGGACCATCAAAGTCCATCATATCATTTGGAGGAAGGCCTAGGCCCTCCTTGCTGTATCTAGGCTACAATAGTATCCCATCATAGGGAATGGACTCCCAAAGTCCATTTGTGCTCTAGGGATAATAACTGACTCCACTGTTAGAGGTCCCATAGACTGCCTTGGTCTCCTAGCTGTCACCCACATTCAGAGGGCTTGGTTTGGTCCAATGCTGTTTCTCCAGCTTTATGACTAGGGTCTCTATGCTCTCAGTAAGTCAGGTCCACTGTTTCTGTGGGTTTCTCCAGCCCCATCTTGGCTCCTTTGCTCATCCCTCCTCCCTCTCCTGGATTCCAGGAGTATGATTCAGTGCTTAGCTGTGGGTGCCTGTTTCTGCTTCGAACAGCTACTGGATGAAGGCTCTAGGAATGGTAACCAAGGTGTCATTATAGGGGAAGGGCATCGGTGGCATCCTCTCCACCACTGCCTGGCTTCTTAGTTGGGGTCATTCCTGTTGATCCTCTAACATTTTCCCTATGCCAGACCTCTCTCCAAACCAGTACTGTCTCCCTCTGTCAAGGCATCTTGCCCTCCTCTATTCCTCCCCTGTCTCAGTCCCCTTGTTCTCCTCCCTGCTCCCCTTCCTTCCTTCCCACCTCCTTCCTCTCCCCGCCCCATGCTCCCACTTTGCTCAGGGTTTCTCTCAATCCACACTACTCCTTCCAAGCATGAAACGACAGGCCTGGCTGGACTGGACAGATGACCCTGCAACATGGGTAACAGATGGCACCCAACCCTAACCATAACCATAACCATAACTGTAACCATAACCCTCCAGCTGTGCCAAGGGAAGGAGAAGCCTTAGTCATGAGATAAATGAAAAATAGGTCCTTAAAGTCCTCGAGCTGGGCATGGTAGCTCATATCTGTAATCCCAGTTGTGGGGGAGATTTACATGAGTTTCAGGCCAGCCTGGACTAGAGACCAAGACCTGTTTCAAAACAAGCAAGGAAAGGAAAAAGAAAAGGAAGCAGTCCTCACTCTAGTTTCAGGCCTCTGAGCACAGGCAGGGCAGTTCGGTCTGCTGGGATTTTCAGATCTTTGCATCTCCAGGCTGCCCGCCACAGTGTTTGACGGGACAGAAAGCACTGCTGCAGAGGGGAAGGCAGACAAAACTGCTTGCTGCTAGTGAACGCTGGATCCTGAGTTGGTGAATTTGTGGCCAAGCCCAGCAGGTTCCAAAGCCTGGCCTGGCTGATGATCCACAGGCACAGCTGGATACAAGCATCCTCCTCAACCCAGGCATCAGCTCAATATGGTCCCTCGACATTCGGGCCACACCCTCTCTGTAGCTCTTGAGACGTATGCTTGAGTTCCCCATGCTTCCAGAACAGGCTTATTTGGGCTTGCCTTTAAGAAGCTCAGGTTTATAATGTGGCAGCGTGCTGTTGCTTTGGATGTGCAGGAGGCTCAAGGGTTCATTTTGGGAGTGTTTTTCAGGTGACAGCACTATTATTATGTCAGTGCTGTGTTTTCGTGTCTGTCCTTTAAGCAACACATTTGGGCAGAAGGGCTTTGTAGGCACCTAGGGTCTCCTTTCACCTTCTCAGGGTACAACAATCTTGGAGGTATCCCTTTGGTTGATGTCTTCTGTGAGCTCAAGGTGATCCTCAGCTACAATGGAGTTTGACCAGCCTGGTCTAGTGAGATCCTATTTCAAAGAGGAGGGAGGAGAAGGGACAGGAGGGGAGGGAATAAGGGAGATTCAAACATATACAGAAAGAGGGGGAGGGGAGAAGGAGGGAAGAGAGAGAAGCTATTCTCACATACCACCTCTCTTCTAGATCTAAGAATCTAAGATCAAAGAATCCACCCAGGTCTTACCACTGAGTCTGGTAGCTATACCACTCTAGGCTCTGCCAGCCATTGTCACAGGGTCCTCTCCAATGTTTCTATGTCCTCTCTTTTCATAGGTATTAGTTATTGGATGAGGGTCCCCGCCTCGTTATAACCTCATGTTAACTTGGTAGCATCTGCAATGATTCTGTTTCCCTAAAAGGCCCATGCTCCTGGCTGAGGACTTGAGCACATCTTCTGAGCAAATGCAATTGAACCAGCTATGCTTGGAGTCAGCCAAAGAGGTGAGCACACCGCTCAAGATTATTTTTGCAAATGGTTTGGAAGATAATGGCCACCAAAGGGAGTGGCACTGTTAGGAAGTATGGCCTCATTGGAGAAAGTGTCTCACTGTGGGGGTGGGCTTTGACTGTCACTCAATGTGACAATCAGTTGACTTCCTGTTGCTTCTGAGTCAAGATGTAGAAGTCTCAGCTCCGACACCTGCATGCTGCCATACTCCCCTCCATGATAATAATGAATAGAACCTCTGAAACTGTAAGGGAGCCATCCCCATTAAATGTCTTCTTTATAAGAGTTGCCATGGTCATAGTGTCTTTTCACAGCAATTAAAAACTCACACCAAGACACAAATGATAATTGTGAATGATGTGTGTCTGTGAGTCCATCAAGCTAATTACCTCCCAGACCTCTCATTTCTGTGGCCAGGACATCTGAAATTCACTCTTTTAGTAATTTTGGACATAAGGTTCCAATATCTCTCCAAATCTTCAGGGTCCACACCAAGGGGTTAAATGGTCTTGGGTGTTAAGTACCTGAGAAGAAATCACTTCTGCACTGAACATGTAGTCTTTTTTTGTCACTATGCCTCTAATCCTAATGGAGCCCACACTACAACATCCAGAGATAGTTTTAAATCTATGGGAGGGTGTGAGGAGAGTGTCTCCAGCAATGCTTCACCGTGTTATTTAAGAGGCCTGAGCAGTTACAGATTTTGTGATCTACTGAGTCCTGGAAGTATCCCTGATAGACACCAACGGACTATGTACATTACTGACCTGTAGCTACCAGCATAATTTGCAAGGGTGACAGCACAAGGACTCAGAAACAAATGCCATGTTGGGGGAGCCTCACCCATCTCAGTGCTTCTGCCCGTGGAAATGCCGGAGTCCGGGCACAGCTCTGCAATGTTCTGTGGGTCGGCTGCTCCTCGCTGAAAGGGAAGTTGCAGGCAGAGTGAATGGATGTGAGAGAGCAGCCTGCACTGCACTGGGACATTTGTGCTCTGGGCATCGCTTGGGGCCCAGCACTCAGGGCAGCTTGCCAAGTGCATTTGTCAAGGAAGAGGATGCTTGGCTACTCAGAGGCTCTTGATGACCCAGAAGCATGCTGAGGCCTTGCCAACAATGAAGGGACAGGGAAGGAAGCCAAGGCCAACAGCCTGGCTGAGCAGAGCAGCCCTGACAGAGACTACTGTGCCTAGAGGTCTTCAGAAGGAAGACTGTCTCTCTTTCAGCAGCCCCTGGAGCATCTGGGGCCAAATGCAGCAGGAAGCTGTGTGGCTGTACAGAGCCAAGAGTGCAGGTCCCCACAGAACCTCTGGTCCCAATTCCCAGGAACTTTGCCTCCCACCACTTTCCCATGGGGTGAAGGCTCAGAGCAGAAGAGCTGCACACAACACCCTGGACACTTACTGGGTGTTATAGAAGGGATTGTGGCCCCTCTACATTTCATGTTGAAGCCCCAATTCTAGCATCAGTTGTTCACCACTCTGCTGGAGTCTGCTAGGGTCCCCTCTGCTTTCTCACTAGCTTCTTTCCACAGACATGCCCCAGGTCACAGGTTTCATCAGAACCCATGTTATGACCAGAGACAAAAGCTAGTATTACATAGTTGAGTCTCCTTGACTGGAAGTAGAGGTAACACGGGAAGACAGCGAGCATTACCACCCATAGAATAACAGTGCCTATGGCTAGCATTACCATAGAACCTTGGGCCAGGGGAACAGAGTGCAGAGGCAGGTTCAGGTGGGTCTGATAGAGGCCAGAAGCCTAGGAAACTGAGGTGTCGCCTCCAGACAGATGTCCAATTGACAGATTTAGAGGCAGATTTGGCTTCTCTGTCTGATCCTAGGTGGGAAGTAGAGACAAACATGGGATATCTGTTGAATGATATTGCAGACCACTAAGCTCCCTGCAATGGCACCTGCCCTTCTGCAAGGCTGGCAGGGGCAAGTCTCTGGCTGCTTAGAAGACTGGACTGGGTTCCCAGGAGGTGATTATAAGTCATGGTCCAGGTGCTGTCTGACTGGCAAGGCTTCTGTCCCTCAGTCCAGTTCCTGGCCTGGCTTCTTTCTCACAGGGTATGCCCCTAGGAAGATTGTGGGAAATTCAACTGAACGAGAAAGCAAATGTGAGCTCCCAAAGGGAGTTAAGGCCAGGATTCCATCCTCAGAGGTACTGTGTGGACCCAACCCTCAGACAGGCAGATCACACCCATACTGTTCTGGGACTGCCAGCCCTGGATCTCCAGCCCTAGGGAATCCACAGCACAGGTGATTCCTGGACTGGTTCACAGCTCCCCTCCTTCCCTAGGTCTCGACTCATGAAGAGGTCTGTTTGTCACTTGAGGTGAACTGGCCGATAGGGTGGTAGGTCAGAAGAGTGTTCCCCCAACCACAGGATACAGGTTAGAACAGAGAATGGAAGGAAAGGATGCAGAAGAGAAGAGCAGGTTCAGAATGGAGGAAAGGGTGCAGAACAGAGAGGTGAGCACAAGATAGAAGGATGCATATGGGAAAGCAAGTACTTTGGGGGCAGGGCAGGGGCTTCTAAGGAGCATGAAGCTAGGCTTTGGGTGCCCCTGAGGAATCACAGAAAGCAAGGACCCTCTCCCAGCATTGGGAAGGATCAGTGTGCCTAAGCAGGAGTTACGGGTCATGTCAGAAGGGTGAATGCAGGCCTATGAACTATGTAACAGAGATGGGACTGACACAGACAACAGGTGCTAAGAGCAGACCCAGGCTGGTCTGTGGAGAAAAGGGAGGCTGGGGTCAAGGATGGAAGGTTATAGAGGAGTGTTAGGGGTAGTTAACAAAAGAGGGGTGTGCTAGTGTTATTCTGTTGCTGTAACAGATACTATGACCAAAAGCAATGTGGAGTGGGGGTTATTGGACTCACACTTCCAGGTCACAGTCAATCGTTGAAGGAAGTCAGGCCAGGAGCTCACTCGCAGCCAGGGAAGTATAGCACGACAATGGACACTGCTGTTGGCTGACTTGCTCCCAGACTCATGTTTAGCTAGCTTCCTTCTACAACCCAGGACCACCAACCCAGAGAATGGTGACACCCACAGTGGTCTGGACTGTTCTACATCTATATCTAATAAAGATAATCCCCACAGACTGCCCACAGGCCAATCTAATCTAGGCAGTTCCTCAATCCAGGATTTCCTCTCAAACGACTCGGAAACCAGCAGTTCTCAAATTGTGTAGCACAACCCCTTAAGGGTCGAATGACCCTTTCACAGGGGTCCCCCTAGACCATTGGAAAACACAGATATTTACTTTACGATTCATAAGGGTAGCAAAATTACAGTTATGAAATAGCAACGAAAAAATTTTATGACTGAGGCTAACCACAACATGAGAAATTGTATTAAAGGATTGAAGCATTAGCAAAGATGAGAACCACTGTTCTAGACTACATCACCTTGACAAAACTAGCTATGACGAAGGGGTGCAGCAAGAGAGACAGCATCCCCAAGTCTAGAAAGCAGGAAGAAACATGGACCATCTACAGTGTGGTGTGAAAGTGGGGACTCCAGGGGGCTTGGGCAGAGAAGGACAGAGCAGCCTTTAGGAAAGACAGAGAGAGAGATGAGGCATGGAGAACAGGTGCCACTCTCTCACTGCCTCACACTCTGGGTGGAGTCTAAGAGGGAGCTGAATAGGCAGATGGGCAGATGGATGGGGACAGGGCTTGGGGACTGCTAAGGAAGGAGTGTCAGGCAGTTGATAAGAGAATTTCTGTGTCTCCTTGTTCCAAAAGGAGAGGAGAGGGCAGACTAGTGCTAATAAGCAAAAATCCAGCAGTATACAAAGAAAGCTAAGAGCCCAGGGAGATGGGGGAGGGAGAGCTGAGGTTGGCTAAGGGAAGTGCCCCCAATACACACTTGTGGAGTTTTCCCACACATGAACACGCACACACACACACACATACACAGAGAGAGAGAGAGAGAGAGAGAGAGAGAGAGAGAGAGAGAGAGAGATACACACACACACACCACTCATATGTGTGCACATGACTATGCATGCTTGATGGTAAATGCAGACGTGTGTCTATGTGCACCCTTAACACCATCATATACTTTGTGTCCACACACATGCACACATACATGTCTGCTGAAAGAATCCTGCTTCTGGCTTCCCAATATCAACCAATGAAGAAAGCAACACTCTACTGAAGCTCCCAGAGCCTAAGGCAGGAGAGAGGCGCCCTGAACTCCGGCTGGAGAGAAGAGGGGGTTCTCAGGAGGGAGAATGGGGGTGTCAAGGACTGAGAGTCAAACAGAAACCCAAATATACCACAACCTGAGCCAGGGAGCAGGATGCAGGTGTCAGCACCTCCCCTCCCCCTCAGAGGAGAGTTGGGTGGGGCAGGGGACTGAGGATAAGAAACTACTCTATGAGCAGCAGCTGGCAGCCTTGTGTGGGGCCCTGACTTAGGCCTATTCTGAGCTAGTCCCTCATCACCACTCGGGAATTCATGACGCACTGCCCTCCTAAGAGTGCCAGCGTGAACTTACTTGGTAGTTCAAGTGAGTTCAGCATGTTTTGGAATTTTTTTTTAAGTTTTGAAAAACATTTTAGGATGCCCAGGACAAATTCCCAAACCAGCATCCAAGGTCTCAGCTTCCCCATCAGTAAAACGGAGGGTGGATGATTTAGACTCAAAAATTGTCTTCAATGTGCCTCCTGGAAGGAGGAAAGTGAGCTTGTTCTCACTAACATGTGAGGGAATCCATTGTCAGAAACTTGGGTGTCCAGTGTTTTCAGAAATCAGTCAGGGAATCATGAGTGGACAGTGGGAGGGGGC
The DNA here is from genome assembly GCF_003668045.3 of Cricetulus griseus. Taxonomy (NCBI): domain Eukaryota; kingdom Metazoa; phylum Chordata; class Mammalia; order Rodentia; family Cricetidae; genus Cricetulus; species Cricetulus griseus. The sequence goes on along the minus strand of NW_023276807.1, from coordinate 104,194,963 downwards.
TTAAAACTGGGAGCTACCAGGCTGGATGGTCGCACACACTTTTAATCCCAGCACTCAGGAGGCAGAGACAGGCTGATCTCTGTGAGTTCGAGGCCAGCCTGATCTACAAAGTGAGTTCCAGAATAACCAAAACTACACAGAGAAACCTTGTCTAAAACAAAACAAAAGTCAGGGAGCTACCAACAGAGGCTGGAGCTTCCCCCCAGCTCCTAGCAGCAGGAGTGCCTCATGTATGAGGCACGAGAGAGGACAGGCTCTGCCTGGCTCATTGCCTCCTAACTGTGTGTGACATCCCTCTTGGGACCTGACTTTGCTCCTCTTAAGATGGTACCAGAGAGAGTGATATCCTCATGGTGGTGGTGGTGACAAGGAGACCCACTGGAAACATCAGAGGTTCTTGGGACCTAAGCATGGTGTAATGTACATTATATTTACATTCTATTGGTCACATGCTGTTTGAGCTGAGTAGCTGACTCTGAAAGCCAATTTGCTTCCCTGCCCCTTTTCAGTCCAAAATATGTTGGTCTTCTGCCAGGTCCCTTATCTGAGGATAGGCTGCCTCCTCAACTCTGTGATGGGGCAGGGGGCAGATAACAATCAGTAGGGAGTTAAAAACATTGTCCTTGGAGTGCTCAGCTCTCAGTGGATGTCAACCCCTCACCTCAGGCTTAGGGATCTATGTAGAAAGACTGTAAGAGTCAGAGGTGGTGGATGACTCCAAAGAAATGGTGTCTTCCAGACATGCAGGACTGATGTGCATACGAACTCACAGAGACCATGGCAGCATGTACAAGGTTACAGAGGTTCAAGCCAGACAGTGTCCCACCACTGACAGGGGGACGTGGTCCTGGGGTCCCACCTCTAACTATGAAGCTATTTGCAATGGATACCTGCTCAGAAAGGAAAAATCGGTTTTCTCCAACAGGCTCCATGTCCAGGAGTAGTTGTCCAACACAAAACAAGCTTCATGTTTTTGTTTTTTGTTTTTTGTTTTTTGCAGGTTTTTGTTTCCTTTTAGAAGTTTAAGGGAGGTAAGGAATATCTGGGAAGAGCTGGGGACAAGTGAAAGCCATAGTCAAGATATAATGTATGAAAAAAGGGAAATAGGAGGCTGGAAGTGAGCACATCATGGAGAGATAGATAATCAGGATCCCTAGTTATTGCCTTAGTGTCCCCAGTTAATCTCTGCTAGATGTAGTAATCCCCCAATTTGACACTGTAACCTTTGTTTGCTCTCTTGGTCAGGCTACACCAGCCACCTGAAGGAAGCTGTCATCTCGTGACTTGATATTTCTCTCTACCTGATACTTCTGACTGTCTGCCAGTTTCTATTTGCTCTTTAACTTTTGCTTGCTAATTGCTTGATAAACTCATTTATTCAAAATTCAAAATGTGGCAACCAGAGATCACAGAGAGCATATGGCCTTAGTTTAGTGCTGGGCACTCATTCGTCATCATGTTGTTTCCATCATTCATGTGTGTTGGAGGGGAGAGGCAGTCCCCCGCAGCTCACAGCTCACACCTGCCACTCTTATTTGCATTTTTTAAAAAGGTGCTGGCTTCAGGACACACTTAAGCATACACAGTCCATCTGTTTTAATGAAACAGTACCTTAGGAGGTTTCTAACACATGTGGCTGCAAAAAGCATCAGCTTCCCACAGTCTGAAGCACTCTGCTCCTTTCTGACTATTCCATTCTTCCCATTTTGCACTGAGCTAGGATATGGGCCACTAAACATGAAGCAGAGGACTCAGCCACCACACACCATTCTAGTGTACATGAGGTCAAGCCTGGCCAGGAGCTAGGGACTCCCCCAGGGTGTCCTGCTAGGACCTCACACTGCCTGGCCAGCAGCACCAGCCTAGAGCGCCATTCTGTCATTCTGCCCAGTGAGAGCCAGGCACGTGGAAAGAGCAGTCCTGAGAGGCCAGAGATGCTTTTCATGGGTTCCTGTAGGTCCTTAGGGTGATGTTAGCACGAGGAGGGCAGGACCCAACCTTATTTACATTGTCACTCCTCTGAACCTGGAGCAGGACCCTGGATGCCCGATTCCCATGAGTGTGGCAATACAAACTGATAAATGTCAGGAAGTGTAGAATGGGGCACTTGAGAGACAAGAGACAGAGCTGTGACTTCATAGGGCATCTAAACACTCTGAACCTCACAGTTTCAGGCACGAGTGTCTGCAACTGTGACCACAGCAGGCTTCACAGGGACAGGATCACAGAAGCCACCATCTCAAGTCAAAGGGAAAGTTCTTGACAGCATGAAATAGCATTCACCACCACTTACAAGCCGGAGCTAAGCTCAGGCCCAAGGCAAACATGTGCCAGGCTCAGACTCCGGACTTCAATCCCATTTACAGAAGTGCTGGGACCCAATGGTTTTGTTGGGATCCCTGTTCTCCTGGGAATCAAAAGAAACCATGCCATAAGAGGAATTTCTGAGGGACCAGAAAATGTCAGGCACTGGCACTTTCCCAGCTGTCTTCAAATACCCCGAGGGTGGAGCAAACACCCAATGCCAAGGACAAGGACAATCAGAGGACCTGGGAGAAATGCCATGAGCAACACAAGTGATAGTGACTAGCTCGCAAGACTCCATGTTGGGAGTCCACCTGCTTCCATGTGCCCTGGACAAAATGTCCTCAAGGAAGGAAAGCCTGGAATCTTCATCCAACCCTAATGCATAGCCATCCAATTTCTGAGAGAGTGTACCCCATCCACACAGCCTGTTGGGCCCCAAGCAAGAAAAGCCATTTGGGAATGAGAGTGAAGGTGGTTAGAGGTTGTCTTGGCTATTTTTCATGTCAACTTGGCACAAGCTAGAGTCATCTGGGAAGAGAAAGACTCAGTTGAGAAAGACCTCCATCAGATTGGCTTGTGGGCAACTCTGTGGGGCATCTTCTTGATTGATGAGTGATGATGTGGGAGGACCCAGCTCACTGTGGGCAGTGCATCCACTTGACAGGTGACCATGAGCAAGCAGTAAGCAGCACTCCTTCATAGTCTCTGCTTCAGTTCCTGCCTCCAGGTTCCTGCCTTGAATTCCTGCCTTGACTTCCCTTCATGATGGACTGTAAACTGTAAATGAAGGGGAAAAAAACTTTATTTTTTGCCATGGTGTTTATCACCGCAATAGAAATCCAACTAAGACAGATGTAGAGAAGCAGGAGAGGAAGGAAAAGCCACACACCAGAGGGAGAGAAAAAAGATGGCATCAGAGGAGGCGTTTGTGAGGCACAGAAAAATGTCATCCACAGCTCTCCTCCTCGAGAAGAAACCAAAAATGCCAAAGCCTCTCCACACCACAACTTAAGGGAAGAGAGACTCAAGACATCTAAGGGTAGCATGGCCTCTTTCCATGCTGGGGCTCATGGAGAACTCAGAGACCTTGAGACAGAAGAGGATGAGTGAGCAGGAGGAAACTGGAGAGACAAGACAAAGCCACAGAGAAAGCTGCAGAGCGTGAGCAATAAGAAGGCAACAGCATCAGAGTCAGAGTGGATGAGCTGAGGCCATTCCTGAGTGACCTGTGCTTACTCCTCAGGGCGATATGGGAGAGACATGGCATCCAATGGGCATATGCTTCAGCAGAACCTGAACAAAACCTAGACCAGAAAAGAATCCCATGATATAAACAAAGAAAAGTTTTCTGAATGGATAGGTTTGTGTGGTGATATATTATTTATGATTTATTAAACTTGCCTGGGGATTCAGAAAGCAAAGTCAGCCACAAGAAGCCAGGCCCACACCTTTAATTCCAGCAGCCAGAAACTAGGAGGTGGTGGTACACGCCTTTAATCCTAGGACTCAGGATTAAGAGATAGACAGATCTCTTTGGGTTCAAGGCCACCCAGGAATACATGAGATTGAATCAGTATACAAGATTAACACACCACACACACACACACACACACACACACACACACACACACCTTTAATCCCAGCACAAGAGGGGTATAAAAGATAGAAGCAGGGTCTTCAGTTTTCAGTATGAGACATTCATTCTTCAGCCACACTGAGGAGAGATTACAGTATGAGGCTTGGTGAGAGTTTGTGGAGACAGGATCAGCCCTTTCAGTCTCAGGTAGAGGTAAGAATCTAGTGGCCGCTTGCTTTGCTTTTCTGATATTAAGCTTAAAGCTTGAACCCCAGTATCAGTCTCTGGATCCTTTTATTCTTTCATGTTACAGGCTTGAGATTGCAGAACACGAGATGGAGAATAGAAAAGGTACTGACTTCAAATGGCAGGTGTGGCCATTTCTGGATCATGGGTTTGGGGGAGACTGCTTTCTTTTTCGGTGTTCCTAATAGCTTGAGCTCTTCCAAGGAATACATTCTGATTTTAGAAAATATAAAGGAAAGAAATGAAGACAGTGATGGGGGAATCTCAGGACCAATCTTCACCAGACAGCCTGAGAGCCACAAGGTAGTACAGATGACCAGAGAAGCCAGGAGTTTTACACCATTTTGGCATGAACCCTAGGTCATCCCACCCACTCAAGTGGAGCTCTGTACTTTGGAAATAACAAGAGATGGGATCATAGCTAGTTAAGCTGCAGGTCACAAAGAGTGTAAAGAAGACAGAGAGGTCCAGAGAGGTCTAGAAAGAACTTGAGGTAATTAAGACATCTCGTTCCCGTTACAGTAAGCTTAGCCATGTACCATACTTGGGAACACTTCTGAGGCACCATTCTTTTTTCTTCTAACTGTGTCAGGGCTCATTGGCTGCACTATACCCCACCCCTGTGTGCGTTAGAGAGAATAAAGTTGTATCAAAATGCAGTCACAGTCAAGTAGGTGTTGTATATGGCTGTGTTCATGTATCTTGATAGAGTTAACTAGTGGCTACAGAGACCAACTACTCTACAAAGCCTGAAACACATATCATGTGAAGTTTACAAGTCCCTGGCCTACAGACAGACATCAATATGTCTGCCATATAATGACAGGATCAGGTAGTTTGAACAAGATCCCTAATGACCCTATGACACTGCTACAGAGTGAGCTAAGCCTTGCCAAAACTCTATTAAAGCTCATGGATCTTTAAACCCGACACTTGGCCACATTGTTCTGTTCTCTATTGATGAGAACCTAGAAGAGATAGGGGAGTCCAACTCCCCAAACCAACAGCAAGTCCCATACTTTCATGAATCACAGAGCAAGTGTCTCCACATGTCTTGTGTCTTGGGGACCTCCTTTGCACTTCCCTATTCCCAGCCCTGCTTGCACCCCAGTGTAAGCAGGCTTATAGTGAGGGATGGTGAATGGATGGTTGAACCGACAGATTGATGAATGCATGGAAGGGTAATAAGAAAGAAGGAATGAAAGAAAATAACCTAGATAGAATAGAATGAATGACTAGATGGATGAGTGGATGGGTGGGAGTAGGGTGGATAGGTAAAGGGATAGATAGATGGATGATTAGATAACTGGACAAATGACTGGATGGACAGATAGATGGACAATTGATTGATGGATTTGTAGGTGGATGGATGGATGATATAGACGGACGAGTGACTGATAGGTAGACATATGAATGACTAGACAGCTGGATGGATGATGAACAATTGAGTGGTTAGGTAGATAGACAAGTAGATGGGTGGATAGAATATTATATATGGATGAATGACAGAATGAACAACTGGATGGATGGATAGGATAATGGAGGACATGAAAGATAGAAAACAGCTGGGACTTGCTCAGCAGTTAAGGCCATTTACTGCTTTTGTGGAAGACCTTGGTTCAGTTCCCAGAACCAATGCAGTGATCCACAATCATCTGTAACTCCAGTTCCAGGGGACCCAACACCTCTGATCTCTGGATCCAGCCTCTAAGGCACACACATGGTGTACACACATACATGAAAGCAAATGCTCATATACATAAAAATTGTTTTAAAAGAGAGTGAAGAACATTTGAAACACAGATGCAGGTAGGCATTCACTCCCAGGGTCGAGTCAGCTAGCACTGGGTCCTGCTACAATTTGGATCTTAGATGCTTCCCATGTGTGAAGGACTAGTCCAAAAACCTGTGTTCCTATTGGAAGATGGTAAAACATTTAGGAAGTAAAGACTATGCAAGGAAGCTAGGTCACTGGGAGACATGTCATGGATGGGTTAATAGAAACAGACCCCTCCCTCTCTGCTTCCAGCCAGACATTAGGTAACCAGGCCCTCTACCATATGCTCTTGCCAATATGCAAAGCCCAAAATTGTAGAGGCCCAAAGCAATAACCCAACTAACTATGGACTGATGCTAAGACCCAAAATAAACCTGCCCTTCTTATGTGGTGTTCAGTCATCTCAGGTGTTTTGTCTCAGTGATGGGATGCTGAAGCAGGCCAGCCTTACATTTGGAGCCCTGGATGTCTCTCTTGCTTCACTCCACTCCTGGCAAAAAAGAGGAGGCTTTGCCTACAAAAATAAACTGCAGAGTTCAAGGAGACGGCTCAGTGGGTAAAGTGCTTACCATGCAAATATAAGGACCCAAACTTGGATCCCCAGCACCCATGTAAAAACCTAGGTTTGGTAGCACCCATCCATAACCTCAGCACTGGGTGCAGAGACAGGTGGATGACCAATCAGTCAGTCTAGCAGAAATAACAAGCTCCAGATCAAATTCAGTGAGAGACCCTGTCTTGAAAAATAATAAGGTAGAGAGCAATAGAAGAAGACACATGATGTCAACCTTTGGCTTCCAGGTACGCACCCACAGGTAAACATGACTGGAAAACACACACACACACACACACACACACACACACACACACACACACACACACACACACACACACACAGAGAGAGAGAGAGAGAGAGACAGACAGACAGACAGACAGACAGACAGACAGACAGAGACGGAGAGACAGAGACAGACAGAGACGGAGAGACAGAGAGACACACAGAGAGACAGAGACAGAGAGAGAGACAGAGAGACAGAGACAGAGAAAGACAGAGTGAGAAACACTTTCTAAAAATGGCTAATTGCTGCTGCTCCAGCAAGGCTGAGACACATCCTGGAGAGGTGTCCTGGGGACTGGAAGCAAGTCCAGCTCCAACCTTCACCCTGTGCCCTGCATAGGTTGAAGAGAAGGTCCTGGCTGGTGACTATTGTTTATTTTAGTAGATTCTTTTCTTTTTGCTGGCATGATTCACAGTAAACAATACAAACATGACACATCTCTAATCCAGCACCATAAATAAGGGGCACAGCCAAAGTGGGGAAAGCTGCCTTTGCCCTTCTCCCATTCCCTTGCCTTCAATACTCAGGACTAGGGATGAGCCATGGTGTTTAGAGGTTGGCTAGACAGAAGCTTTGACAGAAAACTAAAGGCCCTCAGGCATTCCTCCCATCAGCTGGTCCCTGACATAACATGGGCTATGCCACCTGTCTGACAGTCCTGAGCAGGGGAGGGGCCAGCCTACTTTGCTCTCATCCCCTTGCAGGCTCTATCAAGGAGACCATGGACTCCACATTGCCAAGCTGAGTCTGAGGTCTCACCACCACTCAGATTCATAATCCCACAGGTGACCAGGGCCCAGTTGGTGAGGCAGCTCATGGTACTGGAGCCCATCTCATCAGAGTCACCAGAGAGGGTAGGCCTGCCCTGAAACCCACCTCTGAGCCATAGCCCATAGAGTGTGTAGAATCCCAGGGCTGCTAAGACAGGTTAGGGCCTTTGTCCCACTCTTGCTGATGGGGTGTCTTTTGACCAAGTGTCTGGAACCACCCAGCTTTCTAAGATACAAAAGCCCTCCCAGCCTGTGCTGTGTGCATGGTCCCAATGGTTCTTCACTGGCCATGCCCTTTCTGCTTAATCCATACTTCTTACTGCTTCAGTGGTCCCAACCTCCCTGATCAGTGTGGACAGCAGCTGGTACAGACCTCATAGAACCCTGAGAAGCTCCAGTATCCCTAGAGTGGTCAGCAGCACTGGGTCTGAGTATGGAGCCAAGGGTCTCTCTTCAGGTCAGGTTCTGGAAGTGATGAAAGAAAGGCCCACATCTGGCCCATGAATAGCCCTCCAAGGGAGAGTGTAAGCTCAAGACCAAGCTGGGGTCTCTGTGCATGGAGGGAAACTGAGGCTCAGACAAGGACATAAATCTGGTCCCAGCATCCTGACTTGAGAGTCAAGCTCAAGGTTACAGATGATGTCAGGGGGGAATCTAGATACCAGGTCTGACTCAGATGTCTCATTGTTGGTCCCCAGGCAAGTGGCCTCTCCTGGTGTGATTGCCTCCTCACATCTTGTAGCGCATGCCTTGTAGGCATCATAAAAGCCATAGGGTTGGAGTTTGTGGAGAGAGCTGTGCTCCGGGAGTATGAGGGATGGCTGGGCCATTCCCTGATGACTGACTGGCAGCCTGGAGCTGGCACTGAAATCTCCATGCCATACTTAGACAAGTCACTGTCCTCAGGAATGTTCCTGTTAGTGGCTATCTCTCTAAGAGACCCTTTCTCTCCCCTACAAGCTGTAGGAAGATGCCCCTTAAGGTTACCTGGACAGCATAATGAAGACCCACACACTGGGGAGCCTCAATTAACACAAATCTTCCCATAGGAGGCAGAAACATGAGGTAGAGGTATGAGTAGCCATGCCCTGGAGGGCTTCAGAGGACAGATCTTCCTACCTCTTGCAGCTGCCAGAGGCTGCAGGCATCCTTGGCTATGGTTGAACTGCTTTCTATGAACATTTGTATGTCTGCCCTACCTCAGCATCTTTTCTGGACACCAGGATTGTGTTCGCACACACCCCACCCCTTCCCCATCTAGAATCACACTTTTTTTTCTTTTTTGGTTTTTTGAGACAGGGTTTCTCTGTATAGCTTTGGAGCCTATCCTGGCACTCGCTCTGGAGACCAGGCTGGCCTTGAACTCACAGAGATCTGCCTGCCTCTGCCTCCCGAGTGCTGGGATTAAAGATGTGTGCCACCCACGCCCGGCCGAATCACACTTTTTTTTAAAGGACCACATGCAACACAACTGCAAAGAGCCCTTTTCCAACAGGTCACACTTTCAGGCTCAGTGCTAGAACATGGCTTTTGGAGGTCAGCAGTCAGCTTGCTGCCCCACCCACAGCCCAAAGGCAAGATCCACCCCACAACTAAGGGCAGCAGGTTCTGCAATCCTACCCATTCGTATGTTTTCCTTTCTGGTGGAGTTGGTGTCACATCCCCATGATTTGACAATGTTCTTCACACTTGCAGAAGTGCAGACCAGCTAGTGCTGACAGACTGTCCCCCAACCCATGCATGTCTCTGTATTAGTACAACAATCCAAGGCCAAGATAAACTAATTAGCATTCCGCCTGCTCTGAGAAGGGTCCTTATAGTGGGAAATTACCAATAGGAGTCAGGTAGAAATATAAGGGTATTTAATAGGGAAAAGCCTTACTTACAGAGCGACCCAGCCAGCCGGCGTGGCAGCAGTCTGTACAGCAAGTCCAAAAGAGAAACCGAAAGCGAAAACGCAGTCACCCTACGTCCCCTGACCACGCCCTCGCAAGCTTGTCCCTACAGGGCCTCTCTAGGGATGCCTTACTACACTCTGGACACCTCAGCACAGTGACCATCCCACTTCACAGGTAAGAAACTGAGGCTGAGGAGGTAGCTCACAGATGCCACCTGGTGGGGACAGGTTTCAAAACCCAGTCAGTTAGTTTCTACTCCTCTGGGAGCCAGCTGCGCCCATGGAAAAATCAGCCTCTTGCAGCAGCATAGCTGATGGCTTCACAGGACCAGTGGATATTGTCCACCAGAGGAAAACAGCACTATTTCCATGTATCTCTTAACCCTGGTGAAGCACCCACAGGAATCCCACTCATTTGGAATGGACAGTGGTGGGCAGCCTGGCCCCTAACTGCCAGACCCCAGCTGCCTTCAGAGCCCCAGACTCTGGAGGGAAGGCAGAAAGGTGGTACACTCCAAGCCAGCAGAGATGGCTCCAGATGACCTTCAGCCACTACCACCCCTTCTTCGGGACAGACTAGCCCTCTTATGCTGGGCTTTGAGGTTCAGCATCCACATCGTCCAGGGGCCAGCCATCAGGACACTGGCTTCACTCTGGAAACCGATCAGCTCAAAGACAAAATGACAAAGTGAATTCTAGTTTAATGGCTGAGCAGAGCGAATGTGCCTCACAGTATTAACCTTTTATTTTGTCAGTTTGAGGGGGAAGGTGAGGAAATGCAAACAGTGTTGGCACAGTCCCAGGTGCGGGAGCCTGCATACCAGGGTGACAGCAGCAGAGCCAGGGAAAGCTTGACAACAGCTTGTGCCTTTGCTATCTTGTCTGGGGTTTGCCACCTCTCACTGAGCAGATGGAAAAACTAAGGCGCAGGTGGACATGGCCAGTCACAGTTGCAGGGCCAGGATCCAAAAACGAAGTCAGAGCTGGAAAAGGCAAAGGGCTGGAAGGCATTACACACCTCTACTACATTATGCAAATTAATGAAGATCCCTCCCCACGAGGGCCCCATGTAAAAAATAGCACATGCATGTGTGAGAAAAGATGCAATTATAAGAGGAGGCAGTGCTATGCAAATGACCTGTAAAGGGAGTTCAGGAAGGTTGAGTTGGGGGAAGAACAGAGAAGGAGAGCATGAAAGAGATACCTTAAAAGAGGGAGCCATTATGGGCTCAACGAGAAACCTGGCACTAGGGAGATCTCCAGGAATCCACAAGGATAACCCCAACTAAGAATCTAAGCATTAATGGAGAGGATACCTTAAATGCCCTTCCCCAATAATGAGATTGATGACTACCTTAAATGCCATCCTAGAGCCTTCATCTAGTAGCTGATGGAAGCAGAAGCAGGGATCCACAGATAAGCACTGAGCAGAACTCCTGGAATCCAGATGTAGAGAGGGAGGAGTGATGAGCAAAGAGTCATGGCCATGCTGGGGAAACCCACAGAAACAACTGACCTGAGCAAGTGGGAGCTCATGGATCCTAGTCTGACAACTGGGGGACCAGCATAGGACTGAACCAGGCCCCCTGAACATGGGTGTCAGTTGCTGGGCCTGGACAGTCTATGGTCTCTGGCAGTGGAACCAGTAATTATCCCTAGTGCATGAATGGGCTTTAGGAGCCCATTCCCCATGGAGCGTTACTCTCTCAGCCTAGATACATGGGGGAGAGTCTAGGTCCTGCCCCAAATGATGTGACAAACTTTGGTGATCCCTCATGGGAGGCCTCATCCTCTGCCCTGATTTTGGGGGTGGGGGGTGGGGGGATGGTGGGGAAAATGGGAGGACAGGAGAGAAAGGGAACTGGAATTGGTATGTAAAATAAGATTGTTTTTAATTTAAATAAAAATTAAAACAAAATAAATCCATTCTCAGAAGAGCCTTTCTTTTCCTTCTCTTCTTCAGATCTGTCTCCAGTCTAATTCTTTGTTCCAGACATAAGGACCCAGAAATCTCAGTAGATGTGCTTGGATGTGCTTACACCTGTAACAATGGCACCATCTTAACATCCTCTCAACATTCAGGGCCAGACTGGTGACAGGGGCCTGCCTGCCCCAGCTGCCAGCTCTACCATCCTCGACAAAAGCAAAAAAAAAAAAAAAAAAAAAAAGGAATTCAGAGGTCAGAGGTGGTGTGGAAACATTGGTCACTGTAAATCAGCTTTCTGTAATGCTACAAAACACCTGAGACAATCAACTTAGGAGGAAAGGGGGTTTGTCTGGACTCATGGTCTGTTAGCTGAGTGCTCTGGGCCTGTGAAAGTACAGTTTGCTGTGGAGGGAGCATATGGCTGAGGAGGCCACTCACACCCATTGGCCAGGAAGCAGAGAAAAGAAAGGGAGGGGCCCAGAAATCCCTTCAAGGCCAGTGACCTGATTCCCTCCCACTAGATTCCACTACCTCCCAATAGTGTCAGGAGCTGGAGGCCCTGCCTTTAGCAAATGGCCTCTGGGGACATTATCCAAAGCACACTGCTCCCCTCTGTTACAGTGGTACCAACATAGCTCTGACCACATGTGTCCAGCATGGAACTGGGAAGTTAAGGTAGAAGGAAGCTCCTCTGTCCCTCCATCTTGGCTTCAGGTCCATCTACAGTTTGATGAATATGCCAATGTGAGGCCTCATAAACCCTAACTTTTGGGAGAGAGTGATTTGAGAAAGGGAGTCTATAAATCACCCAGACTAGCCTTGAACTCACAACCCCACTACCTCAATCTTCCCCGGTGCTGGCACACATCATCATACTTGGCCAACTCCAAGCTTTGTAAGGCCATATGCGACTGGCAGATTGACAGCCTTGCTAACATCAGCCACCGTGGGTCCAGGACTCAGGATGGAGAGTGGAGGTCTCCACATCTGCATGGGTTCCCAAGCAGAGGGTACAAGGCATGGGAAGCAGAGATTTCTGGAGCATGTCAGAGAAACCACCTCAGGAGAAATGGAAAACTCAGCTTCAAAGCTACAGCCTCACATGGGACCATCCTCACAGACACTAAGCAGTGGCTCTCCAAGGGGCTATGAGCAAACACACTCAACAAACAGGATCTGACTTACAAAGAAACAAAACCCCAGCCACACTGTACAGGCCACATGGGTGGACAACAAGCACATCATGTTAGGTGAAGCCATCCAATCATGAAAGACAGATCCTGTAGGATCCCACTGATAGGAGGTCTCCAGAGTTGCTGAACTCACAGAGTCATGGTATGGGCATTTCTGAGAGAGAAACCCATTTCATTGTCTTTACAATGGTCATATATGGACTGATGGTGGTTGAAGCTGTTCCCATCAGTTATTGAGGAGCATAAGTGAGATTGTGGGAGGATCCTGAAGGGCGTTCGACAAATCAGGGCAGGTAAAGTAAGCCTCTAGCTCTCTGGGATGCCAGAAGGTATCCCACTGTAAACAATGTTAACAGTCTTGTTTGACAATCCCAGAAATGTCTAGAAAAGAAATGAGTCCTGCTCAGGGTCACATTCATTCAGACCTTAAGTCTGCTTCCTTGCTGTTTTAACATAAAATATCTATATAAGGAAAGAATGTTATGTCTTTGCCCACAGCCTTCACAGCTGTGCTGGAATTCTTGACTCTCAGATGAGGCTTCAGCCAGTCTCTGGGATGAAAGGCTCTTTTCCCTTCCCATTTCCCCATAATCTTCCCTGTCTTTCTATCCTGCCTGGAAACCGTGTGCTTCAGGAACTGGAGAGATGGCTCAGGGGTTAAGAGCATGTGCTGCTCTTGCAAGAGGACCTGAATTAGTTTCCCAGCACCCATGCCAGGCAGCTCACAACCACCAGTAACTCCAACTCCAGAGTATCCAACACCTTCTTCTGGACTCCCTAGGCACCTGTAAACACACACACACACACACACACACACACACACAGAGAGAGAGAGAGAGAGAGAGAGAGAGAGAGAGAGAGAGAGGGTCACATACACCTACTCCTAACCAAAAATTAAAAATTCTACTTTTTTAAGAACATATGAGGCCATGGTACCTGTGCATGCCTTTAATCCTAGCCTTTGGGAGGCAGAGGTAGGTAGATCTCTGAGTTTGAGGCTAATCTGGTCTATAGAGCAAGTTCCAGGGCAGCCAAAATGTGTTGGTTTGAATAAGAATGGTCCCCATAGGCTCATATATTTGAATGCTTCAGCATCAAGAAGTAACACTACTTGAGAGGGATTAGGAGGAGGATATGTGGCCTTGTTGGAGGAAGTATGTGACTGGTAGGCAATGGTGTAATTAAATTAAAATCTCAGTGTCAAGTATTGGATACCTCCTTACAATAAGGATACCTCCTTATTGGTCCCAAATGTGCCACAAAACAATGCAGGCTCTTGCCATTGCTCATGGTTACCCACCATAGCTTGATGTTAAGATCCTATTGCTAAAGACATACTTTGGTAGCAGGGCATAGGGAAGTCAGGCCAGAGCTGACCTAAAATACTCCCTCCCTACAGTCTAGCTTTCATACTGCTGGAAGCTTTCTGTGCAGGGTATTGGGTGAGAAAAGTTATCAGTGGTCTTACCCAGCAATCATCTTCTGATTTACCTGAAGCCTGTTCCACAGGAGGGAATTCATACCTGGCACTGTAAGCCATGTGAAAGCTCACGGCTGCGAAGGTCATTGGCCCTAGGGGATAATCTATTACTGTTGTTTTACTACATGGGCATGTTGTCAAACTACCTTCTAAATGTTTGTTCTTATAGCCATAGATTGCTGCTGCTCTCAACCTTGGCCAGAGAAGCCTTTATCTGCAGTAGACAGCAGTTAATGCAGAAGTTGATAACTGGTCAAGGTGCTGAGAATAAATGACTGAGCCCTAGATGGAGCATTTAGCAACTCTGCCCCAAAAGCTTGGTGAATAATATATCAGTGAGGAGCAGAAAGAATTAAGGTCCAGAGGATGGGAAGAGTGCTGTGAAATGCTGATGCTGGGACATGCATAGCCACTGCACACAAGAACTCCTTACAGCTATGATAACCTCCATGACATCAAATCAACAAGATCAGTCATCGTTCCAACCAGCAACAGGAATTAGATTCAATAGGCTACCAAGAATGGGTGGAGGACATGATGATGGGAGAGGATGTTTCAGGGGGTATCAAGGGGTGTAAGGGTGGGGTTGGAGTGGATATAATCAATGTATACATGTATGGAACTGTCAAAGAATAAATGAAAGAAGAAGAGGAGGGAGGAAAAAAAAGAGGAAGAAGAAGGAGAAGGAGGAGGAGGAGGAGAAGAAGAAGAAGCAGAAGAAGAAGAAGAAGAAGAAGAAGAAGAAGAAGAAGAAGAAGAAGAAGAAGAAGAAGAAGAAGAAGAAGAAGAAGAAGAAGAAGAAGAAGAAGAAGAAGCCTAGAGGTCTCTTCCAGGGGGCACCCAGGTTCAGTTTGCAGCACATAACTTCCTGCTTACAACCATCTGTAACTCTAGGTCCAGGGTATTCAAAGCCCTCTTTTGGCTTCTGCAGATGCTGCCTGCATAGATATGGTGCACATACATATATTCAGACAACATTCATACACATAAAATAAAAATAAATAAATCCTTAAAAAGAAGAGGAAGAGCTGGAGTAACAGAGGAAAATACCTGGTCAACCTCTGGTCACACATGTGTGGGCACACACACACACATACACACACACACACACACACACACACACACACACACACACACACACACACACACGGGGGGGGGGTGAATACTATAAACACTGCCATCATAGCCCATATTGGCCTCAAACAACTCACATTTACTGTTTCCCCCAATAGCTTCCAGAGCCCGGGCATGATGCTCACACATGATGAGACCCTTTAACCAGACAGTTCTCAGAGCAATATTCTTTCTGGTTGTTCAGCTGGCCTTGTGCCTCAGAGAGCATCCATCTCCATGCTTGCTAGTCCTCACTGCTGCACCTGTGCCAAACTCTCCCAGTCACTAAACCATTGGCAAGCTAGGGCCCACTCAGGAGCAATTACTGAACAAAATGTTTTCTTTTATTCCTTAAAAAAAAACATTATGCAGAGACATATAATGGCCATTTTTATTGCCAAGACACTTGAGCAATGGCTTTCTGCAAGCTGAGGATGACAGCTGATATTTAGTGACATGAGTCACGGGGTTGTTTTTGCATCCCAAAACCAATCGTCCTCCCAGGGACAGAGAATCCGTCAAAAACAGCATCTGACAGACAGTGTTTGTCAAAGTCTGCCTCATGTCATCTCATTATATTCTGCATCATGTCCCAAAATTGCCATATGCAAAAGATCTCAGTGGCATAGGATTAGGTATAAATACATAAAATGAGTAAAAGGCTTCCTGCCTTGTCAGCTTTTGTTGCTGTGATAGGAATATCTGAGATCAGTGACTTAGGGTAATTGCTTATGTTGGCTCACAGTTTCAGAGGCATCAGCCTGTGACTCATGGACCCACACTGTGGGTCTAAGGTTAGCAGGACAATGTTGCCAGTCATGGTGGCTAGGGAACAGAGGGAAAGACAGGCACACCTTATGCGACCCATTTCCTAACTAGGCCCCACCTGCCAATAATACCACTGTTTTATGACACCATCAAGAATTAATCCATCGACTGGCCACAGATCCCAGAATCCATTCACTTCCCCAAATGCCCTGAGCCCTAGGGAACAACTCAGATTCAAGCTGTCACAAAGGCTGTGCTGATGCTACCCAAATCTGCAGCGATTCTTCCACAGTGGAGATTGTGTGTCGTGTGTCATTTCCCTTCCTTCCTATCATCCTTCCTCTTTCTCTCACTCTCCTAGTCCCCCTCATCCCCCTATAGTTTTCATCCACATGTCTTTGTCTACTCTGGTATAATTAAAATAGCACAGTCTGGCTGGGGCTGATCAACCTCAGACACTGATTTCTCAGGGTCTGGTGTCTGGCATTAAGGCATCGGCAGATCTAGCCTCTGGTGAAGACCTTGTTGCTCCCAGCCCTCTTCCCACTGTATCCTCACTGGGTGAAGGAGTGGGCAGCTCTGGAGCTCCCTTATGAAGACACAGCTCCCATCCTGATGTTTCTACCTCATGGCCTTATTGCTCCCAAAGTTCTCCCTGGGGTGAGGATCTCACCACATGAGTCTAGGTACACTGGCTCTCAGCAGCGGTGTGTGTGTGTGTGTGTGTGTGTGTGTGTGTGTGTGTGTGTGTGTGTGTGTGTGTGTGTGATGAGAGGACTGTACCATTCAATCTGAGCTGGCCATGGTGGAGCACACCAGTAGGCAGATTACTGAATAGGATGAGTTTGGGGCCAGTCTGAGCTACATCTTGGCCTGGACACCTGTAATCAGCACTCAGCATTCAGAGGCTGAGGAATTGTTGTACTGTTTAGTTTTATGTCAGCTTGACACAGGCTAGTCACCTGGGAGAAGGAACCTCAATTGAGAAAACACCTCCATAAGATGGGGTTGTAGAAAAACCTGTTGGACATTTTCAGAATTAGTGATTGATGCAGGAAGGACCAGCCCATTGTGGGGTAATACCAACCCTGAGCTGCTGGTCCTGGATTCTGTAAGAAAGCAGCTGAGCAAGCCATGGGCAGCAAGCAGCACTCTTCCATGACCTCTGCATCAGTCCTGCCTTGAGGTTCCTGTCTGGCCCAAGTTCCTTCCACGACTTCTTTTGATGATGAACGGTGATATGGAAATACAAGTGAAATAAACCGTTTTCTCCCTAAGTTGCTTTTGGTTATGGTGTTTCATCATAGCCATAATAACACTAAGACAGGAATTACTATTGCAGTCAACCTGGTCCGCATAGTGTGTTCCAGACCAGCCAAGGAAACATGGGGAGACCCTGAAAGAGAAAAAGGAAAGCATGGCATGGTGGTGCACACCTTTAATTCCAGCACTGGTGAGACAGAGGCAGGTGGGTCTCAGAGATTTGAGGCCAGACTGGTCTATGATTTGAGTTTCAAGCCAGCCAGAGTTACATGGTGAGACCCTGGGGTGTAGCTCCCAGATGTGCTGGATCATAACTCCAGCCAGTCCTGCCCTCCAGAGACTTAGGACCACTGCCCATGGGAGGATAACTATCCCTGCCAGCCTCATCAATAGCTTTCCTGCAGAAAGGAACGGAGAAACGGTGGACATTGGCTTCAAGGTACCCCGCCCACTTCTGTGCACTGACTCCTTTTAAGTTCTGCTGGAAACAGCCTGGGCCTGACTCCAGGAGGCAGGGCACTGTCTAGGCTCTCCCACATCCCTGTTCCACTCCTCTCATTCTCTTGTTCTGAGTAAACTGTGATTTTGTGAGAATGGTATTAAGAACACAAAGATGCTGGGAGAGAAGTAAAATAGAGGCCAGAGTCAGTCTGTGGTGTGGTGTACTTAACACAAATACCAGGTGACAGGAGGCAAAAGGCATGGTGGACCCCAGCAGAGCTCCTGCCAGGCTTGGTAACAGTAACAGGAAAGCAGTGTATAGGTCTTGCAGAAAGGCAACTATGAATGTGGCCTTGGAGCCAATGAATTGGTCAAGCCTTCTGCACCCCAGGCCTTTCTGGGAGACAGGACAGAAAGTGTGTAAATAGTCCCTTCTTCTCTCAGAGACCCCCCTAGTCTCCTGGTTGGCAGCTCTGAACCCCATGTTCTGAGCCCCATGTCCCTTGCTTGTACAACACTCTGGATAAGTTCCCTGCTCCCCAGGCCCATCCTGGACTCCAAGAACATGGAACAGGTCACTGTGCCTACCCACTGTAACCCACCATCATAGCCACTGCCTTGGCCCAGGAACCCAAAGAGAAAGAGTTTGTTTTCCCCTAGAACAAGCTCTGTGCTTACATGGTAGTCATCAGACAAGGTCCCTTTGGAGAAAAGAAGTCACCTGTCATGCCTGGAGTCTAGATGTCCATGGACCTGATAAACTTCATCTCCAGTGTCTGGGCCCGCCCCACAAGCCCATCTCCAGATGGCAGTAGCTCCTAGGAGCAATGAGGCTTTCAGCATCTGGCCCCCTCTGAATGGTCTGTCTGCATCTAGCTTTGGGTTCAACAAAGGCCTTTAGTTCCAGTCTTTTCAGCGCACATTGAATCCACAGCAGAGTTAAAAGTTCCAGTGCAAATCGGACCCAAATGATTACAGCAAGGAAAGGACAGGGTTTCAAAAATAGCAGTGGGTGCGAAGACTGACAGATGCTGCACATTTGACAGGGTGAATCATTCAGTGGCAGCTTGGTCCCCTAGGATGAGTGTGAGTCACACCCATGAGGGGCTGCCTGTGCCGAGTCCCAGGGAACAAGGTGGACACAGGTTAGCTTCAGAGTGAATGAAGGCCTTGGGAACTGGAGTTGATGCCCTGGACAAAGCTGAAGTATGAATTCTGTCAGAGCTTAGGAGCCAGGCAGAGCCAAGGTGGCATCAAGGGGACCAGGTTTGTACACCATGGAAGTGAGGCTATCTGTGGAAGGATAGAGATCATCAGAGCATGGCAGGAATACAGAGCTGTCTCAGTGACTGTGGTAATACAGATACTCACTTATTCAGGGACACTAGCTTCACTGGCTCAGCAGGGAAGGTCACAGCCTCAGAGAACACAGGGTCTGAGTCCCAGGAGCCCCTGGGCCCCATCAAACTGCTGACTAGTTCCTGAGATCTGGGATGACAGACAGCAGCAGACAGGAACATCTTGTGGGAAGGCAGTGGGGACAGGCACAGGCAGGTGTTGGCCAGATCCCAGGGGCTCAGAAACTCCAGCCTATCACATCCCACATACAGCTGGACAGCAATCAGCCCCAGCTGGGCCAGTCCCAGGGTCTTGTTTATGAGATCTATGGACAGAGGCTTCAAATAATAATTCAGCCCCTTGCTGGTCAGGGAGTCCAGATTGACATGGAGGTGGCAGCCATGTCCCTTCTGAGGTTTAACAGAACTTTCCTGCCTGTCCATCTCTGGACTCCTGCTGGACCTTGTCTGAAGGCAGGTCACTTCAGAGCCTTTGACCATGACCTCACATGGCCTCCTCGACCTTCTTGCTTGTTTGTCATGGGATGGATGTAGGGCCCACCCAAGTGATCCAGGATCTCGAGACCTTTACAGGTCAGTCACATCTGCAAAGACCTTTCTTCCCCAGTGAGGTAGTGAGGCCCTGAGACCTCATTTGGACATGTCTTTGGGGTCTACAGTTCAGCCCCTTCTGAAGTCCTGGCCTTCTCAACCAGCTGAATTCCCCTAACTCCACAGATAGGTCATACTCAAGTACCATAGAGTCTGTTTTGAGCCACTACCCAGCACTTCTTTGGGCCCAAGAAAAGGGTTTGTCCATAAATGACCTTCCATGTTGGTGAGAGTCCCATGCCTCCTGAAAAAATGAGCCTTTTGCCTGCCAAGGTTTGTAGGGCTTCATGTTGCCATGACAAATGTCCAAAGAAGTGTTCAGGATTGGGCTCCTTACCAGCTAGGTGATGTTAAGGTAGTGTCTGGCCCCTCTGAGCCAGTCTGCCCCTCCATTAAGTGGTCATGTTGCCATGCAATCCCCTATGGTGGCCAAGAAGTTGAATAGTCAAAGGCATAAAATGTCTGAAGAGCAAGTGGGAAGAGACTACCACCCAGGGTAAACAGGGTCTGGGGACACCTGAGCAGATAGGCACAGCCATGGCAAGGAAGAGAGCTGTTGTTTCCTGTGAGTCAGGGAGGGGCCAAAGTGTTGGGCAGGGGTAACAGAGAAGGACGGACAGCCTCAGGAGTTAGCTCCAGTGTGCAAATGTGCATATACACACACATGCACACATAGAGTCATACACACAGAGTGAAAACACACACATACACAAATGCATGCATACACAAACATACATGCATGCATAGTACCCACAGAGATAAAGCACACAGAGAAAACACAGACTCATTAATACACACACAGTACATGCACAGAGAGGATTCACACACATACACACAGTACCTACACAGAGAGGAAACACATACACACACATGCATGCACACACACACAGAGACACACATGCATACATAGCACACACACAATTCATTCTCTCTCTCTCTCTCTCTCTCTCTCTCTCTCTCTCTCTCTTTCTCTCTCTCTCTGTGTGTGTGTGTGTGTGTGTAAAAACTCGGATCTTCTCAGGATGGCTGGTTCTCGAAACTGAGGAAAGGAAGTAGGACTGGCTTTGAGAGTCCAGTTAAGACTTGGGTGGGGTGTGTCCCAAAAGGAGTTGATGCCTGGTTCTGACAGAGACTCCTAACTCGAGGCACACATCTTGAGAGGAAGCAGAGGAGTGTGTTGAAGGCTCATCCTCAGCCACTGCAGAAAGATGTCAAACATCAGAGCAAAAGTCTCCTCCCCCCAGAGCTGATGGGATAATTGTACGGTCTAGAAACGTGCAGCTATGAAAAGTGTGGGAAGGAGGGCAGGTCAGCTGCTCCTCTCATCATTGTGACACCTGACACAAACAGCTGTGAGGAAGACGGGTTTTATTTTTGGCTCTCAGTGTGAGAAGGTCTCACACCAGCACGATGCATGACATGAAGGCAGGAGTGTGAGCTTACACGATGGCAGTCAGGAAACTGATCAGTGGAACCTGGATGGGGCCAGAACCACAACTGTAGCACGTGGGTCCTCCAGCGAGGCCCTGTGCTCACTGTTTCCCACAGCCTCCCCAAACAACACTGCCAGCTGGCAACCAATGTCTGCATATGGGGCTTGCAGGGGCATTCTACATTCAAACTATACAAAGGGATGTGGCTGTTCTGGGGATACTGTGGGTCAGGCATGAGATGCCGAGGAGCCGGCCTGCTGGCATCTTGACCTTTATTTTGAGTCATGAGTTGCTCTTGGGTAAAGCCAGAATGGTCTGTAACAGAAACACTGGCCATCCATGCCACCAGGGTTTCCTAGGACCACAAGGGGACTAGACCTTCACCCTCCCATAACTTCTGACTGCCTCCTGTAGAAGGTGAGGCCACAAGAGGACCACAACCACAGCTTAGTCAGGTGACCCCCCCTGCCTGGACCTGTTTTCTCATCAGCTCCTCTCTTATCTGCACCTCTTCTCATAGGCTGCCCTAGAGCCACTAAAACCAACTCCACAGGTCACTGTTGACCTGTGGTCCCAGCTGCCAGGGAGGATGACGCTCAGCAAAGCCATTTCAAGTATATGTGACACAATCTGGCCTGAAGGCCGTCTGGATCTGACACTATCCTATGCTGAGATTCTCAACCCCACCTCACCATCTTTGTCAGTTCCAGGCTGGTGCCATCTTCCAGCCCCTCAGCTTCTCAGGCCCTCAACTTCTTCACTACCCCCTCAGCTTCTCCCCAACTCCACAGCTTCTCCCTGGCCCCACAGCTTCTCACTATGCCCTCAGATTTTCCTCAGCTTCTCCACTGGGGCTGAAGAGGAGGGGGTGGTCCCCTCCCAAAGACTCCACTTTTACCCCTCAGCTTCCTAAACCAAAACCCCCCTGGCATCAGGCCCTACCTAAGCAGCCCCCCGGTTCCCTTCTCCCACCCCATGCATCAGTCAAGACCCTCGGGAGTCATTCTGACCACTTCCCTCTCTTTCTCAGCCTCCAACCCCTGAAATGTGTAAGTGGATCCATGCTCCCCGAAGTCTTCCCTGCCGCATCTGGTCCTCCTCCCAGGGCTCCACCTTAGAAACACCAACTATGACTCAGAGCCTCAGTGGGCTCACCATGGCCTCCTAATCCCACTGGGAACTGGGTCTGCACCCAACACCTCCTGCCATGAAGCCCTACTGACAGCACACTTCCCATTCTGTGCTCTACTGTTATATCCAGAACAACTCCCTGGGTTCCCCCACACACACTCTTGACCACTGGCCTTCCCCATATCTCCTAGGCCAACATGTCCTCTGCAAACTCCACAGCCACTGTCACAAGGAATATCCCCACAATGGCTTTAAACAGATATGATGGGAATCTTGCCTCACTACATGCTAATGGTAGTAGTGGTCTTAACTGTGGTCTTCTCACCTCTAAACTCAAGAAAAGAAAAACAAAAGACAGGCTGGCTCTGAAGACTCAGGAAGGTTCCATGAGCCTCACCAAAGGCAGAGGTTGGGACAATGTGGAGCTCATTGGAGGGAGTTCCCTAACCTTACAATCCAGTCATGCATGATTCAAGACTTCACAGGGCAGCTGTCACTTCTGCAAGAGCCTTGGCTCCCTGTCATCTTGTAAACACCTTGAGACACTATGCCTTCCCGGGACACCACTCTCAGGGTTTTATGCAGCTGATGCATGGCAGAATCCCAGGAAACCTATGAGGAGCCACATTGGAACTGCTTCTTTCTCTTTGGTTTTCTAGAAAACAGTGCGTGGACTTGATTGCTCTTCATTTGTGGAATCCCCCTGACCTGGCAGCGGCTCTGTGACCAATTTCCATCACACAACCATGGCTTCTCAGAGGCTCTGCTTCTTCATGGAGCTCTGGGAGTGTCTTTTGAGAACTGTGTCCTTGTCCTCCAAGTTGAATTTATCACCCAAACTTGTCCCGTCTTTCCTCATTAAGACACCAGTGTTTGTGGGTTTCCACAGCGGCCCCTTGTCCCTGATTCTGGCTCTTAGCCTCTCCCTCATTCCTCTTCTGATATGGATTTTGTTACACTTCCACAGAGCCATCTGATGATTTTGATGGCTTCCTCTGTTGTTTCTGTTTTCTTTTCTTTACTGTCTATTCTTGCTTCATGATTCTAGTTCTTCTGACCACACTGGACAGAACCTGTTCATCTGCCTTCCTGCTCACCAAGGTTCATGGGACCCATCTCCCTTTCTTTTTTTCCAATTTAGTTATTTATTTTAATTACATTATTTTATTCATTCATGTGTAAGAGGGGAAAGGAGAGAGAGAGCAAGCATCTGGAAGACGTGGAAGTTAGAGGACAACTTTCATGAATTCATTCTCTGCTATCACTGTGTGTGTCCTGGGAATCTAACTCAGGTCACTGGGCTTGGTGGCAATTGCTTTTACCCATTGAGCCATCTGCTGACCCTTGGTTTATCTTTTATTCATGTGTAGTGTGTACATGCATGTGTGCAAGAGAGAGCGAGAGATGATGATGTTGATGTATGCAGGTACCTTCAGAAGCCAGAAGGACTCATGTCTCCCAGAATGGGAGTTATAGGCAGTCATGAATTACCAGACTGGAGCACTGAGAACAAAATTCAGGTCTTCTGGAAGAGTAGCAAGTGCTCTTGTCCACTGAGCCATCACTCCAGCCCCCGGCTCCTTTTCTGATACAAAAGTTTTAATGCCACGGAATCCCCTGAGAATGGTGCTCAAGTTCCAGTCTTCAAATTTCTAGCTGTTACTCAGTTCAAAACCCATTCTAACTTTTCTCTCACACTCTCCCTGACTCCAGTATGGAAATGTGTTTGTTGTTTAACAAATATTTATTGATTTCCCAATACCCTGTGGTGGTAAAGCCAATTTCTCATTTAATCCTACTGAGGACACCTGAAATGACTTGAAACATTATGAATCCCTTAGTCTTGTTTTGTGACTGAGGACCTGGCCTGTTGTGGACAGGACTCTGCATAACTGCTGAGCAGAGTGCCTTCAAAGTCACCAGAACAGTCCTTGCTGATCTCCTGTCACTTGTACCCATGTTGGGAGGCAAGCATTAAAACCTCTGATTATGACTGCATTTCTTTGTCTTTCGAGCGTCTCTTGTTCCCCTGCTGCTGAAGGCTCTGGTTAAGCGAAGGCACACTGGGTCAGGACAGCTCCACTCTTAGGTAAACTGGCCTGGGTGTTATTGTGAGGTGACCCCTGTCCCTGCTGATGTTCTGTCGTCTGAGACCTTTGCTGCCCAGCCTTGAGTCACCAGTCAGCAGTCATTGGCTCACAGCTGTCCTCTGTTCCTCAGAAGCAGCTCTGGTGACTGTCGCCTCCGTTTTGACAGCTTCTCACTGCTTAGTCACACTTAACAGTGACTACTGGTTGCTTCCAGCCATGATCTTGCCAACTCTAGCCTCCATCCCTGTCTTCTTTGGGGTGAGACGAGCTTTGGTTAGGTTCTGTCCTACCTCTTCTGCTGGTCTATAAGCAAGCTCATCTTGATTGATGGTGTAAGCAGCCTCTCTGGGCAGTGACCTGGTTCTTACTAGCCCTTGCCCTCATGGAGGGTCTCCATGCTAAATGACAGTTGTGTCCTGAACACCACAGGATCATATGGCCTCCTAGAATTGCAGTTTTGTGTGATAATATATTATTGTTTATGATCTAATAAAGCTTGCCTGGAGATCAGAATGAAAAGCTAGCCACAGCCATAGAAGCCAGATGGTGGTGGTGAATGCCTTTAATCCCAGGACTCAGGAGAAGACGCAGATGGATCTCTGTGAGTTCAAGACCACCCAGGGCTACATGAGAGTGAATCAGAGATCCCTGCACTAGAAAGGAATATAAGACAGCTTAATGTCTCATGCTGGATTCACTTGGCAATTAGTCTCCAGCCATGATGAGGAGAGGATTGTCCCAGCCCTGGTAGAGGTATAAAAGCTCTCAGCTGACTTAGCTGCTTTGCTTTTCTGATCTGATCTTCAGCTTGAACCCCAATATCTTTATCTTGGTTTTTACTAGTCATATTACAGTTTTGTTAGTTATTCCCTATTTCACCATCTTGGCTGGAAGTGGAAATCCTCTTAAATCCTCTCTCTCTCTCTCTCTCTCTCTCTCTCTCTCTCTCTCTCTCTCTCTCTCGTCTTTATTGTTGGGTTTGGGGGGTTTTGGGGTTTTTTGGAGACAGGGTTTCTCTGTGGCTTTGGAGACCGTCCTGGAACTAGCTTTTGTAGACCAGGCTGGTCTTGAACTCACAGAGATCTGCCTGCCTCTGCCTCCCAAGTGCTGGGATTAAAGGTGTGCACCACCACTGCCAGGCTCTTAAAATTGAACTTGAGTGAGCTGCTTGCCACCAGCATTCTTTAAGAAACACACCACACACACACACACACACACACACACACACACACACACACACACACACACACACCCTTTAGCCACCACCTTCTTCCAGTCTCCCTTTAGACCTCAGCTGCTTGTGGGCACCTCCATGCTGCACACAAGTGTGATGTTTTCTTACTCCACAAACAGCTCACCCTCTGCTCCCATACCACACCAGACCTGGACTTCACCAAGAGTGTAACCATGCCCACCATCTGATGCAGGGCACAGTAAATGCTGAGACTCTGTGGACTTGTTTTGCCAAGTTAGCTGACCTGTGTGATCTGGGGTCTTTCCTGGTAGAAAAAACAAACCCTGTGGGAAGCAACACACCCTGGGTTAAGTAGGCTCCTATGTGAGTCCCAGGTTCACAAGGTCCCAGCTATGGGAGCAGGAGGACACAACATGAGAGCTGACACAGGGGTCAGTGTGCAGGGGCCAGCATGCAGGTGTGCAGGATAAACCACATGAGCCCCAGTCAAGTGGCCTGAGAAGCTTCTTCATCTGTATGCCATCACTAGGGGTCACCTCCCTGGGTTCCTCTGCAGACCCAATAAGCTAGTGTGTGTTGGGGTCCCTTCCCTGCTCTCCTTGGTTTCAGCTTACCCAGCTCCTCCCGAGGCCTGCTCTGGACCTGATGAACAGGCATATGGCACAAGCATTCGAGCAGTAAGTGACTGGACATGAGAAGTGACAGATTATGGAGGACTTTGGCAAGGAGTAAGGAAGCACTGTGGGAAGAATGATGGGGAGGGCCAGTCTGAGTGACTGTGTAGCCTGCTTCACAAGGGCTTGGGCACAGACTCTATGGGAGTAGCTATGGTCACACTTGCCTGTCATAAAAACTGCTTTGTGGCTTCCATTGATGAAGATGGGATGGGGGAGGGGGTTATTTGGGGTGATGGCTGGGAGGAGGGAACTTGTCCCAGAGGAACTGCAGACAGGGATGGGCACTGATTTGGTTGCAGGCAGAGACTTCTTTCATGACAGCTGTGATACTGTGAAACACACACACACACACAAACATATATACATACATACATACATACATACATACATACATACATACATATATATATATATATATATATATATATATATATAGTAAGTATACGTATATATCCTCTTCCTTGCCTTTGGCACGACACCTCTAAAATCTTTACAATTTCCAGAGATGCAAGAGTATCTTGAGTATCAGTGAGGTAACTGGTGGCTGGACTATATCTTCAGGATGTTGTTGGTCATGAGAAAGACCAAGAAAGGATCAGAGGCCTGGGCATTGAATCCTTCTTCCTCTTAGAGGCTGAGCAAATCAGTGTCAGGGGCAGGATGGGTGGATCTCCCGGTCTCTGATGTAATCACTGGGGCTTATGAAATGAAATTACAGGAAAACCCAAAGCAGTCTCCTGTGAATTTCAGGCTGTCTGAATAGCTTGGAGGTATCTGGGATGGGACCTTACTTTCTCTCTTATCTCCTTTGCAAGATCATTAGTGGCCAGGGGATAAAGATAGGTAAAATGTTTCCCTAGGGTTTGAGACCTGCTCTAGAAAATTAATCCTGGACAGGGAACCCTATTTGTCAATTATTTATGATACAGAAGGGACTGACCCTCACCCTGTAATCCTTGGCACCACCTCCAGTGGGTAGTGTTGGGACTGTAGCAGATGTGGGGCACTGCTGGGGGGTTGCTGGATACAGTGGTTTGGTGGCCAGGCAAAAAAAGGAGCAATAGCTTGGTTTTTTTTTCCTTGTCATTTGCAAGGGTTTGTGGTTCACCATTCCAGGGAAGAGGCCAGTCCATTGGTCTCCGCACCTCAGGTAGCTCCCTGGCCTCCTCCTCCACTGTGGGGTTCAGATCCTGGGAGCTGAGTTTGTTTTGTTTGTGCCTGAGTTGAACATGCCTTTTAGATTTATGGAGACAGGTTTACAGACTACAATTTCACAGCTTGTTCCTAGAAATGATTTTATTTTGTTACATAACACATAGTTGGCATCTTTAGACACAGGGAGCAGCCTGCACTCACTCTAGGCCTGCGAGCTGTGCCTCTACCTCCTAGATCTCCTCTGTCTGGACCCCATCTCCAGCTTCTAAGGTGGCTCCAGGCAGAGAGCCTGGTAGGCCCAGGCGTGTCTCAGTCAGAGCTCAGAAGTGAATGGGAAGATCCCAGGGGAAGCAGAGACCAGCCCCTCAACTCCTCAGCAGATGAGCCTGTCCCTTTGGGTGTGAGAGGGCAGGAGACTGTATAATGTGGGTAAGGGGTGTGCTCAATGGAAGGAGAGGGGCAGGAGGCAGAGGGTCTGCACACAGCTCTCAGCATCACAGTGCTCTGAAGGAGGGACACTGCCTGGCAGTAGAGGCATCTGAGTGCCCTTCAGAGTACCCTGTTGTCAGCTCCAGCCTCTGAGACCAGCTTGACTAGGTCCCCCTAGCCAGTGCAGCTCTGATGGATAACCTAGGTCCCCCAAACCAGTGTGGCTCTCTCTCTCTCTGATGACCTAGGTCCCCCAGCCAGTGTGGCTCTGATAACCTAGGTCCCCTAGTCAGTGTGGCTCTGATAATGTAGGTCCCCCAAGTCAGTGCAGCTCTAATAACCTTAGTCCCCCCAAGGCAGGGCAGCCCTGATAACTTGGGAGGCAGATAAGGCTCACAGAATAGTTTGTAGAAAGGGCCACACAGGGGGCTGGAGAGATGGCTCAGTGGTTCAGAACACTGGCTGCTCTTCCAGAGGACTGGAGTTCAATTCCCAGCATCCACATGGCGGCTCAGCTGTCTGTAACTCCAGTTCCAGCCAATCCAGCATCCACACATGTTGGGAGCCAAGACATATATGCAGTCAAAACACCAATGCACATTAAATAAAAATAAACAAATTATTTTTTAAAAAAGAAAGGGCCACACAGGGTTAAAATGATAGTGACTAAGGACATGTTTGGAAGCCTCCATTGTGCCACTAAAGTCCTGTCTCCAAGTGTCTTCTTGTCCCAGAGCATGACCCAATGGGTTTAGTCATGAGTGGACACTGTCTGTCTTCAGTAGTAAGGGAAACATGGAGATTCCAGGAGAGCAATAGAAAATGTTTCAGGCCTAACTAGTGACTATGGAATGAGCCCCAGCCTACCTGCTCTAGGCTGTCACAGTCATGGCTTCTGAGTGCCTGTCCATCCATCACCCAGCCCTACTGGAAAGACCTCAGGACACAGGGTGACAGTGCTGTGAGCTGCTAACAGAGAGGTCCTAGAAGCCCACAGGTACCAGAATAGCCATTCTGGGGAACCAGTTACCACCAAATCCCATCATCCAGGGTGGGAGATACAAATGGGTACACCAGTTACCAGCTCTTTTTAGCCCACCCCACTGGTCATTGTGGGCCCCCATCTTCAGATAGCAATAGTCCAGGGGCAAGAGCATGGGACACAAGAGCCTCCAGATGAACAGCACCCAGCAAGCCATGAGTAATATGCAAAATATCAGGGCTGGGACTATCTTAGGCTACAGTAAGCAAAACAGAGTGTTAGCAGCAGGGAGACCAGACCATCACTGCCACCAGCAACCTGAGGGGACCCCTGCTCCTCAGGAACCTCACCCAGCTGCTGGATTCTTGGCTATGCTGTAGAAAAGAACTTCAGGACAAGCCTGGCAGAGTTTACTGTGTATCTGGAGTCATCTGAGTGAAAGACCCGCTCGGAATGCTTCTGCATGCCCCCTGCCCCTCTGTCTTCCCTGCCTGTGCCGGTGCTGGGTGTTCTCTCTGGAGCAGGCGGGAGGAGCAGTTGACTGAGGGCAGCGGGGACTGAGCAGGGCAGGGCCAGGGTTCGGCCAGGGGCTGGAGAATGCAGCGCAGGCGGCACCTGGAAGGGGAACTTGAGCTGGGAGAGCAGCGGTGCTGCTTGTCCAGGAGCTGCGAGCGGGGAGCCGCCTCCAAGGCCAGGGACACGGGGGCCGCGGAGCTGCCGGGGCCTCCCAAGCCTGCACCCCGGCAGGGCTCACGCCCCCGGCCTGCCCCGCCTGGCACCGCGCCTCGGGGCTGGGGCCGAGCAACGAGCACCAGGTGCGTTGGCCCGAGGGCGAGAGCACCAGTTAGGCCGGCCCGGGGCCCCGCCCCCACACCCCCACCTGATGAGAAACACTCTGTCCCAAGGTCTCCGCCCCCAAGGTCAGCCATCTGGACGCGGAGGGGGGGGGGAATTGAGTCTGTTGTACCAAACACCAGACCTTGAGAATATGCTGATCTGGAATGGCTCTGTGTCTCATTTGAACCATCCAATAGAAATGATTCTGTATTTCGCCTCATTTGAAAGACTCTGTGTTTCACCTCATTTGAATGACTCTATACTTCGCCTCATTTGAATAACCCTGTATAGCGCCTCATTTACATTGACCAATGGGAATAGCTCTGTACAATGCCTCATTAGAATTATCCAATAGAATCCCTGCTTCTAGCTTGTGCCTTTTTCCCTATATAAGGACCCCTTTCCCTTGGCTCGGCGCGCTTGGCCTCACAGAAGCTAAGTCTCCCGGGTACCCGTATCTCCAATAAAGCCTCTTGCAGTTTGCATCCAAGTTCGTGGTCTCACTGATTCCTGGGTACGGGTCTCCTTCTACGAAAGTACCTCTTCGGGGGTCTTTCATGAGAAAAGAACCACACAGTCCCACATAGGCATGGGCTCCTTAAGAGAAAGTTATGCTTAGGGTCCTTTGTGGAAGCTAGGTAGGTGGTCTGTGGTTTTCTCAGTTATATTCCTTAAAGCACGTAATTTACAAGTTTTAAAGATGAAGCAGAGCTTAAAATTTATACACAGGTTAAAAATTAAGTGAAAATGCACATGCTGGTTTGCTTATTTTTTTCTTATCTTAAAAAATGTACTAAGCTGGTGAGATGGCTCATCCATTAAATGCACTTGTCACCAAGCAGAATGATCAGAGTTCAGTCCCCAAGATCCACGTGATAGAAGGACAGAAACAGCTACCCCAGGTGATCCTCTGACCTCTACATGTGTGATATGGCTAGTGTGTCATGGAACATCTCTGTGTGCGGGTGCATACATGCACATGTACACACACATACAAGTTAATTTAAAAATAATAATCTTTTTGTAATTAAATTACAAGGAAGTATTTATGAGGAGCAATGTTTGGACTTAGGAATGATATGGAGGTACTAATGCAGTTCAACTCTAGGCTGTAGTCACCTGGCCCTCAGTAGACAGAGCTCAAGCTGAGACCAGGTTGTGCCCTGTTCTAGGTCACTCCTTATCACATGGTACAGTGGCTTTCAGGCTGTGCCCTCCTCTGGGTGACTCCACTTTACAAAGAAACATCTGGCACCATTTTGAGAGCTAGTGCAGAGGCAGGATGGCGCTGCTCCTTATTCCCATGTGTAGCTGACATCACATGTCCAGCACTACTCACAAGACACAATCTGATGCATAACTTACTACTGTAAGCAGGAAGTATGTATCAGTTACTTTGCTGGTACTTTTCTTTTGCTATGACAAAACACCTTGACCAAAAGTTGCTTAAGAAAGAAAGAGTTCATTTTGGCTCACGGTTTCAGAGGGTGCAAGCCAGTCACATGGGGAAGGCATGGCAGCAGGAAGCTGGGCTAGGTGGCCACATTTCATCCGCACAGAGGAAGCAGAGAAACAACAGGAAGTGGGGTGAGGCTATAAACCCCCAAAGCCCACCTCCAGTGACATACTTCCTCCAGCAGGGCTGCATCTCCAGGTTCCAGGGCTGGAACCTCCCACTAACTGAGAACCAAACTTTCAAATACATAGTCCTTGGGAGGCATTTAACATCCAAGCTACCCAGAAACTCAGGAGCGTAGTGGGGATGGCATGCACACTTGAAAGTATTGCATTCATTCAGGAAAATCAAAATTAAGAGCTTATCAAACACTTCAGACCAGTGCACTCCCCTGGACCCCATAAAGAAAAGAAAATCTCACCCACCTGTCATCTACCACCAGCGAGCACATGTATCAAGGGACCAACAGGCAGAGAACTCCCGATTGTCCCAGAGACTTCATCTTATCTCGGACGTCTTCCCCACTGCAGCCTTCTTGAATTGCCACCAGTCTCTCCGTCCATCTGTGCTTCTAAACCTGGGGTTGCCCTCACTCTACCATCCTGTCCCTGCAGCTTTATTCAATGCCCAGAATCCCTGCCTCCAGCAGCTCTCAGGCCGGGCTGTTAGTGTGTTGTCCAACCCTGGCAATGGCTCTCTGCATCTATCAGCTCCCTGCCTCTGGAGCTCCTTGGACCTCCAGAAATTCTCCTGCAGTCTCTTTAACCCTTTGAGTATATTCTGTAACCTAATCATACATACATATATAGATATATTTACTGTGTGATGTGTCATGTGTGATCCGAGAGTTCATATTAGTAATTAAGATTAGACAAAAAAAAAAAAAAAAAAAAAAAACATGTTCTCCTCAGTCATCGATCAAGGAAATTGGAGACTGCTTGGCACATTGCCCCAGAGGAAACCTGGAAGCTTGTGGACTTACTGTTATTCAATTAATTTTGACACTGGGGGAACACACAGATGTCCCTTTATTTCCACCATGCGCATTCACGAAGTTTTTATAGTTCTTAGCATGCTTTCCCAGGAGGTTTTTAGAAAAAACAACCATTCCTTATATCAGCAATCTTGGCCTTAATGGGTTGTATTGAAGTTCCTTGGCTCTCCTTCAGCAGGAGAGAACTCTCCATTGCTGTGTTCCTGAAGAGCTCACCTGACTCTTATCAGGGTCACCTCGGCTCACAGAGCTGTCAATGAGGAAAAGGGCCTTGGGGGAATTGCACACTCTCATCTCCTCAACCTGGGCTGACCAACAGTGGAAGCAGCATGCTGAGCTGACTCTAACCAGGAGAGCCACCTGATGCCATGACAGCACTTGACATGGTGGTTGTTTCATGATTCTAACTTCAAGAAACGAACCCTACTCAGCAAGGACAGAGCAAATACCAAGAGCCAGGAGAGTGGGTTCCTGCCTGAGCTGCATAATGAGAGCTGTTGGGGCTTGACACAAGTTCTTCCCCTGATGTTCTAGAAGCTAGAAATTCAAATTCAAGGTGTTGACAGAGCCACTTGCCTTCTGGAGCTCTGAGGCGCCTTCCTTTTCCAGCCTCCAGGAGCTCCAGGTGTTCCTGGCTCCTGGCCACATCCCTTCTGTCTCTACCTCTGTCTGCACATGGGCTCCTGCTTCTCTGCAACACTGTTTTACTTTCCCTCCTGTGAGGACATCTGTCACTGGATCAGGGGCCAGCACAAGCCAGTTCCTCATTTTTACTCATTTCATCTGCAAAGATTCTATTTCTAAGTAAGGTCCAATGAGTTTGAGGGATACAGCGAATCTGAGCCAAACTGGCCCCCACATTTCTGTACTTCTTATGCCAGCTGAGAGCCACCGGGGGCCGCCACCATGCTCAGCTAAGCAGGAACCCTGGGCAGAGGTCCTGGCAGGACACATAGTGGCTGGAGGCAGAGACTACTTTCTCCTCTTCCTCTTCCTCCTTTCTCTGTGCCTAAGGAAAGTTGCAGATGAGTATCATTTACAGGTGAACAAGGACACCCTGGGGAAGCTGCTCCAGCAGTGGGGAGGGCAGGGAGGGAGCCATTTGCATGCCTGGTGCCCATGGAAGCCAGAAGAGGAAGTTGGATCCCCTAGATCTGGAGTTAGAGAAGGTTGTAAGTGCCATGTAGGTGCCGGGAACTGAACCCAGGCCCTGTGGAAGAACAGCTGGTGCTTTTAATCTCCTCAGCCCCCCAGCTTTTTTCTTACAGCTTAGTGGACCCTCTGTCACAACTCTGACCTCCCAGAATTGCCATGGCCATAGCATCATGCCCGCATCTGGGTCTGCTTTTCTCTCCCAGCAGACTGGGGGCTCTTGGAAAGTGGGGGTCAGGAATAGATTCTCCCTGTACTCCTGAGGAAGGCCTGGCTCAGGATGGGATCCAGGGAAAAATGCTATGGGGCTCATCTCAGAGTTGCATAGCTGAGTCAGCACAGCTGCTGGGACTCCACAGTTAAAACTCTGTCTGGGGAGTAATTCTCTTTCTGCTCTGGCCCAGTTATGTCCCAGGTTTTTGGGCGAAGCTGCTAAGTGATGTTCTGAAGATCACTGTGGTAGCAGCTGATAGCTTGCAGCAAGCAGGAACTCCCCCAGATGCTGCCTGGTAACAGCCCCATGTCACAAGGCCCCTCCTCACACCCCCTGCCTCTGCCTGTGCCACCTCTACAGCTTGGGGCAAGAGACCAGCCTGGATGAATCCTTGTGTCCTTTTCAGTAAAGACAGGACTGGTGTTGAGATCATGAGTTCATCTGTGTATTAGCACATGCCAGACTCAAGTGGGGATGCCAGAAATGGGCTCCCTGGATCCAGACAGATGGTCCTGAGGCTGCTGCTTCCACCAGCTAAGTGGTCTGTCTGGAGGCAGTCATATCCCTCAGCTGAACCTCAGTTTCCCCATAATTTACACCTTCACCAACTGAAAGGATCCAAAGACATCAGCACAAGAATAATCTAGAAACTAAGAGGGGTAGGGTAGCTGAGAGGTTATCCTGAAGCTTGGGTCATGATAAGGACAATTATCCTCCATCCTTAGACATCAAGGATTGCAAGATAGACATAAGAGGTATGTGTGTGCTCGTGCACACAGACCCATGATGCATTTGCACACATGCACACTCACACTAACCAGCTCTCTAGAGCTAATAGGTGAGAGCCAGCCTTCCACCAGCCTTGCCTGGCCAGCATGGAGGGAACCCCAGAGAGGATCCAGCATGTCTAGGAGTTAGGGGGCTCCCACCCCAGAGCACGGTCCTGGACCAGACCAGCGTACTCTAGTCAGAAGGAGGTGGGTCAGCAGATGCCCCTGCCAGAGCAAAACCCCTTCCATCCAGAGGAAGTGGCTGTCAGTGCTGGGGGAGAGAGGCAGCTCAGGGACAGCCACACACATGAGGAAAGGTCAGGAAGGCCCCAAACTCTCTCAGTGCTGGAGGGAGTCGTCCAACAGCCTCCGAGCATGGGTTCCCAACCCTTGAGCAACTATGCAGCAAAAATGACTCCAGTTTCACCCCTGAGTTCCCAGGCAGCCCAATCTCTGGCTCAGAAAGCTGAGGAACACCATTTCTGGGCAACCAACGGCCACCTAAAGTGCCCTGGCCACAGTGGTCTAAGCAGGGCCACTCCCTGGAAGTGCATGCTGGTTCCTCATTCCTTGGGTCAGGACCCCTGCCAGCAACCAGGAAGGGATAAGGAAAATGAGTAGAAAGGCAACATGTCCCATCCAGATCCTATAAGCATGAGGTATAACAACCAGGAAGACTGTATGGTGGACCTGCTCCTGCTTGGACTGTCAGCTAGGTCTCTGACTACCAATCTGCCCACCCAACAGCTACCACTACAGCCCCCAAGCCAGCTCTCCACACATCCACTTAAAACCTGCCAGGTGCCCTCCATCAGCCCTAATCAACCCAGTCCATGCTGTCACCCATTATGGCCACATTTTCCTCCAAGCATTCCCACCCACATATACACACAAACCTATCCATTCTCATGTGTCCAGACAGACACACCCCCAAATAACATGAACGTGCAATCTGTCCATACAATATTCTAAAAACTAACCAGTCACTGTCACAGTACCCACCTAGTGACAGTATGTCCATCCCACCACCAAACAGTCCACTGATGCACTCAGGTACCCACAGACTCATGCACCCCAGTTTCGACCACCAGGACAACCATCTACTGAAGAACACAGGAGCATACAATTAATGCACCTCACCATTAGCCCAGGAGGTACCCATCCTCTCACCCACACTCATTCAGACAACTGTCACCTTTTCATTCAGATAGTTATCCACCCATCAATCTATGTCTATCCCATACTGAGCCATTCATTCACCCATTCTGTTTATATACCATCGAGAACCTGCTTTTTGTTTGTTTTGTTTTGTTTTGTTTTGTTTTTCAAGACAGGGTTTCTCTGTGTAACAGCTCTAGCTGACCTGGAACTCCCTTTGTAGACCAGGCTGGCCTTGAACTCACAGAGATCTGACTGCTTCTGTCTCCTAAGTGCTGGGATTAAAGGCATGTGCCACCTTTGCCCAGATCAGAACCCACTTTTAAAGCCTCCAGGTGATTAGCAGACCTTGTCCTCACTGAGCTATCTATGAGAACAAAATGACCTGCTTTTCTCTGTGTGGCATAAGGCAAGCTCTCTCAAGCATGGACAGGGTGAAACATGACAGATCCCATGAAGTCTTTGGAATCAGTAAACATCAGACTTTAGCTGCATAAATGAAAAACTGGAAAAAAATAAAGATAGCATCCCTAACTGCAAATAAAACAAAGATGCAGCTGGGCTTGGTAGTACGTTCCCGTCAACCCAGAACTTAGAAGACCAAAGCAAGAGGATCAGGAATTTGAGTCCAGCCTGGGCTATAGAGCAAACCTTGTCAAGGAGGGAGGAAGGAGGAAGGGAGAAAGAGGAGGACAGAGGGAGGGAGGGAAGGAGAGGGAGCAGAGAAGCAGGTGAAACAGGCACTGGGCAGACAAGATGAAGTAAGAGAACAAAAAGAATAACCACAGACATAA
This sequence comes from Cricetulus griseus, assembly GCF_003668045.3. Classification (NCBI taxonomy): domain Eukaryota; kingdom Metazoa; phylum Chordata; class Mammalia; order Rodentia; family Cricetidae; genus Cricetulus; species Cricetulus griseus. The sequence continues at coordinate 104,158,950 of NW_023276807.1, read as the reverse complement.
TAGAAGAAAACTTTCCAACCCTTGGAACTGAAATTCTGGGAAGATTGTAGAGAGCAATAATAGAGAACAGTGTGGGGCAGCACCTCCATCTCATGAAAAAGATCTGTGAAAAATTCAAAAGCAAAGATAAATAGATTTTCTTAAATTCAGCTAAAATTAAGCCTAAATCATGTCTTCCACTGAAAGGTACCTGGAGACTGTGGGATAATTGACCATGGTATACCAGGCCTGAAGCCTTCCAGCCATCTATAAAGATTCCAGAATGATGCCCATGACCCCATTCCACAGGAGCAGCTTGACCAAGGCACCAATTAAAGGAACCACTCAGGGCAGTCTCTAAAACAGTGCCTGCTACTGGGGATCCTGGAGCTAGAGAAAATAGAGCTACAGCAACTACTGGGAGAAAGCTTGCAGCTGACACAAATTTAAATAAAATTACAACAATGCCAGCAAAAAAAGAATGCATTACAAAAGAGTAATGGATTTAAATTTGAGGCAAGATGGTTTGTAGCTCTGTGGAAATTAATGCACCTAGAAAGGAGAGAGTGGGGAAAGAAAGGAGAGGGGTTGACTACTGTTTCTTGCAAAGTGGAACCCAAAATAGCTGCTTGGATTTTGATTATTAACTAAATAAAGATTAAGACTATTTTAAAAATAAGAGTATAATCATGAATAGGGAGGGGAAAGACAGGATCTACAAGATGAAGAAGAGAAGGGTGGGGGCTGGGAGGGAGAGAAACAGCAACTTGGGCAATTTCATCCCACAACCTCCCACCTGTGAGAGACGCCATAAAACCAAAGAACTCAGATGGTTTAATATGAAAAGATGGTGAAAATCAAGACGGTTGATCACAGAGCTCACATCACAAAATTGAACTGGCAACAAAAAAGCCTGGAATATTGAGGGTCCTTCTTTATTTTCCAAATAGAGGTGGTAATTAACATTTGTGAGCTAATTAAGCCACAAAAACACACACAGCAGAGGAGAAGGAGAAGGAAGAGAGAGGGAAAGGACAGACAGACAGACAGACAGACAGACAGACAGACAGACAGACAGACAGAATGTAATAATTATTACAAACACAGCCCCTGTCTACCCCCTTTTTATTCATATTTCTACCCTTATTTTGGGCTGAAGGCTGAGACAAATGAACCAGGCGTGTGGTAAGAAATGTGATGCACAGCAGTGCCAGTGCTGCAGAGAAGAGGCCTGGGTACTGCAGCAGCATCACACACAGTTGTTTAGATGCAAAGGAAATCTCAATAAATATTTAAAATGAAATTTTACACAGCTCCAGTTTGCCTAACACAACGAAGCTACAAATAATAAACATGAAAACAAAACCCAAAAAGATCCAGTCACTTAGAAAAGTAGGGGTTTCAAAGCAAGGCAGATATCAAATAATATATTTGTAATAAAATAAACATAAGGTTGTCCCTCAGGGAAGCATAAGAAATGGAGCCAAGACTGTAATTAGGCCCCATCCATAGCTTCAGCAGCTAATGCACTTTTTAAAAGTACGGCTTGGCATTCACCTTGAGAAACAGGGAACACTTCTGGTTTAAAGGGAGTCTGGCAAGAGACTGGCACGATCAGCTTCACAGGACCTCACAGTCCTCAGGGATATGAATGACAGGAAAAGAAACATTGAGATCGAGCAAACCCTTCCTCCTCTATGACTACATGCCACAGACAAGGGCAGAAAGCAAAATCACCTGACAGGGATGCCAATCAAAAGTTTTTAAAGGGGATGGAGAGAGGGCTCAGTGCTTAGGAACTCTTGCTGCTTTGGCAGAGGACCTGAGTTTGGTTCTCAGCACCCACATCAGGCAGCTGATAACTGTCTATCACCCCAACTCCAAGAGATCCATTGCCCTCTTCTGGCCTCCATGAGTGCCTGCACAAATGTGGTCATACCCACACTCAGACACATATGTACACATAAATAAAAAACAAGATGAATCTTTGTAAAATACCATGTCAAAGACCTGGGAGGTTCCCCGACTCCTCGACCTTGTGAGTCTCTGACAAGGGCCTGGGCTCCTTCCAGTGACAGATCCCTGCATGGGGCAACAAAATACATGACACCTTCAAAATTTTCAACATGCAGAAGGGGCAGGTGCTACAGCGGGAGGCCAGCTCTGACTGGGAGGCTGAGGAGCACTTCAACTATACTTGCCAGGCCAGCTCTTGGATGGGTGAGTTGTTGTGGAACATTTCTCTAACTATGCAAAGGTGTACTGCTTTTGCTCACATTGCAGAATATTACTTTAACTATGTAAAAGAGTGTTTGTTTTGTCTGTGCTACATTTGTTTAACTCTGTAAAGATGTGTTGCTGTTTCACTTTGCCTGCCTAAGGTACCTGATTGGTCTAATAAAAAGCTGAATGACCAGTAGCTAGGTAATAAAGGGATAGTTGAGGCTGGTGGGTAGAAAGAATAAATAGGAGGAGAAATCTAGATTGGAGAAAAAAGAACAAAGGAGAAAGAGAGGGAGATGCCCAGGGCCAACCAGCCAGACAGAAGACAGACACAGAAAAAGCAGGAAAAATAGGACAGAAAGAAAGAAAGAAAGAAAGAAAGAAAGAAAGAAAGAAAGAAAGAAAGAAAGGAAGGAAGGAAGGAAGGAAGGAAGGAAGGAAGGAAGGAAGGAAGAAAGAAAGGTAAAAAGCCCCCGAGGCAAAACATAGATGAAGTGAAACAGTTTAAATTAAGTTCTAAGAGCTAGTGGGACAAACATAAGCTAAGGCCAAACATTCATAACTAATATTAAGTGTCTGTGTCTTGATTTGGGAGCTGGTTGGTGGCTCAAAGAGAAAGCCAATCTTTGTAAAATTGACCAAATTGACCAGGACCAAAGAAAGGCCAGTGCTGCAGGAAGAGATGAGCCCAATCTCAGGCTTTACTCTTGGGAAAGTACAGGCTGCCATGGAAGCCAAAGCCTGGTGGGGGCTGAGACACAAGGCCTTTTATCAGCCTGCAACTCCTCAAACAGCACCAGCCAAAGACTGGGCTTGGCCTGAAGCCTGCTCATGCCAGCAGGTGAGGCCATGTCAGTTCCTGTGTTTCTTCTCTCAATGGACAGCAGGAAGATGATATACCTCTTTGCTCCTTGGCCCATGTTCTTCATGATTGAGCCAGTTCTGGGTTGAGGGTGCCCTCTTCTCTCAGGAATATGATGAGTTCTCTGGCAAAAGACCTGGATGCAAGAAATATAATCTGTATGTCACCTGCCACACCAGCATGGGTAAAGTTGGCATTCACCCTAGGGGCAGCAAGGATCCATTAGCAAGTGTCATGGGAAAAGGGTGGCAGAGCAGAAATCTGGGGACCAGGAGCAAGACCAGCAGTCACCATCCTGGAGGGATATGGAAGCCTGGATCAGAGTGATGGCTGAGTGAAGGACATAAGGAGAGGTGCTTAGAAGGCAGGGACCTCTGTATTAGAGAATGGCTGGAGGCCAAGTGGTGCAGGCAAGGCCAGGAATCTGGCTGTGCTATGGGCATGAGGAGATAGAGCATAGGCAAAATCAGCAGGTGATGTGAGCAGCCCTGCTCTCTGGTGGCCTGGGGCACCTGCGTCTGTAGTGGAGCCTGCACTATGTGTGTGTGTGATGGGGGACATGGGGGACAGTGGTAGTAGTGGTGGTGCCTGCCCAGGACACCATGCCAGGGCATGTGGGTCTCAAAAGAATCCTAGCCCTGACTGCCTCCTCAGAGAAATCAGCAGTGAGTTTCCACAGCAACCTGAAAGCCAGCTAGTGCTCACCCAGCAGCCTGACTGCCAGATCCTGGGTGGGCAAGGGAAGGTGCACACAGGTCCCCGTCACTAGGGAACATACAGCTTGTGTGCCTGTGTAGGCTCAGGTAACAGCAGGGTATCCACAGCTCTTCATTCAGTCTCATGGGAAAGCAGAGTCCAGAGCCAGGGGCAGTGGCACTGTCCTCTCTGCCCTTGTTACCTCTGTACACCCAAGGCCCTACCCTCCATACATGTTCCCAATCCCCAGAACCACTGCATGCATGTACACACACACACACACACACACACACACACACACACACACACACACCTTTAAAATAACTCAAATAGTTTTTATGTCTATTTATGGCCAGATAATCCCAAGTCTTGAGAGGTCTATGAGACTCTGGGGTTCCCCACTTGCAAAATATGACACAGAGAGCCCAATGTTCTCAGAGCATCCCTTTCATCAAAAAGAGTCCCCCTTTCTGCCCAGTTCACATAGACCCAATGTTCCTATAGAGTTATAGTCATTTTTTGACCATGTTTCTTGCCAGGCCTCTATCTTAGGTTGCTTTCTACTGCTGAGACTAAGCTCTGACCAAAGCCAAGTTGAAGGGGGAAAGGGTTTATTTGTCTTACATTTCCTTGTTACAATCCATCGGTGAAGGGAGTCAGGGCAGGGACACAAGCAGGAGCTTTAGAGGCAGGAACGGAAACAGGAGGAGTGCTGCTTACTGGCTTCCTCTCCACAGCTTGCACAACCTGCTTCCTTATACCTGCCCAGAGATGACACTATCCTTACTGGGTTGGGCCTTCCCACATCAATTGTTAATCAAGAAAATATCCCTGCAGACGTACCCACAGACCAATCAAAAGGAGGCTATCCCTCAGCTGAGGCGCCCTCTTCCCAAGTGACTCCAGTTTGTGTCAAGTTGGCACAACTAATGGGCACACCCCTAGCACTCTCCCAGGATTCCTTTCTCTGTCTCAGCCATCTGCACTCTAACCATCCTACCTCTTCAACCCCTGGGTCTGGTGCCTGAACCATTCTGTGAGAAGTGCCCCAACACAAAGGAAGATCCACTGCCACCCCCCTCTCTTCCTGGTCCTCATACCCTGCAGAGCTTCTGACCATAGCCACTACCCTCCTCTGTCATGCCCAACCCTTGGTGCAGTAACACAGTGCAAAGTGGGCTTTGCAGGCCAGCTCTAAACTCAGGGCAGCTCTGGTTTGGAAAGGTCATCAAGAGGAGGTTGCCACACTCACCTAAGAGCCAACAAAGCTCAACATGCTCTTTATAGATGCCTTCCAGACCCACACAGGGTCATTCCTGGTAGGAGAATTCATAGAACAGGGACTGACTGCTGTTTGGATAGGGATCAGTGTGAGGAAGAATGAAATACTCACATGGATGGGTGGAGAATGGGCAGATAGATGTATGGTGAACGGAGGTAGATGGTGAGTGGATAGGAGCAGATAGATGATGAATGGATAGAGGATGAGTGGCTAGATGGAAAGGAGGGTCGGTGGGAGGATGAATGGATCATACATAAATGATAAATGGTTCATGTGTGAGGAAACACTTGGCAGTGAGTCCATCAAAGACCCAAAATGAAGCTGAGTTCCATCTGCCCGTCTCAGTGTGGTCCATGAGTCCATGATAGCTCTGGTAGGGCTGCTGAGCTGTCAGAAACTCCTCTGAGGGAAAGCTAGGGGCTAAAGGAGTCAGGATGAATGGCTGAATTTCATCTGCTCATGTATTTCTGTATTACAACATGGCTGAGTGTGTGTGAATGTGTGTGTGCTGATGTGTCTTCGTGGGCATATGATCATATCTATGTGCCTTGCCCATGTGTGTGCCTGTATCTGCATGTGTGCATGTGCGTGTGTGTGTGTGTGTGTGTGTGTGTGTGTGTGTGTGTGTGTGTACCTGTGTCTGGATGTCTCTGTGGGAGCTCATGCATCTTGCTGGCTCTCTGTGTCTGTATGCATCTGTCTGTCTGTGTCTATTTGTGTTGGTGCCATCTTCACACCCCATAGCTGGGATACCTGCTGTGTTCCTCACAGGTTTCTACCAGTGCTCAGTGCTGGTAAATGTTTGGCAATTGGCTGTCAGAGCAAGGGCTGGAAAGCCCTATGTCTTTCGTATAGGGCTGAATTCCATGAATCAATTGCTCCCAACACTCTCCACTAATCTCAACTCACTCCACCCAGAAGGCAGAGTTGGTGGTCAGAACATGTCCCACCTGGTTCCTGGGTATTTTGGCCTCGGCTTGGCTCCTTGTCTGACAAGACTATGTCACCCCATTCTCCCTTGCTCACCCCATTCTCCATTGGCTTCCTGCCCAAGCAGCTCCTCCTGGCCTCAGAGCCTGTCCTGACTGTGCAGTCAAAACCAATCTAGACAGTTCTTTCCAGCCTGACCCATTTGGTAGGCTTCAGAATCCTAAGTGAGTGTTAAAGGGCAGAGTTGTGCCAGCATGTGCTTTAGCCCAGGTGGAAGGTGTTACCCTGGCCATCTTCCCCACTGTCTCCTAGAAGCCCCCCGCCACATATCAGACAGTAGTGCTCCCCATGAAGTAGATGGAGAAAGCAGGATCCTGAAATGGTGTCACCATCCATCCATCATCCATCATCCATCCATCCATCTATCCATCCATCCATCCATTCTAAAACCCAAGTCTATTCTCCTTCTGGATCCTGTCTGCTGTGCTAGATGCAGAGCAGCAGAAACAGTGGCCCAGCCTCACACAGAAAGACAGCCTTGACTCTGACCAGCCCATCCACATGAGAGCAGGAACACTGGGTTCTCTGTCCCTTGATCACACAGATAATGAGTGTGCCTACTCTCAGCAGGGAGGCAGGTAGACCAGGTACAAATGGAGGAGGGCCCTCTCACTGCTCCATGTCCACCTTCCTCTTTTGGGCTAGCATCTCACAATCTGCACTCACTTGGCTGCCAGCTCTGCCGCCTTAGCCTACCTAGGTGAACTTCATTCTGCCCTCCCTACCCACCCACCTTCAGTAGCCACCTTTTCCACTGGGGTGGCCTTATATTTCCTCCCATAGCCCTCCATGTCTCCTCAGACCTGGAGACCTATGCTTCTCTCCTCAGCCCAGGCTGACTCTGCCCTCCCTGCCCAGGCTCTGGAGATCTTGGCTCTTCCATTTATATGGGTCTCCTGGGCCAATGTCCTCTGGGGAAAGCAGTTGTCATTCTTGTTTTTCCACTCTTCTCCACATACTTCAAGTGCTCAGCATGTCCAGGAAATACAGGAAGAGCCAAGGACCAGGCTCCAACAACCAGGCATTGTGGAAGCAAGGCCACAAGTGAGGAAGAAGCCAGGCTGGAGGTGGCTGTGGGCACAGAGGAGGAGGGAGGGAGGAGAGGAAGGGGAAAGCCTTGAACTGTGGATCAGAGAAGGGGTGGAAGTCAACAGGAGTGGTTGAATATTACAGTAGAAGGAAACTTCACCGGGAAAATGGATATAACCAGACCTAAGAGAGAGGCAGTCAGGGAGCCAAAGGACGGGGAATCGTGTCTCAGGCAGTAAGTTCAAAGGACTGAGGCAGAACTTTTAGAAAGAAATCACCTAACAGCCAGAAACTAAGAGGTGAGTGGGTGAGGCAGAATCTATAGAGGCCATGCTGAAGAGATGATGGCCAGCTGAGAGACTTGCTGAACGCCTAAGAAAACTCAGCAGACATTTTGACTGACTGACTGGCTGGCTGGCTGGCTGGCTGGCTCACTTACTCGCTCACTCACTCACTCTCTCGCTCACTCGCTCATTCTCTCATTTATTCTCTCCTTCCCTCATCCAACCCCTTACTTGATCACTCCTCATGATCCTGGCTCCCTTCTCTGTCCCTCACAAGGCTGAACTTGGGGACATGGAGGACATGGGTATAGATGTGCTTTGACAGCATCTCTGGGGGCTGGAGAGATGGCTCAGAGGTTAAGAGCACTGACTGCTCTTCCAGAGGTCCTGAGTCCAATTCCCAGCAACCACATGGTGGCTCACAACCATCTGAATGAGATCTGGTGCCCTCTTCTGACATGAAGAACACTGCATATAAGAAGGAAAGAAAGAAAGAAAGAAAGAAAGAAAGAAAGAAAGAAAGAAAGAAAGAAAGAAAGAAGGAAGGAAGGAAGGAAGGAAGGAAGGAAGAAAGAGGGAGGGAGGGAGGGAGGGAGGAGGGAGGGAGGGAGGGGGAGGGAGGGAGGGAGGGAGGAAGGATGGGTGGAAGGAAGGATCTCCGTTCTGTGGGTGGGGTAAGGTGCCTCTGAAGCAGCTCCAGCTTCCATCACTGTGGGCCCCTGAGCACAGGACTGCTGAACTTCTGCCATGCCCAAGGAATGCTGAAGCTGGCCTTTGAGGTGTGTAGGGATGAAGGACAGGCATACCCTGCCTGCCCCAACCCAGGAGCCCCAAAGAGCACTGTGAACTGTGCAGTGTGATCAAGCATTGTCAGCTGGGATCACACTAGCAGCAGGGTGACTTTGGCCATCCAGCAAGATGCCTCACAGGAGTTGCTAGTACAAGACCTCTGGTAACCTACTGGGAGGACAAGACAAGAGGGGTTTGCTGGGATCCAAGGTCTAAGGCAGGACTGTGGGGGATAGAGACCAGGCCTGGGATCTTCAGAGAGCCTGGGATGATGGGATCTTGAGATCATAGGTAAAGACAGGTGAACTGGGAGGGGCCTGGTGCCTCCATAGCTCTCCCAGAAGGCCCATGCATGGATCCTGGCATATCCAGCTACCCTACCAGGCTACCATAGTGAAGTAGTTGGCTCCTGGTCCCCCATTATTCATTGCCCTTGGTCACATGTCCCTTGTCCCCACATGGTCCCTTGTGCTGGACCATGAGGGGTTTGGAGGTTGCTCTGAGCTGCAGTCTCAATGTATAAATCCTGCAGACATAACAGGATGAGGATGGAAGTGGCAAGTGACAATCAGGCAGCCAAGGTGCTCGGTCACCACTCCAGACACACCTTGTCACAGCACTCCTGCTGCCACCCTGAGTAGTCCTCTGCCGGGTGGGCTCCCTCTGGCTTCAGCTTCTGGCCTGCCTGGTGTCTAGAACCCTCTTGGTGAGACAAACTCAACCATGGCCCACTTGGCCACCTTTGCTTTCCTGTTGGGTGGAGGCCAGGTCATCTGGCCCCTTCCCACTTCCAATTGCCTTGGCTGTGAGACTGGCCCAGTCCCTGCCTGAAATCTGGCCTAGACAGACCCTGCCTTCAGGCATCTATCAAGGGTCTGCCAGGCTCTGCTGGGCCCACCTGTCTGACTGGTCACTTAGGCTCAGTGGTTAGCAAATATCTGGTACAGCGGGACAGGCAGGCGGGCTGAATGCCGTCACCATGTGTGTGGGGCCAGACTAGGGACACAGAGGATACATTTGGAGCAGGCCGCCTCAGACTCTCTAGTATCCCTTAGATATCTGAGGGAAGAATGGAAGGTTTGGAACTGAAGGTGGAGAGAGAACTTACCCCACCCAGGAGAGGGTGATTTTTGACCTCTGCCTAGAGGAGAGTGTTCCTCTAAGTTTAGCTACACCTGGACTTTCCTCCCAGTTGTCCTTGTCTGATGTCATCAGGCTGGGGCAAAGAATAATGTACCCCGGTGTCTTCTGCTAACCCTAGAAAATAGATTGGGCCAGGATGATCTGGGTGAGTGAAAGAAAAGCAAGTGAATGAATAAGTGAGTGAATGAATCAATGAATGAGTGAATGAACGAGTGAGTAAATACTGAGTGGATGGGGGAATGAATGAATGAATGAATGAATGAATGAATGAATGAATGAATAGTGAGTGGATGAGAGCATGAAGGGTATGTGAGAGTGAGTGAATGAGTGAGTGAGTGGTGAGTGAGTGAGTTGAGTGAGTGAATGAGTGAGTGGATAAGTGAGTGAGTGGATGAGTGGATGAGTGAATGAGTGAGTGAGTGGTGAGTGAGTGAGTGAGTGGTGAGTGAGTCAGTGAGTTGAGTGAGTGAGTGAGTGGTGAGTGAGTGAGTGAGTGAGTGAGTGGATGAGTGAGTGAGTGGATGAGTGAGTGGATGAGTGGTGAGTGAGTGAGTGGATGAGTGAGTGGATGAGTGGTGAGTGAGTGAGTGAGTGGATGAGTGAGTGAGTGGATGAGTGAGTGGATGAGTGGTGAGTGAGTGAGTGGTGAGTGAGTGAGTGAGTGGATGAGTGAGTGAGTGGATGAGTGAGTGGATGAGTGGTGAGTGAGTGAGTGGTGAGTGAGCAAGTGAGACAGCCAGTTCACATGAGATAACAAATTGTCTGTTCAGAGATGCAGAACCAGCTCTGGGTGACCCACCAGGCTCCTGGTAGGAGACTATCCATGCCCCACTCATGCAGCCTTCATCACTGACATACTGCCAACCGGAGACTTTGCCCCAGGTCCCTCTTGCTACTGTTATTTTGTACAGATCAGGGGAGAATTGGGGGTACAGGAGATTACATCTTCTGGAAGACTCAGCAGGATTGGACCAGGGGTCCCAGCCTTGGAAATAACACTTGACCTTCTGCACAAATACCCACATCCATTCTATCTCCTTCTCCCACAGAATCTTCCCTCTGCCTGGAGGGACTTCAGACTTCAGCACAGAGGGCCACCTCTCCCAGGAAGCCTTTCCTGACTGCCTCTCCACCGCCACCCCAGCAAAGTCCCTTCCAATGATAGTTGCTCGCTTGTTGGACACAACTTGTACCATGCATACCTCTGCCTACTGGTCACCCACTGTGTACAATGGGCTGGCACCCTGCTGGTGGCCCTGATGGATTTATCCTGGTCTGAATAGCTCCCATCTTTGGGTGGCTGTAAGTTTCCAAGCCCAGCCTTCAGCCAAAACCCTTTAATTAGCTCTGTTTGTTTGGGCTGTTTTTTGCCCTTTTAAAGTGAAAATAGTTTATTTTTAACATATGGATGTTGTTGCTTTCTTTTTAAGATGGTGTAAAAATAAAAAAGCTCTGGCATGCTTTTTTTTTTTTCTTGGCCTGTGTGTCTGAGCAGCCTTCTTCATCAGACACCCTGGGCTCTTTCAACCTCACCCCCACCCCACCACACCCCCACCCACAGCAACCACTGCTCCAGTGGCTTCTCAAAGAATTGCTGCTTAGGTGTAAAAGGGTGTGTGATGGAGCTCTGGAAACAAACCAAAGGGGCCCAGGGGAACCCCAGGGACAGAGGCCTATGAACAAAGCTAAATGCTCAAGCTGTCAAGTGGCTGCCACAGCACAGAGCCCAAGGGAACAGCCCTGCCTCTGCCTTCAAAACCACAGGGCAGAAGGGACAACAAAGAAGGGAACAAGGAGAGGAAACAGAAGAGACAAGAGGCCAAAGAGGGGCGGCTCCTGAGCTGAACCGTGAAGGTTGAATGGCATGGGTGGACCAGCCAGGCCCAAGATGGGGGCCACAGGGCCAGCCCAAAGTGGGAACAGTGCCCTGGCAGTACCAAGCATGGTGAAGCATGCTTGTAGTTCCAGCCTTCGGGAGGCAGAGGCTGGAGTTTGAGGCCAGCTGGGATACATACATAACAACAAAACAAAAAGACCCTGATGGAGGTAGGAGACAAAAGACAGGAACATCCAGGCCAGAGAAAGGGTCAAGGCCATGCACACACACAAGGCCCTCATAGCTAATAGGGTGACATTCACCTGGGAATACATAGGGTAGGTGCTGGAGGGAGTGACTGAAGCACAAACACAGAGGCCTCCTGATACTACGGTCTCCAATGTCCCCCGAAGATACCTGACTTCAGTAGGAAGAGCACACACCAAGGACAGCCATAGCCATGTTATTAGTGACAGCACAATGGATATGCCTCCGCTGTCCTTCAGCAGATGACCAAGATTCAGCCACACAATGAGGCTCTTAGAGCAGCAGGGACATGAGCTCTCTGTGTGCCCTCACGCTATTTTCTCTGGGATATTGTTCAGAGAAAAGCACAAGCCACAGACTGAGGTGTGCAGAATGCCACTGTGTGAGAAGGAGAACATACCTGGCATTTGACTTCTGCTATGACAGACACTGTTGGCACCGTCCAAACACAGCCATAAAATCTGACAGTATGTGACAGGGAGTAGAATATGCTCATATTCTACCATTTTCTGCCCAGAACATTTCTTAAACATTAGAAATGAAGGTGGCCCCAGGGAGACACGGTGGTACTAGTGAATAGAACAGGGGGGACTAATGAAGCTGGAACCCATGTGCAGAAGCCCTGAATAGGTTGGGGATTCTGATATGTGCATAAGGGCCCCCCAAAGTCCTCTACACAAAGCTGCCTGAGCAAGGGAACATGGAGCAGATCTCAATGTGTTCTGGGGGCAGGGAGCAGTCTGGAGGGTGCTCAGTGCTGAGACACTTGCACCCTGGCCAGTTAGCCCCCAGGTACTCATCAGGAAAGCCAGGCATGAGGAAGAGGCCACAGGCCACAGAGCAAGAAACACACCAGTTCCTCCCCCCTAAGAAGCTGCTAACAAGGCAACACTGACCCCGAGGGCAAACAGCTACCAGCAGGACTCACTGTAGCCAAACCCAGACTACAAGGCAGCATCCAGCAGCCCAGGCAGAGGAAAGACCAACTGTGAAGGCCCAGAAACCGTGAGCATGACTGGGAGGAGAGCTGCCCAAGAGGGGCACTCAGAGATGTGGGAAGTAACTTCTCTGGATAGGCTCAATGCAGAACAGTTTTTCAAAGAATTCAGAAAACCAGATGGTCACAATGAGAGAGCAGATGGAGGCTGTCAGCAGAGAAAAGCAGTGCCCCAAGAACAAAATAGGAATTCTAACCTGCAAAGTTCAGTATCTAGAATGGAAATACCACTGGGTGGGCTGCAAACAGCAGACAGTATGGCTGGACCACAGCGGCTGCAGAGGGCCCGCTCAGAGTGCGCGAAGCCACAAAGCCATGGGCTGAATCCACATCACTAAAAAACAGTTGGTGAACTCACAAGACAGAGCAGTGCAAATGATCCCATCTTAGGGATTCAGAGAATAAAGTCAAGTGTGTTGTGGACCGACCTCTGAGCAAACTGCAGCTAATCCTAGACTGGATCTATTAGCATGCTCTCATGGAAATGGGGAACTTAGCAGGTGGCAAGCAAGGCTGTATGCGAGGTATTGCTCCTCCCAGAAAACATACAAGCAGTTAGTAATTGCTGGTGGGGAGAATTTCTTAAGCAGTGTAACCTCCTGCAAGTGGACCAGCACACATGTGGAGGTCAGCAGACAAGTTCCAGGAGTTGATTTTCTCCTTCCACCATGTGGATCCTGAGGATTGAACTCAGATCATCAGGCTAACACATGTGTCACTGGTATCTCAGAAGGAGAGGAAATAGAGAAGGGATCAGAAGGAATACAAGGAATCATGACTAACATTTGCCAAGTTGGTGACAGACACCAGATCACAGAGCCAAGAAACCAGAGAACCCCAACAAAGATAAGATACCAAGAAAACAGTGGCATGCCTGCACATATTTTAAAGCTACTGAAAACCAGAGACAGAAAACCTTCAAGGCAGACAGCAAGAAAGGCCATGTTATCTACACAGAAACAAAAGCAAAACTTTGTGCAGATTTCCCATCGCCAACTGTGCAAGCAAACACAAAAGAGAAACCAGCCTTCCCCAACAAACCTGGGGAATCCACTCAAGGGAAAAATGCTTCTGCCTTCCAGACAGGGAGGACGTTGAGTGGAAACACTAGGAACTGAAGGTACTAGAGAAGGAATCATGGCAGCAAAACAGATCAATGTTTTATTTCAATTGCTTTGAAGAATACCTGAGTATTGAGGATATGTGTTTACAGCAGAGGTCAGACTCCATGCTAGCAACAGCACAAGGACAGCAGGAAGGGAGCCCTGGTGCTGCCCAAGGAGAGACATGATCTCCTTTGATTGTCTGCATGAGACCTGCACAACACAGGCCTTTTACCAGCCAGTTGAGGCCCAGGCCTTCCATGAGGGTCTATAGACAGGTAACAGTTAGTGGTAGAAAGAGACAGCTTCTTTTTTCTTTTTGAAGACAGACAGGCAAGTCACTTACATGTTTTCTACACTATAGAATACTTTATAGAGAAAGTTTACTGACCCAATATCTAGAAAAGTAGTCCTTGTTCCTAAAGGAAACTCCTTCTGATATGTTTGCTGGATTCTGGGGTTACTGACAGAGTGTGATCGAGGCCTCCCCCTCTCTGTGGATCAGAAATACCTCTGACATGGCTCTTGAGCACTTAGTAACCTGTAGTCTGATGCCCTCTACCTCCCACTGTAGCAGTGACCTGTGAGCTCCTATCCTCTCCCTTGCTCATTACAGTCCAGGCTTCAGTCATGGTCTACTGAGGTGTCCATGTGAACTCTGGGTAGCTGTAAGAAGACACTTCTATAGTGGTGTAGCTACTGGCAAGGTGCCCAGGCTCCTGTAAAGTATCTCTAATTAAACTCATGGGGGTGGGCATGAAAGTAGAAGGATATCTACTTGGGAAGAAGGAGACAAGGCTGTGTAGAGGGCGGGGGAGCCGGGTGGCAAAAAAAAAATGTATGAAAATGCCCTAATGAAAAGCATTGTTGTGGATAATTAATGTATGCTAATAAAAAACATTTTAAGCAAGCATCACTGGAGAAAAGGAACTAACTTTAATCTGAAGCTTTCCATCTGGAAGGAATAGGGGTTATTCTCACCTTAAAGACACTAAAGAGACATACCAGTGACCAGTGTGTGACTCTTGTTGAGTGCTGGTCACAGGGACATGAAGGACTTGGAGACATGGCACATTCTTGTAATCTGAAGGGTTATTACATGAGCTTGGAGAATTCGTTGTTAACCCACTTCAGTGTGAAAATGGCTCTGTGATTCTGTGGAACATGATCTAGCTTTTGGCAGAGGTGAACTGAAGGGTTAGGGGACCAAGTGCCACTGTCCCTGATTCTTATAGTGCCATGCTTTGCAAGACCCTGGGGAAGGGAAGGGTTCTTCCTTTCACTAGCTGAACCTGAGGGCGAGAGTGAGGGGAAGGTCGGTGCTGTTGTATTATTCTTCCATAGTGTTCTACCAGCATGACAATTTTCATAATTAAGAAAAATCCTCTAATTTCCCACAGATCAGATTTCCAGGAGGTGCAGCCATCTGGCGCATAGGCATATGCCCAAAAGCAAGCAAGAGGACTGCTGAGCAGCCAGCCATGCCGCCACAGAGCCCGGCAGGCTGAGAGCTGTGATGGGCACTTACTGATGGAACTAGCATCCACTCCTTTTCCATCTGCTCTGACTTCCACTAAGAGATCTGCGTGGTTTGGAGAGACTGACTCCACCCCAACTGGGACATTCTGTGCCCCCAACCAGCAACTCAAGGACACTGTGTACTCTGAGCCAGCCCGGTCATTTCAGAGTGGGCATGAATGAAACTGCCACCACTCTGCAGGTGCCGGCAAACAGCCAAGAAGCACAAGGACCTAAGACAAAGTGGAGCCCAAGGGTACAAGGTTGGTTGTTGGGCACTTTGGAAGCTCCTAGCATGCTTCACCTAAAACCTTCTTCAAGCCACTTATTAATCTGTGACAAAAGCTGACAGTCACTAAATGATGACACGAGGTCCTATGATTCTGTAGGAGGTGCCTGCCAACCCTCACTGGCAGGCTGAAAGTAGGAGACTATGTTACATGTACGTACGCACACACACACACACACACACACACAGAGAGAGAGAGAGAGAGAGAGAGAGAGAGAGAGAGAGAGACCACACACACCTTAAAAATGGCTACTCTGAAATCACCTCCTAAGATTTAGGAGTGTCGATCCTGCAAATAAAGAGTTGAAAGGGCAGCTGTAAGCAGGCACACCACCAACAGCATCTAACAGCAAGCACTGACGGCACGCGAGCAGATGGAGT